>NW_011888782.1:1240139-1266842 GCF_000151845.1 Pteropus vampyrus
ACACACATATTCTTATTAAGTACTTCTTTTAAAATGATGAAAAGTAAAATAATTAAATTATCATTTTTTATAAGAATTTCAAGCAAGGTAAGGGTAGATACACATATGTTACTAATTCTCACATTTCTACTTTGTTTAGACATTATAAAATGGCATAGCATTTTATCTTCTTCTACTTTTGTGGGGAGTACATGATGAGAAGAGTATCATCATGTAATTAACAGGATATTGTAATCTGGAAAATTCTTAGTATAGGTTTGACTTTATAGAGTAGAGGTGTTTCTAAAAAAATGCGTATAAATGAACCTGGGTGTCAAATTCAATTTTCTTACTGCTTTTCATTATGAAATTAAAGATAGGCTCCTTTGGGGAATAAAATTGGCTCTAACATATAATAAACTCATACCTAAGAATATAATAAAACTCTTTAAATAGAAAAATACAATTTTATGATAAAATAATAATAGCCAATGTGTATCACAAATTATGAATACTAAGTAGCTAGGGTCATTCTCATGTTTGGTACACTTGCTTAAAGGTTGGGGGTGTTAGAAACTGTCAGTTTGGCTGAATGATGTTTTCATTCCCTGGATGAAAACATCACTGTGAAAGTCAGCGATGATAAACTGCAACACTAAACAAATGCTTAGGATAGCATGTCCACTAAAGATTCTACTGCATCACCCATAGGCCAGGAGACCTGAAAAGGCTTTAAAGCTAGTCATTCTGGAATGGTATGTCAAGTTAGTTCTTTAGAATTAAAATTTTAGTAGAAAATTTCTTAAGCAGCAGTGCAGTAGAGTGGTAAGACCACAGACTCATAAGCAGACAGCTTAGGTTCTATTCTTAACCTTGCAGCATTGAAGTGGCATAAGCAGGACCCTGCTGTCACAAACCAGCAGCATTGGCATCACCTAGGAGACTATCAGAAATGCAGACTCTCAGCCTTGCATTTGAAGATACTCAAATGATTCATAGACAAACACGTAGTGGATGCAGAATGAGCTACCCAGTTCTTCTTTCAGAACGAAGACACTTACTCTCCCAGTGACTAAGGATGCTTCCTCTGGAAAATGTCCTTGGTAGAGAGGGCCACTTCACCAATGTCATTTCCCTTTTTCCATGGACAGCTTTTATCTGATGACTGATCAATGTGGAAGTCTTGGCCCCCTCACTTTGCTTGTAATCACTCTGAAGGGCCACCTCAGCTTCAAAGCTCCCCATGATTTTGGCAAAGTCTATTGCTAAGACTGCATTCTGTCCAAGTTCTCTTTCTGCTCAGTGCTGCTTTCTTCTTTTCCCTTCTACAGGTATTTGTCCTGAGAGTACTTCTTATTAAACCTTCTGCACACTAAACTCCATCTCTGGATCTCCTTTCTGGAGAACCTAACTTGAAATAACACTGACATTTGAAATGCTTGAGCTTCGGCCATGTAAGTTAATCTCTGGCTTTTCAGTTTTCTAATTTGCAAAATGAAGATAATAACAGTATCTTTCTCATGGTGTGCTGTGAAGATTAGATTGTCTAATATTTGTAAAGTACTTAAAGCAGTGACTGGCTCATACAATGTTAGATAAGTGTTAGTTATCACTGTAGAGTGGGTCTGTGGATAAAGAGTTAACGTCTGACATGCTTAGATTCCTTGTTCAAAAAAAACCACTAATATGCAAAAATTAGGTTCAATCGGAAAATAATCTACTTATATATTTAGCACTTTGCAAGGGCTGATGGGAAGGAAATACAAAAACACATATACTAATATGGTATCTGAATTAGGACCAAGAATATCAAGCTGATAAAAGCAAGTGGGTTACACTGTCTTCAGAGCATAATGAATTCTTATTTCCCCTTAGGCAGAGAACAGTATAAAACAGAGAAAAGCTCTGACATGAATCAAAAAGACAGTGATTCACGGAAGCCTTAGAATCAAATAATTTCAGGGGAGAAAGAGATCTTATCTATCTCATTCAACTACTCATTCAGGAGTAGATAAATCTAGTTGTCCAATCTAACAGGTATGTATAAACCTTATCTTATTCCACCTGTCTGGTGTTTTGAGAGTGTTGACTGTTCTCTTTTAGAAACCAAACATACACACACTTACACACATGTACACACACACATACACACACACACACACTCTTGAAATTAATGCCCTTGGCCCTGGTGTTTTTCTCCAGATTTTGGCTCCATTCATGTCTGGCATTATGAGTCAGCACTACCTTCCAGGTGGTACTCTTTTCCTGAGTCTCTACCAGGCTGCAATGTCATATTTTTAATGTATTAATCACTATAGCTTAAGTCCCAGACTCATGTGATGGTATAATCTAGTCTTTACCAGATTCCTCTTCATAGTTACTTTTAGGAATCTTTTAATTAAAAAAAAAATTATCGAAGAAACTTTTTTTTTTTAATAATTGAAACAAGACCCAAGTTCCCAGCATGAGGAAGCCTACTATATCTGAAGAAAGGTAAGTTTTAAATACAAATAAATTCCACCTAGACCCATCATAGTAAAACTGCAGATTACTGAAGACAAAGGTTTTTTTAGAAGGAATGAAACTTTATCTCAAAGTTACATATTAGGAGAATATAAGTATAATGGTAATTAGTTTATTTAGTATTGTTTCTACAACTGGTCAGGATGTGTATTATTTCAAGAATAACTTTCACACATAAGAGCAATTCTCTCTACATTAATGTTTTACCCTTCAGGTATTAACATTTTTATGTATGTATGTATTTATCTAAAATTATTGGGGTGACATTGATTAACAAAATCAAATAAGTTTCAAATGTATTATTCAACAGTAAGTCATATACAAATTGCATTGTGTGTTCACTACCCAGAGTTAGATTTCCTTCTGTCATCAAATATTTGAACCCTTTTACCCTTATCTACTTCCTCCCCCCATCCTTTTCTCTCTGGTAATTACTAATCCACTGTCTGTGTCCATGAGTCTGTTTGTCATGTTTGTTTTACTCAGCCATAAGAAAAGATGAAATACTGCCATTTGTAACAACATGGATGAATCTTGAGATGATCATGCTAAGCAAAATAATTCATACAGAAAAAGTTAAAAACCACATGATATCACTCATATGTGGGAAATAAAACTGAAAGAAGTTCTTAAAAATAATTACCAAGAGAAGAGAAAATACCTACAAAGGAACAAGTGGACTAACGTTAGACTTCTCACAGAAGAGAGAAAATAATTGTTAAGTTGGGATTCTGTACACAAGTAAACTAGCACTTAATACTAAGGTAAAAAGGAAACTTTTGCTGAAAGTTCTTTTAAAGGATATAAAAGAAGGAGAGGACAGTAGAATGCGAGAAGAGATGGAGAGCAAAGGCACTGGTAGGTATGTGAATAAATCCAAATAAGCATTGTCTGGTAAAATAATGCTCAACGATGGGTTAGAAAAATAATTCAGCTAAAATATTGGTCCTCAATGACATTCAAGATTAGAATTAAGAGGTTCTAAATTGTTCGGGAGGAGTAAATACATTGATCAATTTGACTTTGTGGAGCCATAGGCAGAGAGGAGATATTTGCAATGCACCTAATTAAAAAAAAAAGAATTTGCACACAAAATATATCAAGAACTGTAAGCTAATAACTAAAAACAATCTAACAGAAAAGTGGGGAAAGGATTTAAAAAGGGCAATGGACAAGGAGGCAAAACTTGAATTGCCAATAAATTAAGATGCTCAACTTCATTATGAATTCAGGAAATGCAAAATAAAATAACAATAAGAAGCAATTTCATAGAAATCAGATTTATAAAAGTTTAAAAATCTGGTAAAATCAAGTAATGGCCAGGCTATTGAGAAACATGAACTCTTACCCAGATTCTAGGAGTGTGAATTATCACAGCCCTATGGAAAGCAATTTGGTAAGATCTAGTATCTTAGTCTGTTTGGGCTGCGATAACAAAAATACAATAGACTGGGTGGCTTGAACAACAAATATTTATTTCTCACAGTTCTGGAGGCTGAGAAGTCCAAGATGAAGATGCTGGCAGATTCAGTGCCTGGTGAGAGCTCCCTTCCTGATTCAGAGGTGGCCGTCTCCTTGCTGTGTTCTCACATGGAAAAGAGGGGTGAGGGAGTTCTCTGGAGTCTTTTCTAAAGCCACTAATCCCATTCTTGAGGGCTCCACCCTCATGACCTAATTACCTCCCAAAGGCCCCACCTCCAAGTACCATCACATTGTAAATTAGGCTTCAACACACAAATGTGGGGGGAACACAAACATTCAATCTGTAGTACCTAGTAAATTAGAAGATGTACCAACCCAGTGACCTGGCAATTTCAACTTCTAGATATATACCTTTAGACTGCAGTGATCCTCAACAAGGGCAATTTGCCTGCCCCTTCTCACCCCGCCCCCTGCTGCCCCAGGCCATTTGGCAATGACTGGAGGCATTTTTAGTTGTTATTCGTAGAGTCTTGCTACAAGCATCTAGGGAGTAGAGGTCAGGGATGCTGCTAAACATCCTACAATGCACAGGTCAACCTCTCTCACACAAAAACAAAATTTCTAGTTTAACACATCAATACGGTTAAAGCATAAAAAGAGTTTTGCGTGACAAAAGCACACTGCAAAAAGAAATGGATTTATGTTGCGATTTATGTAACATTTTAAAAACAGAAAGTAATTCTCTACTATATTTAAGGGAGTTTGCCAAAATGAATATAATAATTCCCCTTCTGTATCCATCTCCATACAAAGTCCCCTTCCACACTGACTAAACTGTGTGACTTGCTTTGGCTTATAGGGCAATAGAAAAGTTGACACAAGCAGATACTTGAAAAGTGCCTGGGCAGCACACTTTGCCCTCTCTCACTGCTCTTGGGAACTGTGACCACAACAGTGTGAATGATCACAGGGCTATTCCGTTGGATGATGAAAGGCACTTGATCATGTCGTTTCTGTCACACCAGCTGACACTGAGCCAACTGCCAGACATATTCATCAAGCCAGAGATCTATTCCCTAGCCCAGAAAGAAGGACTGCCCAAATGACTTATAAAATTATGAAGAATAATGTTTATAGTTTTAAGTTACCAAGTTTTGTTACAAAAGATAACTGATACAACTGTTCATGAGAATACACATGCAGTAAAGATCTAAAAGCATGAATGAGTAAACAGAACCAACCCCACTTTGGATACTGATTAACCCTGAACAGTGATTGTGAATAATTGCCTCCCTGAGAGAAGGAAGGGACTAGAACGAGGAAGTGAGCTTCAATTGTACCTTTAATATTTACTTAGAAAGGAAGAACCACAGAGAGAGCTTCCAGTTTCAGCTCTGACATATAAAGAGCTTGGAAGTTGTCTCATCCTTAAAATAAGAAAAAAGCTCAAGAAACTGAAAATCAATGACTTTTCCTGTACCCATCAGAGAAGTGAAGTTGCAAGGTACACTGCCACACTGAAATCTGGATAGGCAGATACAGAGAATCACAGCTGAAATCAGTTTACTAGGAGATCCAGTTCCTAGAGCCACAAACTAGTAGGAACACTTAACTGGTTGTTTTGATGAATTGCCGGAGGCTGAATGTGGACTAGCATGAAAGTGAACACTTGGATAGCATGGCCTTACCCATAAAGGGGTCTCCACACTTTTGTGGGTTTAATCTCCAGGAAAATCCTTTGTGTCTCTGGCAGTGGGAAGGGAAAAGTAACTGTTTTGAAATATACCCAGAACACTTTCTATAACAAAGATCAACTCTCTTTGGGGAGACATTCTATCAGAGTCCTATCTCACTTAGCAGGAAGGGCAATAACCTGCTCCTAGCACCTCTTAGCAGTACTGTCTCACCAAAGAGAGGAAAAGCTAAGGAACACTTGTAGGGCCACAGCCCAGGGATACAGGACCACTAAAAAAATCACTTAATCATAAGACTATAGAATTATTCCTCTCTGCCACACTAGAACATTAAATCATCAGGGCTCCAGTAAAATAATAGTGAATTACAGCTGATAGAGCTGCAAGGCACAGACTCTCTTTAAGAAGGGAAATCCCAAGATAATAGCTGAGATGAAAGCAAGGACACTAAAAAAATTTGAAACCTCCAGAACCTATGGCTACAGCAAGCCCAATATAACCCAACTCCTAGCCAAATTATCATAAAATCTCATACTAACGGTCTATTTACTTCGGTTCCTATTATTTGATTTATTACATCCAGCTTTCAACAACAACAACAAAAATACAAGCATGCTAGGAGGCAAGGGGAAAAAAAAAGAACAGAGCCTGAATAGACAAAGCAAGCATCAGACCAGATTCAGATGAGACACGTATTTTGGAATTATCAAATAGGGAATATAAAATAAATATAACTAATATTTTAAGGGCTCTAATGGGAAACATAGACAACATACAAGAACAGATGAGTAAAGTAAGCAGAGAGATGGAAACTCTAAGAAAGAATCAAAAGGAAATGTTAGAAATAAAAATCACGGTAACAGATATGAAGAATGCCTTTGATGGGCTCATCAGCAGACTGGGCACAGCCAAGGAAAGAATCATTAACCTTGAAGATCTTGCAATAGAAGCCTGGCAAATTGTAATGCAAAGAGAAAAAAAAAATGAAAAAAAAAAATGGAGCATGATATCAAGAACTGCGGGACAATCCCAAAAGCATAATTGGAACATCAGATGAGAGAAGAAAGAGAAAATGGAGAAGAAATATTGAAATGGTGAAAGGCTGAAAGTTTCCAAAATTAATGATAGACACCAAACCTCAAATCTAGAAAGCTCAGAGAACACCATGCGGAATAAGTACCCAAAATATCTACTCCTAAGCATGTTATATTCAATGTGCAGAAAACCAAAAATCTTTAAAGAAGGCAAAGGGGGGAAAACATCTTACCTATAGATGAACAAAGATAAGAATTACAGTGGGATGCTTGCCAGAAACTATGCAAGGGAAGTGTGAAGTAGAATATTTAAAGTGTTGAAAGAAAAAAAATCACCAGTCTAGAATTCGATAACCAGTGAAATTATTTTTCAAAAGCAAAGGAGAAATACTCTCTCAGATAAACAAAAAAGAGAATTCATTGCCACATCATCCACCCTGAAAGAAATGTTAAAATATTTTTAAAAAGTTCTTGGAGAGAAGAAAAATGATACGAGTCAGAAACTAAGACCTACATAAAGAAAGGAAGAACATCAGAGAAGGTAAAAATCAAGGTAAAATAGTCTATTTTATTTTTCTTATTCTTAGTTGATCGAATAGATAACTGTTTAAAGAAATAACAGTAACAATGTATTGAGTGATTAAAACATATAGGTAAAAAAGAATGACATCAATGTTTTAACAGACAGGAGGGAGGAATTGGGATATATCTCAGCATTTTCATTTTCCTGAAATTCTTATATCTTGTAGTCCTCTCCTTTGGAAAATGGACCTTTGTGACTGACTTGATAAACTACTGGGATATTTTTGCTTCAGTGTTTGAATTTAGTCTTAAGAGTTTTTTCAGACATGCAACATTTCCCAACTTTTATTTTCAGCCACAGTATCTCCACAACTTTCAAGAAAGGCCCTAATATTATGCATTGTAAAGTCAACTTTTATTTGTTCCTTTTTCCATAATCCTATATCTGGAAACTGGAAGGAGTAAAAATCTCCGAAACTTGAACTAAATTCTTCTTAGACTTTCTTTTGGTGAAATCAAAGATCTGATGTGTATGGTCACCGACTGTGGGAAGGTTTTAGGTGCATTAAACTAAATGACTTTCATTTTGGCTGAGTTGGCCATCAGGTAATTTTTATCATTGTATCCAAGCTATCTTATTACTTCTTATAAGTTATCAGTAACAAATCATGTTTATTTAGTTTTCAGTGAAGTCTGAGTGTTATGCCATAGTACCCTTAAATTATTTATACTTTACAAAATAGCTTTGAATCAAAGTTAGCATTTGAACTCAGTTTCCTTTAGAGCACATTTTAAATCCCTATTACTGTTAAATTATTTATTCTAATTATTTTCTCCACAAATCAAAAGTGATGGGTAAGTTAGTTTATTTCCCCATGTATCTGTTTTCCTTTGTAACTTTCTATAAGCAAGAATGAAATTGAAAACCTATAACCTTAGCAATTTAAAAAATTATATAGTTATTATGCCAATATGCCAGGGAGACAATATCATAAGCGACTCCCTTTGAAACACCTGCTAAAAATATTTTTTTCCATAAAATATTTTTTTCTGATGGATATTTACAAAAATAAGTAAACACAAACCCTACAGTGAGACAGACTCTTCTTATGAAAACACAAAGGAAACATGTATTAGAAGTAAAACAACAACAAAAATAGAAATCCAATTCATTTCATTTTCCGGATGGATTTGTGCAGAGTAATTGACATTTTTAAAAACACACTTTTAGAAAACTAAATGTTTATTCAGAACTTTCCAGCTTTGATTTTTTTTCCCCTATAAAATAAAATACAGGAAACAAAAGCACTCTTTGAGGTTCTGACAATCGATTCTTCATTCTCCATTCTCTAGAACTCAATTAACTAGGTTTTCTATCTTATTCACATGGCACATGTATGTTCGGTTTGGAATTATTAAGATATGAGGATTATATTCACTTTTTATTGGCTGGTATGTGAAGAGTCTTGAATGGATGTAATTTCAAATCAGCCCCTTTAATGCCACTTCCCCGGGGGTTAACCGGGTTTTATATTGGATATTTAGATCTGCTCTATAAGAACAAATGTAAACAGTACCTGGCACAGTGCTTGGTTTATATAATTACCATTCCAATTAAGTGTACAATTTATGGTAGAAATGATCACCTGAGGAATAGGCCGCCTGCCTCTGAAGACTCCCCGCTTCCCTACCCTCACCCCTCTGACCCATCTGCCAAGCTGCTATATCAGTTTGAGGTTTTTCATGGGAAGCGACTGAAACGTGTCCTGACAGTGCTGGCCCTGGGCTCTGTATCTCAGTCTTTATTTCCCTGGCTTTGGCTAATGAGAGGTGCTGGTGAGAGTTTGGAGGGCAGTAGGAAGGGAGAAGCCAGACTAATTCTCCCCTTCTGCTCCATCTCCAGCAGCTTCTCCGACTGCACCTGGGTCTCCTTCATCACTCTAGCTCATGCTAGACAGGTCTACTGAGATTTCACCTTCTTCCAGGTAACCCTGGCCCCTGGGCTCTGATAATACCACCTTCTCTCTTGGTGCCTCCAACCTAAGGGTGAGAGTACCTTCCTGCTATGGCTGATAAACCTCTAGGCTGTTTCCTAGGTTTGGGTTGGCTTCACAGGTCTTCTATCGCCGTTGAACAATCCCCTGCATCTGTTTCCAAATCACTAAAGTAGTTTCAGTTTCCCCAGTTAGACCTTACTAATGCACTGACTAACTTGACAAGGTAAAAGGCATGAAAAGACCACTGGAGTCATCAACAAATTGAAGAGAGAACTGGACAAACAAGGCTTGAAAGTACAAGAACTAGGACAGTTTTAAGAAATGCAGTATCAAGAATTCAAGGACAATCTCTTGAGCACTGCCACCTATGACTCAGCTCCAACAGGCCGTATGCTTCTCCACTGAAGATTCGAATTCCCAGAAGAGGAAAGTTCATCAGTCCGCTTAGGCCACAGGCCTACCCCTGTGGTGTTGGTTGTCACAACTGAAAGAGCCAAAAGAATCCCAAAGAATGGAAGGCAGAAGAATTCCTCAGAGGACGGGATGCTGGACAGACAAAATAACAGATGTCCAGTACTGTAATATTGATCTTGCCATGGTCATATAAAGACAAAAGAATCAGAGACAAAGTACACATGTGTTACAGTGCTGGCAATGTTTGCGTTTCAAGATACGCAGTCAATAACTTTAGTCACTGTCAGTTTAATAAATACAGTTATTCTTTCCTCCTCCATAAAATCTGCCATAAAAACTCAAGTTAAAGTTGACATGTCATTACTTGAAGTCATTCTAAGAGCCCCCAGGCATGATTCATGGCCTATGTCATTCATGGATTACAAAGAAAGCGGGGATTGGGAGGTTGTATCTCAGTTACTTTCAGAAATCAAATTACAAACTATAGTACATAGATGTACACCCCAGAAGAAAAATACAGACCACTTGAGGTTGAACATCAAATAAATATATATTCTATCTCAATTCAGTCTTTTACAAGGTAATGTCCAAGAAGTATTTCTGATGTTATTATTTGTCTTTCTAATGTTATTGTTTGTCGATGCCTGCCATCACCCATAAATATTTATCCACCATTCAACATTGTCTCTAGATGCAATGTGATTAGGGCTCATAGAATGAAAACACTTGCATATTTAATTTTTATTCACACACCGCCTCATAAACACCCCACATAAAAGTCTATAGAATGCTTATTTGAATAATAGATTGTAGGTATGGGTTGCTGAGCTTATAGAGACACAAAGCTTATATTTTTTCTTCTTGGATATATTCAATTCTGGGAATTTGTGGAGAACTAATGTGAAATGTTTTGACCCACTCTCATTATGCTGCCTGGGCAGCCGGAGTTCTCAGGTTCAAATGTGTAAAATCTGAACCCCATTCAGTTGGCCTACACAGTAGAATAATAGAGAGAAATTGGTCTGGGCATCTGTGGCTCACTTTTGCCACCTACCATTTCATGCAATCAAGTGTTGAAGTAGCTGTCCCAAGCGCATTTCCTACATTGATTTATTTTTCTTGTATGGTATAGTTATAACCTCTCTCTTTTCTTCCTTTTTCAGCTAGACCACATGATGTCTTTTCAAATACCCAATTAATACAGTTGTGAGCATTTCAACTAATCAAGACAACAAATCAATCTATAACACCTTGAGAAATTTTCTCAGGCTGAAGCAAAGGGGATACCCTTGATAAACTTCCTCAGTGAGAAAGTATCTCCACCTGCCTCGGGCAGTGGTGCATAGACCATGTGTGTGTGCGTGCGTGCATGCGTGTATGTGTCTTTTCTGTCCATACAGCTCTTCCTTTATGCAATTTTGTTCTAGTTACACAGAAGGAAGTAAATTCAATTGTCCCAGTGTGAATCTGAATGAAAGACAACCCTAGTATTTCAGAAAATTCTAGACCCCTATATAAACAGAATATTCAAAATACACACTGTCCCTAAATTTTGACCCAGCAATTGCACTTCTGGGTATTTATCCAAAGAAAACCAAAGCAACAATTTGTAAAGATATGTACACCCCTATGTTAATTTTATAATTTACAATAGCCAAGATATGGAAGCAACCTAAATGCCCATCAACAGGCAATTGGATAAAGAAGTTATGGTTCTTATATACAATGGAACATCACTCAGCCATTAAAAAAGAAAAAGAAATCCTACCATTTGCAATGACGTGGATGGACCTAGAGGTTATTATGCTGAGTGAAATAAGTCAGATGGAGAAAGATAAATACCATATGATTTCACTTATATGAGGAATCTAAGGAACAAAAAGAACAAACTAATCAAAAACAGACTCACAATTATAGAGGACAATCCAGTGATAGATAGAGGGGAGAGGGGTTGTAAGGCTGGGAGAATGGGATGAAGGGCTCAAAAAGTACAAATTAGTAGTTGATAGATGATCACGGGGATGGGGAGCATGGCATAGGGAATGCAGTTAGCATTAATATGATGGCTACGTGGAGGGTCAGGGGAGGGAGGGAGCAATTAGGGGGATCATTTTATAAACTATATAAATATCTAACCAATGTACTATATACTTGAAACTTACAATAAAATTAAATTTTAAAAAAGAAAATGTACATGAAATTGAAGAAATAAGTTGCTTGATTCTTTATACACTTCCTCTTACCATTAACAGACAATTCCCCCTTCCCCTGCCCCATCTTCCACAGGCCAGATCTCACTAATTTGTCATCTTCTTTTTCCTTAAAAAAAATCATAAAGCCTGTTTCCAACTTTCATCTCTCTCTCTCTATTTACTGCCCTCACAACCATCGAATTATTAAAAAGAGCTATCAATACTCGCTCTTTCAATTTCCCATCCAAACTAAATATCTCGCCACTTAGGACAAAACCTATAACCAACATTCTTAAGAGTTCTTTGCCTTTTGGAAGTATTGAAAAAAATTACTAAATGACTAAATGAATATGGATGTCCAAGCTGGAAACATGTAAGTAAAACACGTAAGCATACATCCTTCTAACTCCCTCATTCGATCGACCACCAAGTCTTTTAGATGTTACTTCCCCAAAAGCTCTGGTTATGTGTCACCTTCTCTTCATTCTCACTGTTATTACCTTAGTTCTAGTTCAAACTACCAGCATCCCTTACCTTGATGATTGCTATAGCTCCTTAACAGGTCTGCCCAACTCCAGGTGTCTCAGAACACGTAGCAGCTAGAATGGCCTTTCACAATACTACTTTAGTTGTATTAAAAAAATGCAACTAATGGATTTCTATAGACTCCAAGATCACATTTAAACTCATTACTGACTGGTATATGTTTCATGACTTTATACTGCTCTCTGATCACTAAAAACATACTGAATTGTAATTTCCCAAATAGGCCATTGTTTCTCCTGCCTCTAGAAATATGTATCTGCCCACCCTTTTGCCCAGCTGCTCTTCCTCTTCAATCTTTCATTCTTTTTACCTGGCAAACTCCTACCTGCTATTTGAACTCACTGATTCTGGGAAGCATTCTCTGCTTCCCTGAGACTCAATCAGTTGTCCCCAGGTGTTTTCCCTATGACAACCCACATTTAGCCATATATCAACACTTATACCGTTCTTTTATGATTACATTTACTTGTTTGATTGGTGTGTTGAATGAGTTGAATTTGGCTTTATTTTCTCCCCCTAATGCTGTCAAACACTGGCTGATTTCCCTTCTTCCTGGTAATATTTGGGGCATATCTCATTGCTTTACAGTATCTTCAGGTACCAACGAATACCCAAAGTCTTGCTTTCAGATACTAAGAAATACACTCCAATTCAGTATCAGCATTTCCATCTTTCATCCAATTCTGTTTTTGCTTATGGTGCCTTCAAGACTGGGGTCAGGGAGAGGGATGAGAAGAAAAGGGGCAAAGATCTATTTCTGTAACAGGTGCTGTTTATAGCTCTCTTTTGCCTGCTGAATGCCCACACCCAAATGCTGGCTAGTTAATGGGGCACATTGCTAGACTCTTGAGTGATCTTCTTGGGGATAATCTCACTAACTGGATCTTCACTGCTCTGTGAACCTCTCCACTCCTCAGCTTCTGCTTTCTGTCAGAATATATTTAGAATTCCCTCGCCCTGAGGGTCAGCCCTCTCAAACTGGATTCTTTCACAGTGACTCCAGCTTGGTTACCTTCCTACAGAGTCTTCTGGGCCCACCAGTAAACGTCTGTACCCTTGCTCTCGCCAGCCCCGCCAGTGTGGGCCATTCCCATTTCAACCATTTCTCTGTTTTAAGGACATTGCTAATTTCCTCCAGTAGCCTCTAAATGAGACTTAGAGGCTGTTAAAGTGCATGGGACACATATCTTATATTCCTGGTGTCCCGCAGCTTCAACCTTTCTTAAAGGGAGGTGGTAGGTATCTATCTCCCTTTTCTCCCTAATGGGGAATGTAGGGGAGTCACCATAAAGAACCTACTCCTATGAATTACCTTCTAAAAGTTATTTTTTCCTAACTAGGCTTCTCTTTTATAGGTTGAATTTAGGTGCAGGGCTAGGAGTCACAGGATTGGCTTTGCTATCTCTTAGCAATTTCTATGGGGATGGTCTTTATCTTCCCTAGAATATGTAGGCACATTGAGGCAACAGGGAAAACTCCACTTGACATGGTGTTATGCCTGTTTGCCTTCCTGTGAGGACTGGGACTGTAGTCTTTCCAACCTCATATCTCCAATATCTGGCACATAATAAAGCTGCAATAAATTGCTATGCATTATGATTCATTTATGATAGAGACATAAGCAATATGCTTTGCTACATGAGAAGAGAATAGACAGGTCTACCTCAGGACATTAGGAAAGATTCATAAATGCAAAAAGTACATGTCCTGCACCATCAATTAGTCTCTAAGGAAAAGCATATGTTTTCTTCTCTAACTAGCTTGCTGCTTAATCGTTTTCTAGAGGAATATACTGAATATAAATAACAAAATGTTTTTAAATTATTTCCACCATCTTTTTAAAACATTAAAATTAATAGTAATGCTCATATCAGTAATGCTTGTTTGAACTTAATATTTAAATATATGGTGATGGGAGATTTGATTTTGAGTGGTAAACGCACAATGCAATATACAGATGGTGTATTACTGAATTGTACACTTGAAACCTATGTAATTTTATTAACCAATGTCAAGCTAATAAATGTAATTTAAAAAATAAAACAGGAATAGTTTTAGCTTTAAGTAAACAATCACAAAAGTGAATTTCCTAGGGCTTTTCCTAGTTGTCAATAACAGAAGCCCCTTGGATTCAATTTTAGCTGAAAAAAAGATTATTATAAAGATAGCAGTAGCCCTCATGGAACCCAAAAGCAAACATGTAGCTGGATTTCAGGAACACACTGGAACCTGAAACTACTTTAGAATGTTCTGGTGAAGCCCCCAAGTTCTCTTCCACTCTGTTTCTCAGCCTTTCTGTTTTGTGTTCCACATAGCCTCTGAGTTGATACATGACTCGTTTCAGTATCCTTAATGTTGCTTGCCCTCTATCTTAGTTCCAAATTCCTGTTTGGATCAGGTGCCCCCCATCTAATCGACCATGGCTATACCATTAAATAGATTATAGGGGGAAGACATTGCCCAGACATAGGAATGAGTGACTGGACTTCTAATAGATAAATAACTAGAATAGATATTTCAAAGGCTCAGTTCTTTATCTCAAGAAAACTTTCATCTCAGGATTTTTGGCAATTGATTTAGCTATTGAGAAGAGATATGACTCACTCTACTATGCTGAAATAACTTTTATTCTATTCAAAGATTTGGGGATCTCCCTGCTCCTTAACAAGGAAACTTTATTTTTATAACCTCAGTGTTACTTACCATTAGTTTTCGTTCCCAGTTGCTATTGTATCTAAAATCAGAAAAAAAGAAATTACAACACAGCATCTCTAAGTAGAAATGAATATTAAAATCAGATTTTAAATCCATCCAAACTCCAAATTTACTACGCTTCTTTTCTGATCATAACTTGTAGAGATGCTCAATGGGATTTTAATCAGAAATTATAGTTGACCCAGAAAAAACTAACCATTTATTCTTTTTTCATTTGACACGTGGCTATTTTGGCAATGATCTTAGTATCTTTTAAATTAAATTAGGCTCTATGACTTTTAAACACCACTGAACAGCTTTCTCCTTTGCATTATCATGTTCATTTCTTTGGAACACTTTTACCTCCATCGGAATGTTTATTGACATTCCACCTGTTTTCCTCCAGCTCTTCTTCCTCTCCTGCTGTGCAGATACACTCAGAGCACATAATTCTAGTCTGCACCAAGGAAATAATGAATCCCAGGGTCTTATAAATATTGGAAGTGAGAAGAGCGCAGAGAGATGCGGAGCACAGGGAGGAAAAGGTAAAGAACACCATGAGTAGTTGAAGGCACATAAAGTGCTCTTCACTCCCAATGGAGTTCATTCCCAAAATTAAAGTTTCTTTTCCCTATTCTCAGGCAAACATGGCAAGTGCAAGATAGTATCAGAAGGTATCAGATGCTGAGTAGACTTTTACTCAGAAAGGTACAACCACAGGGGTACGCAATTCTAACAATAACCTTATTTATACTGACAGTGTTATAAATAATATTTGAGTTTAATGAAGTAGCTGTGTATTTGTTCTTTTCCACTGGTGCCATCGACAAGATGCAATTTTAGACTGGGACACATTCAACTGCTCTACTCGCATCTTATAGAACACTCATAATTTGCTAAATGTGGGACTGAATATACAACACACCCTCCAGGCTTTCATGTTTATGAGCACTTGTCTGCATCATTCAGGACTAAAATAAATAGCCATGAAGCTGAACACTAATCCTCTCGATCATTTGGCAAACATATCTGTTTGGAAAATAACAGTAAATATAGCTGTTATTTTAACTGAGTCTTCGCTTTCAAGTTAGACGGCATTCCTCATTCTCATGAATTTAAAGGCATGGAAACCAGCAAGGAGGTTATCATTTGGACACTGTGTGTCAATCTGATTTTATAATTTTTATCTCCCTCTATTCTTCAGATGAGTAGTATTCCCAAATGAGCAGCCTGAAGCTGACTGTAACACAAACTGTGGCTCTTTGTTCCAACATATTTTTGTTTTTTTAATTTTAGGTCAGATCAAGTTGACCTATTTATATTTATGTAGCATCTGTCAGTCCAAAAATCCTGAATAAGAACGAACAAAATCAGACTATGGGAGACAGGGTAGGATAGAGTTAATTTTCTCTTGTTTTCTTGGGGCCAAGAAAACAAAATCTCTCCCTAGTGAAAGGGTTAAGGATTTTTTCCTAAAAAGAATGGTTGTTTCTCTTGTTAATAGTCCTGGGATAAAGGAAAGCTTGAGGGGGGAAATTTGACAGTTTTTGGGATGGGAAAGAGAGGAAATTCCTCTTTTCTCTGGTCTTGACCCAGAGCCCTGGGGAATCGGTTACAGTAGAGTGGATGAGGCATGGAGCCAGCAGAACTCTCTGTTGCCTCTGCCACACAGAAACTATGCCAGCACCAGAGAAGGGACACCATGGAAATGCCACAAAGAAACTTAGTGGTGGACAAATTTCTAGCAAGTAGGCCAGTGGGTACATATATAAAGCTGAAGACATTTGGAACATATTCAAATATATAACATTATTTGCTATCATTAACCAAAGACTATTTGCCTGATATGTGAGGATTATTTTATCTATATTAGTAAATATTAACATACCAGTTTCCATAGTTTCATTAATCCAGAAATAATAGATATCCATAATCCAAAACTTTCATTGGGGTATCCCCCACTTTTGGCAACACCTTTAGTGCTCTGTCATTTTGATTCAAGACTAGATTCCATACTTTATTTCAAGTGTGCCCTGTCCCTAAGAAGCTTACAATCTTTGAAGTTGTGTCAAAAACTATATCTATATATGTATGTACACTAAAAGAGAATGTTAAGAATGAAAAAGTTGTGTAGGGAAATTTTCCTTTAAATATTTTTATCTAATAGCTGTGATGTGGCCATTAAAATTATAATTTCAAAGAATACTGGTGGCCTGTAAGTATATAACAGAAAAAATGTAGAATATAATTTTGTATATATAGTGTGATTCCAATTTCTAAATGAATATTATATATTCATAGAGAGAAAAAAAGCACTGGAAAGAAACACAGAAGGTTGTTTGTACTGGTTCTTGCTCAGATGCACAATAAAGATAACTTTAATTTTTTTCTTTGTATTTTTTCAGTTTGCGATTTTTTAATGTTTTACTCTCAACACACAAAAAAGTTATTTCTAAAAATCTAGGTTTAAAGAGTCTGAGATATATATTGTTCAGTGAAAAAAATGGGGAAAATGAACATATGAAGGCAGATCTAGAAAGTGTACTACAATTTAAATAGTAATTAGATTAAGTGGTGAAATTATAGATAATGTCTTAGTTTCTCAATTTCCTTGAATGTCACTATACTTCTTTTTTGATGTAAATAAATAAAAATTAAAAAACTTCTTTAATGTATTAAAATTATAACAAAGCATTGAATTAAAAATTAAAACAATAAAAACTTAAGTCTAATTGGTAAACGGAGTAAGCACCAAGTGAAATTATAGAACTCTTTCTCCACAATAGAAATATATAGATAGTATAACCAGAACCACACTACCTAGGCATAAGAGCATGGGAGTGAGGGGAAGCTGCAGGATACTAAAAGACAAGAGAGGCAGGGTGAGAAAATGGGCCAACACAAGCTTTGGGACCAGCCCACCAGTGCTTCACTTCTGAATCCACCACTAACTAGCTGAGATACTTTCGTAAGTCCCTGGTTTTTCTGAGTGCTGGTTTTCTCACCTGGAAGGGAGTTGTGGTGGCAACTGCTACTCTCAGGGCTGTTGTGAGCAGTGCATGTCAGTGTATGTACACAAAAGGGTGTTTAACCTGAAGCACATTTTTAAAGTGCTAGTATTCTGTCACTAACTCCTACGTAGTTACAACTGGTACATGTAGCTGCAGAAAAGTCTCTATCATCCCACAGTTGGACCCCAAACTATCCACCATACCAATTCTGAGTATTAATTATGTAAAGACTAATTTGAAACTCTATGGTGACTCTAGAATCCTAATTACTCCTGAATCATTATTTTAATAAACATTTAAATATTGAGGCATACACACAGAAAAGTGCCTAAATGAAACATTGTAAAGTTCAACGAAATTTCACATGAACACACCCATGTGACCGCCATCCAGATCAAAAAATCTGTCATAGCCAGCACCCCAGGAGCCACCCTCATGCACTCCCCTAGTTATATCTCCCTCTCCTCCCAAAACTAACCACTATTCTGACTTCTAAAACCAGAGATTAGTTTCTCCTTTTTTATAACTTTTGTTCCACTTCATGTTTGTGAGATTCATTCGTGTTGCATGTTAGTTCATTTCCACTGCAGTATAGTATTTCATCATATCATTACACCACAACTTATCCATCCTCCTATTGAATGTTTATGGCCACATGCACAGTGCTGCTATAAACACTCTCGTACCTGTCTTTTGGTGGACAAATGCACTCAGTTATCTTGGGCGTATAACAATGAATAGGGCTGCTGAGTTCTAAAATATACTTAAATCCACCTTTAGTTTATACAGCCTGATAGCTTTCCAAAGTGGTTCCCCTTTTTTTTTTCTCCCCTAATAGCCCTTGGCTACTAGCATTCTACTTTGTCTTTATGAATTTGACTATTCTAGGTACCTCATATAAGTAGAATCATACAGTATATGTCCTTTTGTAACTTGCTTATTTTACTTTGCAGAATGGTCTCAAGATTCATTCATTCATGTTGAAGTATATGTCAGAATTTCCTTCCTTTTTAAGGCTTAATAATATTCTATTGAATGCATATACTACATTTTTAAAATTCATTCATTAGTCAATGGACATTAGGGTTGCTTCCACTTTTTGGCTATTGTGAATAAAGCTGCTATGAAAATGGGTGTACAGATACCTGTTTAAATTCCTGTTTTCAGTTTTTTGGGTATGTATCTAAAGTGGAACTGCTGGATCATGAAGTAATTTTTCGAGGACTCACCATACTGTTTTCCATTGCAGTTGTATCCATCCCATTTCATTTTAAGTTTTCTATTTTGAACCAAACTCACGTCTTTCATCTCACAGCTTATGCATCTTTTGGTGACAATCCAGCCTTTGTGTGTTCCAGCCCTAGTTATCTGTGTGATGTGACAGAGGCCAAGAACAAGGGTTGAACACGAAGGAAACCTAGTTTCTATTTCTGATTCTACCACCAACTCATACAATTATTACATAAGAAAGAAGAACTCTCACAGGCATCCTGAAGTTTAATGAGAAAACACAGAAAGTTAGAGTAATAGGACAAGTAAAAAAAAATTTTTTAACACACTAGACTTTACATATCAAATGCATGTTTTTACCCTCAAAGGAATCACTCCAGCTAGACTGTCAGATCACATTGTTATTGCATAAAATCTGTTTTATACCTTTTTTTTTTTTTGGTAATCATCTCCAGAATCTCAAGGTAATTCACTACTGTGTAAGGACATAAAGATTCAAAGAACTGAGAGCTTTAAATCAAAGAAAAGGCAGGATTCTTTCTCTCTTGGAGAAATATAGTGTGATAGCTACTGCTTTTACCCTTTTTCTGCCCAGTACTTCTTCCTCCATTTTCCTCATTTGCTTTTTGATCGACAGGATGTGGCAACCATGAGGTGTACAGTTCAGACTGCCTTTGAAAGAACCTGCTGAGTAGGTGAGGGCATAGGTGACTACAGGCTTCAGCTGCCTCACCTTCGGATCCATTTTGGTGTTCATCTCAAAATCACTTTTCACCCAGGCTACTTCCAGCCAGTGAGTGAGTATGTTGAGGTCTAAAGCTAGGACGTTTCTGCCCACTGTAGTACTTTTCCAGTGGGCAATCTTTTCTTGGGAACTTCCTCTTAGCTTGGGCTCTTCCTACTTAATCTGTCCTTCCTACTTAATCTGTCTAACGGCTCCCCCTGACCACTCCTACTCCCTTTCAGTTTATCCTTTATTGGCATTTTCCTCAATAAATCTCTTGGAAATCTAATCCTGTCTTGGCATTTGTTTCTAAGAGGAGGAACTGATTTCCAGGGGCAAGTACAGGACCAGGGGGAACCAATGATCATCATTTACATCAATGATGTCAGTGGTTGGTCAAAGGAGTGATCCTGTGGTCCTCATAGGACCAGTCAGAATACTTTCCTAGAGATTAGTCAACCTCAAACAGGTGAGGGGAGGGATTTCTGTGGCAGTAAAGAAATAAACTCACATTTGCCTGAGGCCATGTATCCTGGCAGAGGAATTCAGTCTGCAGTTGGAAAGAATGAGGCCAAGTGTTATAGAGAAGCAGGAGGGAGAGAAAGCTTAGGAAGTGGAATGGTAGGGCCTGAGGAGATCTGGATTCTGAAACTTGGAGACTAGCATCACCTATTATATTTGATCACAAGAGTCAAGAAATTTCCTGTTCAAATTGGGATTTGATCCCTTAAAATCTAAGAGTCCTAATTATGTTACTTTCTTGTTTAACGTCTTCCCACGGCTTCCACTGATTCTAGGATAAAGTCTTAACTCCTTATATTACAACATTTTGGTTTGAAAATTCCCCAAAGCTACTAAAAACTTGCAAAAATAGTAAAATGAATGCCTGTATCCCCTGCACCTAGACTCGGTTGCTAGCATTCTGCTACATTGCTCCTATCGCCTCCTCTTTCTCTATATACATACGAATAGTTTTTGATGAGTCATTTGAGAATTAGTCACAGACATCATAATACTTCACCCTCAAATACTTTTAGAATAAAGGTAATTTTCTACATAACTGCAATACAACAATCACATTCAGAAAATTAAACTTGATACAATATTATCTGATATACAGTCTGTATTCGAATTTTCCTAATTGTCTTAATAATGTCCCTTATAGTTATTGTAGGGTTTTTTTTTTTTGATCCAAGATTCAATCAAGGATTCTGTGATGCTTTTAGTCATCATGTCTCTTTAGTCTCCTGTAATTCAGAACAATTCCCTAGTCTTTTCCTGTCTTTCCGTACCTTGACATTATGTATAAGAGTCCAGGCAGGTTGTTTGGCAGAATGTACCTTAAATTTGATTTGTCTGGTTGTCTCATCAAGATTAGATTCAGGTGAAACATTTTCAGGAGTAAACATGCCCTCAAAGCATTTGCAAGGCTGTTCCCAGGCCAACCCTGCCCTTCTCTCTGGCCTCCTCTCACTGCTCTCCCTGTGATCTTTCAAGCTCCAGACAAGTGAAGTTCTATCGTTCCTCTAGCCTGCCTCTCTTTTCCAGCTTTCACACTCACTGCTGCCTCTGCCTGACACTCTCTGTCCTTACCATGCCCTTCATTCATTTGGGTCACTGACACAATTACATATATATATATATATGATCTAATCTTATATATCCATGAGGCCCTCCTAGACCTTTTGGAATTGGTCATCTTACCCAGGTACTTGTGTAATTATCTTTCCTTCCACAGCACTGGTTTTCAAAATGTGGTCCTCAGACTCCCTGGGACCCTGAGGCCATTTCACCAGGTTCAAGAGGTAAAAAAATATTTTCATGATTATACCAAAGTGTTATTTACCTTTTCCACTGTATTGACATTTGCACTGATGGTGCACAAGCAGTAGTGGGCAAAGCTGCTGGTGCCTTAGGGTGAATCAAGACAGTGGTAACAATGTTCCACTAGCCTTTGTATTCTTCACCCATCCACTCACAGGGGGAAAAAAATGCTAGTTTTACTTAAGAATGTCTTTGATTAAGCAGTAAAAATGATTAATTTTATAAAATTGCAACCCTTTATATACGTTTGTTTAATATTCTGCATGACAAATGGGAAGTATGCATAAAGAACTGCTGCACACTAATGTACGATGGTCATCTCAAGAAAAAGCACTTGTGTGATTGTTTGGGTTGTGAGGTGAGCTAGATGCTTTTTTTATGGGGCAACATTTTTACTTAAAAGGACAACAGACAGTTACACTATGGTTATTTAGACCTGAGTGTTTGTCAGACATTTTCTCAAAAATGAACAAAGTGAAAACAACTCACAGTACATGTTGCCAATGGTAAAATCCAAGCATTCAAATAAAAATTAGAACTTTGGAAAAATTATATTTGTCACCACGAGTTTGACAGCACCCTAACACTTTAGACTTTTCTGATGTGATCAGTGCTGTATTAATGAATGTGATTTTTCTATATTGTATAAAAAAATGTATCAACATTTGAAAGAATGGTATAATTCAGTAAATCAATGTTTCCAAAAGAACAATGCACATTGTTATAAAATCGCATGTTAGATCCATTGAAAATGCAAGATAGACTAATAAATTTTAATGTAATTTAGTATATAAAAAGTTTATTCCATATATTTATCACTGATATGGTTTCAGATTCTACATTGCAGCTAAGCTTTAAGAAATTACGACTTGCTGATTTTTGGTTTAGTAGCAAAGACGAGTTTCCAAATTATCTGAAAAGGCATTTAAGATACTCCTGTTTTCCAATTACATATCTAGGTGAAGCCAAATTTTCCTTATATACTTCAACTAAAACTACATAATGCAACAGATTAAAGACAGAAAAGCAAAGATGATAATCCAGCTGTCTTTATTAAGTCACGCATTAAAGAGATTAGCAAAATTATAAAACAATGCCACACATCACTTTTTTTGTTTTGAAAAAAAATAGGTCTCTTTTCATAGTTATACATTATTTATGTTTATATATAATAAATAGGATTATTATGTTGTTTTTAAATGAGTAAATATGTTTTTAAATTCCCAGTTTTAATTTCTAATACAATAAATTTCAACAGCTACAACTCACTTAACCTAAAACACTTTGGGGTCCTCAATAAGTATTAGAGTGTTGTAGCATCTCAGGCTGCAGAGATCAACATTTGAGAAACACTAGTCTAAACTATACACCTTGTTACATCTGTCTTGATCACTACTCTACCCTACTTGGGAGATATCTGAAAAGTGGTTGGTAATATTTGTTGAAAAAGTGATTGACTGAATGACTATGTGACTGAATGACAATCAAAATGGACCTTGCCAGTTATTCCAGACAGAAGGAACAGTCTGATTAAAGGACCAGAAATAAGAAAGTAAGGATTTTTGGAGAAGAGTGAGTGATTAAGTGTATAGAACAGACTGGCACAGTGAATAAAAACTTAGGTTTTGGATATAAATAATCCTGAGTTCAAATCATGGTTCCAGTTTTTATCAGTTAAGTCACATTGGGTAAAACAATCATTCTGAGCTTTGGCTTATGAGCTGTGTGTACTAGTGCAAGTTACTGTTCTCTGTGCCTCCATTTCTTTATTTGAAATGAAGATGATAACAGCACCTACCTCCTATGTTTGTGTTGACACTAGTAAAGTGCTTAGGGTTCCAATATGGCAGCCACTAACCAAATGTGGCCACTGAGCACTTGGTATGTGGCTAGTGCAACTGAGAAATTAAATCTTTCATTTTATTTCATTTTGATTGAAATTAAAATTTTTTTAATTGAATCAGTTTTGTCAATATGGATAAGAATAGAAAAAGAATGATTTCTTGGTAATTGATTTAGGTACTGAAAATCATTAAGTATGTTTGGAACTGAAAGTTTCGGTATGTGAATCTACTTTTTCCAGTGTACTTTTTATGAAATCTAAATACAGATCAACTATTTTCAATGAAAATTTAATATCCAATTTGAGATGTACTGTAGGTATAAAATACACAATGAATTTCAAAGATAATACACACCTAAAAAGAATATGAAATATATTATTAATGAGTTTTTATATTAATTATATATTTGCTGATAAAATATTTTATTAAAATCAATTTCATCTGTTTCTTTTTGCTTTTTTAATGTGGCTATTTTAAATTACATATATGGCTCATATTTATTCCAATTGAACAGTGGCTTAGTGTACGGTAAGGACTGCACAAAGTGTTAGTGATCACTGCTTTATTTTTTTCTATACTATAGAGATAACATTTGCCTTATGAAATCATAGAAGGATAAATCAAAAAATTATGTAAACCTCTTAGCACAGCGTGAGGCACATAGTAGTGTGGTACATGGTGCCTATCATGGTGCCTATCATCGGTAAGTAGAGAGAGCACCATGTGTTCTGATATGATAGAACTGGAAAGCTAGGTGGGAGTTGCATATTGCAGAAAGTTTTGAAAATCTGACTGAGAAGTTGGGGCTTAATTCTCTATGCAACTGAAAGCCAGTGAAGCACATGATCTGAGATGTGTTTTAGAAAGATAACTCTGACAGCATGTATTCTCAGAGGGAGGACACGAGTTTTGGAAACAGTTCTAAGCCATTCAGAGCAAAGACTGCTGAGTAGGTTGGATTATCAAGCTGGGAAATGCTGTCTGGGGTCACAAACCAAGTTTCAGTTTGAGTGATGAGTCTGGTTTCACAGAAGGCTCATAATCCGGCTTTGTGGGCAATTCTGAAAGAGAAGTTTCTCAGGCATTTTTGAAAAGTGACAGACAGCATCATCGGCTTAAGCAGATCCCTTTCCACTGTGACTATTCCAAAATGTGTACATTTTTGTGTGTTTACACAATCAAGAAAATAAATGGTCCCATTACATTTCAGTTTGTGTATGCTGGCTAAAGGGGTCTTTTGTGACAACTTTTATAAAAAAAAAATTCTGATCTCAAACACCTGATCAGTTCCTCCATTTTCCTCTTTTGTATAAATAAGTCCATCATTCCCTAAGAAATACCAAGGTACCGAAACAAACAATACTGATATTCTTTTGTCATCATTGCCCTTGCATCCAGGCAAAGAGGCTCCTGTTCTAGGCCCCACACCTTTAGGGTCCTGAGATGGCCCCTTTTCTGCTTCACTGCTCTCTTTTATTAGTTATTTAATGTGCCATTGAAATATCACCACAAAACATAGTTGCTTAAAATGAATAATCAGCTCTGTCTTTCATGCTTTCTGTGGGCTGTGAATCTGAGAGTAGCTTTGCTGGATGGATCTGGTTCAGGGTCTCTCATCATGTTGCCATCAGATGTCTACTGAGACCAAAGTTATCTGTGGGCTTGACGGCCTGGAGGGTATCCTTCCAAGGAGGTTGGTTCGCTCACAGAGCTGGCGAGTTGGTTTTGGCTACTATCAGAAGAGCTTAGCTCCATTCCACATGGGAAGCTTCCTCATGAGATGATGGCTGAGTTCCCAGAGACTGAGTATGTAAGTGGACAATGGATAGACCCATACATGAAAATAGAACTCTGACCTACAATATACAGCATCCAGCACAGGAAGCCAACCACCACCTCTGTGGCAATAAGCTTAAAATGGCTAGGACTTGATGAATAATTGATAGTTTCCCTAATTTTTGTCCCTACTTCCAACTTAGGACAAACCAGAGAAAGCCAAATATGCTCCCCTAACCAATCACATAGGATGTCTCACCCCACTTCTGGTTAGCCCGTCTACAAATTCCCCATGCCAACAGCCTCCAACTGGGACACACCTGATGCCTTCTCTTTTCCCCACTTTATAGCTTTCCCACTCCTCTGCCTGCCTTTGGGTATCTGTGAAACACAGTGATAGTGGCTGATTCCCTTACTACACCAGCTCTGAATTAGATAGCTTTTGCTTGTTCTCATTTGGGTAGTCTTTACTATTTCCACAGCTCCAAAAGCAAAAGTTGTTTGAGATCGTGCGCGCGTGTGTGTGTGTACTCTCTTTTCCTCTCTCTTTTTCTCTCTCTGTCTTTCTCTGTGACAGACACACAGAGAAAGACAGAGAGAGAAAAAGAGAGAGAAAAAGAGAGAAAGAGAGAGAGTGTCTGTGTGTGTGTGTGTATGTGTCTGTGTGTGTGTGTGTCTGTGTGTCTGTGTGTTGGGGGAAGCACAAATGCCAGGCAAAGGCCAGAAGCTGTGTCCTTTTTATGACTTAGCTTTAGAAGTCACACATCTCTTCTACCACACATCTTTGGTCCAGGCAGTCACAATCCCCTGCCTAGTGAGGACACGGACTCCACCTCTTGATAGAGAGATATGTTAATCACATTGTAAGACCATGTGAGATGAGATAAATATGTAAGTTTGGCCATATTCAAAAAATCCAATCTGCTACCTACCCCACAGGACAAGGAGTCTGTGGGGTCAGGGACATGCTCACATAGAGCATGCTCCCCAACTTCTAGATCTGCGTTGAACAATATGGTTGATACTAGTCAAATGTGCCTATTTAAATTAAAATTAATTAGGATGAAATAAAATTTAAAATTCAGTTTCTCGTCCACACTAACCACATTTTGAGTACTCAATAGCCTCAAGTGGCTAGTGGCTATCATATTGGGTAGCCCAAATATAAAATACTTAAAATTGGACAGCACTGATCTAGATCAAATTCTGGGACCTCGAAAATCCCTATTCAAGGCCCATAGCCCATTTCCCAGGCTACAGGCTTTTCCTCTGGGTTA
>NW_011888782.1:1266892-1384456 GCF_000151845.1 Pteropus vampyrus
GAGGGTATCCTTCCAAGGAGGTTGGTTCGCTCACAGAGCTGGCGAGTTGGTTTTGGCTACTATCAGAAGAGCTTAGCTCCATTCCACATGGGAAGCTTCCTCATGAGATGATGGCTGAGTTCCCAGAGACTGAGTATATAAGTGGACAATGGATAGACCCATACATGAAAATAGAACTCTGACCTACAATATACAGCATCCAGCACAGGAAGCCAACCACCACCTCTGTGGCAATAAGCTTAAAATGGCTAGGACTTGATGAATAATTGATAGTTTCCCTAATTTTTGTCCCTACTTCCAACTTAGGACAAACCAGAGAAAGCCAAATATGCTCCCCTAACCAATCACATAGGATGTCTCACCCCACTTCTGGTTAGCCCGTCTACAAATTCCCCATGCCAACAGCCTCCAACTGGGACACACCTGATGCCTTCTCTTTTCCCCACTTTATAGCTTTCCCACTCCTCTGCCTGCCTTTGGGTATCTGTGAAACACAGTGATAGTGGCTGATTCCCTTACTACACCAGCTCTGAATTAGATAGCTTTTGCTTGTTCTCATTTGGGTAGTCTTTACTATTTCCACAGCTCCAAAAGCAAAAGTTGTTTGAGATCGTGCGCGCGTGTGTGTGTGTACTCTCTTTTCCTCTCTCTTTTTCTCTCTCTGTCTTTCTCTGTGACAGACACACAGAGAAAGACAGAGAGAGAAAAAGAGAGAGAAAAAGAGAGAAAGAGAGAGAGTGTCTGTGTGTGTGTGTGTATGTGTCTGTGTGTGTGTGTGTCTGTGTGTCTGTGTGTTGGGGGAAGCACAAATGCCAGGCAAAGGCCAGAAGCTGTGTCCTTTTTATGACTTAGCTTTAGAAGTCACACATCTCTTCTACCACACATCTTTGGTCCAGGCAGTCACAATCCCCTGCCTAGTGAGGACACGGACTCCACCTCTTGATAGAGAGATATGTTAATCACATTGTAAGACCATGTGAGATGAGATAAATATGTAAGTTTGGCCATATTCAAAAAATCCAATCTGCTACCTACCCCACAGGACAAGGAGTCTGTGGGGTCAGGGACATGCTCACATAGAGCATGCTCCCCAACTTCTAGATCTGCGTTGAACAATATGGTTGATACTAGTCAAATGTGCCTATTTAAATTAAAATTAATTAGGATGAAATAAAATTTAAAATTCAGTTTCTCGTCCACACTAACCACATTTTGAGTACTCAATAGCCTCAAGTGGCTAGTGGCTATCATATTGGGTAGCCCAAATATAAAATACTTAAAATTGGACAGCACTGATCTAGATCAAATTCTGGGACCTCGAAAATCCCTATTCAAGGCCCATAGCCCATTTCCCAGGCTACAGGCTTTTCCTCTGGGTTAATCTTTCCAAAAGTAGACCGTGTTGTTGATATGAGAACCTCAGGGCCTGATGAGTAACAAAAAAAATGACTGTTGGCAGGCTATGTAAATAGACCTTGGATTTCCAGGCTGGGATGTTCATATGCTTGTATTGTTGACTGAATTGTGTTACCCTCAAATTCATATGTTGAAGCCTTAACTTCCATTGTGACTGTATTTGAAGACAGACAGAGCCTTGAGGAGGTAGTAAAGATTAAGTGAGGTCCTAGGTTAGGGCCTTAATCCGGTAGGGCTGGAGTCCTTAGTAGAATAGGAAGAGACAAGAGAGTTTCCTTTCTCCACATGCCGTAGAGGAAAGGCCATGTGAAGATGCAGAAAGGAAGCACTCATCTGCAAGCCAGGAATGAAACTCACCAGAAACAGAATTAGCTGGCACCTTGATCTGGAACTTTAAGCCTCCAGAAGTATGAGAAAATAGATTTGTGTTGTTTAAGTTGCTCAGCCTATAGTATTTTGTTATGGCAGCCCATGAAAATGAATACACTTATGCACAAGGTCCCTCACAGAACAGACTAGAACTAGGGATGAGAAGAGAAGGGTAGGTGGGCCATAGATTGGGGGCTCAATCTCCATTGCTATCTCATTCCAGCACGGAATTTCAAGGAATGTTAAAATTATTAACTCAAATCTGGCCTTCCAGGTTGTTATGAAGGCATATATGTCAATACAGGAGAATACAACTAATTTTATTTAACAACTTATTAGCTCAATTTATACCTTTTATTTTCAGATATATGATATGTAGATCTCCATTTGCGCTCTTGCATTGAAACACTGCAAACGTTAGGGGTGCACAAGATTTTACAGTCTCTTTCTCTGGGGAAGAGAAAAAATATGTGCATGCTATGTTGCATTATTATTGTTGTAATAAAAACACTGAATTCCAAAAAGAAGGGTGCTATATGGCAGGCCCAATGTAGTGGAACAAATTAAGTAGAGCAACTTGCTCTGCCTCAAGGCATATTTCATAGATAGAGTGTTTTTCAAGACTAAGAATCTACTGTAGATATCAGCTGCACATAAGAATATTTTAAGGAGACTGCTGGAAAAGAAAAGACTATATAGAACAGGCTTTGGAATAAGATACTGTAGTGGTCATTCTTGGTGCTTACCTACATCTTTTTTACTAGGCTGGAGCATCCATCTCTCAGCTGGTTTGAGTGTTGGCTATTAATAGTTCAAAGCTTGACACCTTCTCGGAAGAACTGCCTTTGGCTGACAGGAGCAAATTCATCCAGGAGGCTACCTCCCCAACCTCCCCCAATTGATTAAGGCCAGTCCCCTTTCCGCAAGATGGAACATCTTTGTGGTGTTACTTATGGCCCACAAACCCTATGGATCAGGCCAAGGCTAGACTTTACTTGAGACCACGTCTTTGCTGAACTTCTTCCCCTGCCCTATCCCAATTCACTCCATCCCCTATAGGTTTCTCCTAAGAGCACTCTCTCAATAAATTCTAGGTTCTGAATACCTGCCTCAGACTCTGCTTCTAGGAAAACTGATCTAAAACTATTGAACTTGGTAGTGCAAGGACTGAAAACTCTTTCGCGTCTGCCTCTGCAAACCTACTTTGCTGATTTCAAATCTCATTTAATTAAAAATTTCTTCTCCGTTAGGTCTAACACAGGCTTGAAATCCTACAGTGAGAAAGGAAGATGGGGCAGGATTGGTTTTGTCATTATTTCCAAACATTATCTATTCTTTCTACCCCACCAACAATTCTGCTTCAGACTTTCCCAGGGAGTGGGATGAAGCTGGAAAAGTAGGAAAAAGATGTTTCTACTCTTAAAAAGGTACAATTGTAATCTGGCGCTGATGCCCCCTGGTGGGATGGATGTCCAAATGCTAATTCTTTTTCCTCTGGGACATTTTTTGAGTTCTCTAAAGATACTACTCCCTTCCCCCTTTAAACACAAACACACACACACACACACACACACACACACACACACACACACACACACACACACACGGTCTGCAACTGCAATTTTCTGGTGTGATGATGCCCCTCCTGCTGGCTATTTATGAGTCCACCTACTACCTTCAGTCTCTGCATGCAGTAATACTCCTTCAGCTTCATTCTACCCAGATCATTTCACCCCAGGAAGGATGCTCTTTAGGAAGTATCCTTTTAAAGACAGCTTATAGCAGGATCCATTCCAAGGGGTCCATATCTTTGCAGGCACCCTCCCCAAAAAAAGTGACCTCTCTCCCTATACCATGCTCATTTTTCTGCTCTGGTCTCTTCAGTTACAGCCTTTCACCTATAGCTTTTTCTCAGATGTGTGTCAGGGACCTTCCCTTACATCTCTAAATTCTAGGAGACGCAGGCCAAGTTATCTGGGTAGTTTGCTTGACACATTCTCCTTGCTTAGCTTAAAATGATACAGAAGTACATCTGTTCCCTGGAAATTAGAAACTCCACAGTTCTCCATCAACTCTTTTTCCATTAACTCAATACTTATTCTCCTCCACATAATCTTCAACCTCCCTGACTCTGGCAGAACCAGGCTCTGGCCACCCACTTTGCAACGTAGATGGTCCAGCTGATTTAGTGACTCACATTGGACTGTGGGAGTATCTGACCTAAGGTACTCAGTTGAGAGGCCTCAGCTAAACAAACCTCTGAGATTTTAAGAACCTATTATATATGATAATAATAGCTAGATTTATTATTCCAAATCCTTTCCCTGTACTGAATCACCTTAATCCCACACTCCTCCATAGGTAGATACAATTTTAATCTCCATTTTATAGATGTGAAGACCAAAGCACAGAGCGGTCAAGATTACCCTGGGAATAAATGTTGAGTCTTTTATTGGAACAGACCCAACTGACATATAAGCCCCAATGCACATGCTCAAAGTCACCTTAACAGATTGCCTCCATTAGGATTCAGCTGGAATTCCTCACATTCTATGCTGAGTTTGTTAGTTGCTCTAGGGGTGACTTTACTTTTAAATGATCCCTAGAACAGCAACCCTCACACTCCGAAGTGTTCCTTGAAACATTCTACTTTTTCTCACCTGGTATGTCTTTAAACAAAAATGCTTGTCAGCAGCCTGGCACATGAAGAAGGTCACTACCAGTTTTCCCTAAGTTTAAAGAAATATTTTGGGCTGTACTTTGAAAAGTCTCTTTTTCCAGATCAGCGAGTTCTCTAGCTGACGAATGTTCCCAAACCCATATGGCTGCTGATAGTGAGAATCCAGATTCCTGACTATACAGAAAGTGGCCCTTCTGCCTCTGCAACTTTAGGTTGAAGAGCAAACTATGCCCTTGGCTGGGGGAGCTGAGAACCTTTCTACAGCATGAGAAAGACACTTTTGGCACTTCTTCCTTTTTGGGTTACTTTTTGGATCCATAGTCCCTGACCTTTAGGGTCTTTGTGGAGTTAATACAATATGAGCCAACACTATAAATTCTGCAGAAATTACCTGGACTCCTAGACAAAGTAACAGATGTATAAACCAACCCTGCTCCAAATATGCAGAAAGGTTGTTAATATATTTTGTAAATTAAAAATAGATATGTGCTGGACAGTAGGAAACAAAGACCTCCAAAAATGTTTCAAAACAAAGCTGGATTTATTGTTTACTTGGAAGGGAGAGCCACTTCACCTCATTCAGGTGTGAGTTCAGCATGTCTCTCAAAGCAGAATTTAAAGAATTTGGTTATGACAAAAAGAAGGATGTGCACCAACAAGGCAAGCTTCTGAGCTTGGGTCTCATATCAGGAAGTCTGGTTTCAAACAAGGCCAGGATTGGTTTCCTGAGCTTCCAGTGGGTCTGCAGCCATTCAGTACACTTAATCCCTCAAAGCTTAACAAGGTTTCTCCTTAATACACAAGAAAGGAAAGGAAAGAAAAATTCCCAGGAGCCAGAAGCAAAGAAGGAGACTTTAGAGAGTGAGTTAGGTTTAGGTTGAAGCTATGAAGCTCTCAGGATGTGATTCTTAGATATATCTTAGGGGCAGAAGTTTTAATGCCTGGGTAGGAGGCAGAATCAAAAGCAGGCAGTCAGAATTAGGTCCTTACACAATGTCAAAGGTCAGAAAACCTGTCCCATCTGTGGTATGGAACTGAAAAGTTGCACCTAAGAGCAAGCTCTCTGCCCCAGCCCTGGGTGGAAGCATCACTAGTGAAAAATAGAACGTTAGCATTGAGCAAGGTTGTCCAGGTCCTACCTGGTGAACCTCTTGGGCTTGGCAGAACTAGCCACAAATCCTGCTCATGGGTATCCAAACCCAGGGCACCGGCAGGATTCTCAAGAAAAAAGAGCTCTCTAAAGTCTATCAAATGGTGGCAAGTACCATGTTTAATGGTTCTCATGAGGTGGGGCACTAGGAAAGGAGGGCTTCAAATATGCAGTAGGAGAAGCCCCACTAGAGCTTACATAGTTCATTTATTAATCACCATTGTGCACCAGGCACTGTGCCAGGCTCTTTACCATGTGTTATCTTGAACCTTCTCAACAACCACATCCTATAGCATATCCTTAACCTGGGCAGGGCAGCCTTCCAATCTGGCACTATTTTCAGAAATCTAGACAAAATTCCACTCTTATCACATGCCTAAAATCCCACCGTCTGTCCAAGATGTATTCTTTGGAGTCTTGACAGCTTTTTTATCTCCATGTGTAAACATGCCTTCATACTAGATTACAAACCCTGGGCAGTACGATATAGTGGACAGGGCTCTGAAATGGCATCCTGTAACCTGGGTTCTGATCTGGGCACCACTGTTCTGACTATGGGACTTTGGATGTTGTATGTAGATGGCTGAGCACATTGTAGATGGTCAATAAACGATAGTGTATAATTTTCATTATTATTATGTATTCCTAACCAAGGGCTCAAGACCCCCACATGTCATAAAAGCATATGGAATGCTGCTGCATCACATGGTGAAGTGTGCAGGCACAGTCCTTCATCAGAAAAAGCCCAGTCTTACTCAAGGCAAGTGTGAAACACACTCAGAGCACAGGGGGTGTCACAGATGTTTATATAGTTCCTTGTTAGTACTAAGATCTGCTCGCATGGGTCTGGAAGCCCCACCTACCACCCCTTTGAATCTCCTCCCATTTATTTCCACTATTCTTGGCCAAGGGCACCTACTTCACTCTTTATGGTTGCCAGGCTGACAAATCCCATTGCCCAAGGCTTTAAATTCTTCAGAGTGGAGCAGCAACAAGACAGACAAAGCTCTTTCTTCCTAATGTTAAAGACTTCTTACAGCATAACTTTGACTCTATGCATGATTAAAGTTTCCCTCTCCACCAGAAGAAAGGATAGAGAAAGACAATGAAGGTCCAGAGACATTAAAATTTGTCCCATCATGCAAATATTTTACTATAAATTTATAATCATTTTTAGAAAGAAACATTCTGCAATTCCTATGATTTGGACGTAACTCTGCTGTACACATTGACAGTATAAGGGGCCCCCAATAAGCATAAATTTGATGTCAAAAGAAGTCTTGGCAATGACACAATAATTTGCCTTCTTAGAATTTAGAATTGAGTGTGACTTGAAAGGCCCAGGCAGAATTATTCAAAACTTCTTCCCTAAAATTACTTTAAAAGTCCTCCTCATGGATGTTTATTGCCTGCTTGACTTGAATTCTAATAATAATGTTTCTTACAGAAAAGAACTGTTAGAAGGAACAGCCGATCCAATGTTTTTCTGCCTTGTGCTTCTGACTATTCAAGACCCTGCTCACCCTCAGAGCGAACGAAGGTGACCAGACCACTATAACTGACAGTGCTCAGAAGGCTTCTCACTGCACTGGAAACCATGCAATCAACTACCAGGTCAAAAGGATATTCTCCAAAGTGCTCCTCCAAGAAACTTTAAGGCAAGCTGGGGAGAGAAGCCAGGTACAAAGTTGGGACCTCAGATGGAAAAAAGAAATAAAGCTGTGATTAGGTGACAGACAGATGTAGAGACAAAAAAGAATAAAGATTTTCAAAGATCTCCTTTAAAATGGGAGATTGGGGTGGCAAGCACACTGTGGCACGCTTTAAACAGGTGAATGGCATCCCGCTTTGATACCCTGATGAGGCAGCACTGGGTGAGAAACAGAGCACCAGGCTGGAGCCCCAGCTCTTTCTCTTAATAGCTGGGAGACCCAGGGAGGGCCACTCAGTCTCGCTGAGCATGAATTGCTACATATAAAATGTGATTATTATGGCTCCTTTTAGCAATAAAATTAACTTTCCTACTCTCTTCCTCCTTATTTACTTTATTTTTTAAGTGAGATATACTTGACATATAACATTGCATTCATTTTATCTTCCTCTTTAGACATGGTTTGAAGATGAATACTTAAAAGAATTCATGAACAGAAAAAAATGAATACTTAATGATATGTTTGTGCACTTGAAATGAAGATGTGTGATATTATGAAGATTCATGATATTGCATACTTTACACACACACATAAACTTTGAATTCATTTATCCAATGATCACAAACACACATTCAGTTAACTTTAAGAAGAGATTCAAATGCTTCTGTTTGAAATGGTGGAAGTTATCCATCTAGATGTTCCATAGGCACTTCAAACTCAGTGTCTCTAAGGATTCATCATCCTTCTCTTCAAATCCACTCCTTATCTTGCAATGCCCATGTCAGCTGATAGCACCACTGTGCCTGTAGCACCTTGGCTAAAAAACGAAGCCTCTTTGTCTTTTTTCTTATTCTCCACACTCTTAGGTATTCAGGTCCTGATAAGTTCACCTCCCCACTTTTTTCAGACATCTTCTCTGAGAAGAGGTAAGGGACATTCATAGCTCAGACGCTCATCTTTGCTGACCTAGACCACTGCCTGCCATCATCTTGCCCTCCACCATTTGCTCTCCATTATCCACGCTCCTGCCGTAGCAACCTTTTGGAGCACCACTCACTTCCCTATTCAAAACCATTCACTAGCTTCTCTCACACTCTTCCTTGGAGTTCTTTGCCCCACTTGCTATGTCACCTTCCTCCTGGTCCTTCATCAGGCTAATATCCTTTCATCCTTTAGACTCAGGAAGCATGTCCTTGCTCCCTACTCTCCTGCGAGGCTCCACCAAGTAGACCCACTATCGCATTGCCCTTGCATAGCTGTACTGTTACACTTAGTGCCTCAATTTGTAACTGCCTGCATCCTTAACCAGGCTGTGAACTCCCTCAAAACAGAACTGTGTCCCATCCCTGTCACCTGGCCCATCCTACTTAAAAACTTTAATTCATCCATGTTTTCTCTGGGTCCAGAAATGCCACTGATCTAAAGCAGAACATAACTAAACAGAGGTAGGCTGAAAGGTAAGCCCAGTGCCCCAGAGAGATGCCAGGATCTTTATTGGGCATTAGTATCTGCATGTGGCAGACACTGAGTTGGGTCATGTTGATGCTAACCAACTATTTGAGGCAGAGCCATTCTGACAGCCATTTCTGTTTCAAAACGAACATTGCATATGACAGATGCTACATTAAGATAATTATTTTATAGAAAATGTAATGAATTTGCCTGTATACTTTCTCTCCAGAAAGTGATTCTGTATAAAGCAGTTTATTATTTTGGCCTGGCTTAGATCTTTTTCTGGCATGGAAAAAGAAGTGCTCCAGAAACACTGCCAGAAATTTCTAAATATCACTGAGTCTTCAAATATTGTACTATGCTGATCAATTTTCATTGACTCCACTTACATAGTTGACTCAATTTCTTTGCAAATCACTCCTTTCTTTAGATTTCATTTTCTTTACTTGCAAAATGAAAGGGAGGAATCAGAATATTTTTAAGATCTCTTTCCAGTTTTTAAATTAGGCTAAGTCTAAGATTCGTATTTTTATTTCACTTTCCATTTAGTCTCTTGTTTTAAGTCAACTGGTGGCACAGAAATTTAGCAGTAAAATAAATAAATTAGAGAATTGTTCTTTGTACAGAAATGATTTGTTGTTATATAGAATTTACCATTAAATATCAAATTTCCCTAGTTCATTTAAAATAGATTTTGATTACAAATACTTGACCTATACACCATGTGTATTACACAAAGCAACATTTATCTCTAGGACTCGCTACATAATTTGTGGTAACCAGTACAAAATGAAAATGCTGGGCCCACTGTTTAGAAGTTAATAAGAATTTCAAGATGGCAAAAGCAGAACATTAAACCAAGGCTGGGGCTCTTCTGAGGGTGGAGCCCTGTGCAACTGCCAGCCCTCTTCATCTGTGCTATTCTCTCTATATATACCTCAGTTAAGCAACAAAAGTGTCTATTAGTATTAAATATACCTAAATGTTTTCCCCAAATCTTATTTCAAATAGATTTCACAAAAAGTAATAAACATGAACCCAAGGGAAGAGATCATTAGATTTTTGACCGCATTAGATGAAAAGGCCCTAGGCTAGAATCATACATGGGTGCCATGTCTGGCTCAGCCATTGACCCATTTATATGACTTTGGATGATTCACTGGACTTCCTGAGTACTCAGCCTTCTCTTCTGTAAAATAAGAGATACTGTGTGTGGCACTAGGATTCCATCAGTCTTTGCTTGCTTTCTGATTCAGGCTTTGTTTCCATGGCCATGTAATTATTTTTTAACTTATTACTGAAATATAACAAATATACAAAAAATATTCATATCATATGTGTACAGCTCATTGGATTTTTGTAAACTGAACACATCCATCTAATCAGCTTCCAGATCAAAAAAAGAATATGACCAGAATCTCAAAAGCTCACTTCATGCTCCCTTCCAGTGATAGCCCCTACTCCCACAAGGGTAACCGCTATCCTGACTCTTAATATCATATGTTAGGTTTGCCTGTTCTCGAACTTGAAATAAGTAAAATCATATAGTATACATGTATCTAACTTCTTTAACTCAGAATTATGTTTTGAAATTCACACACACAGGTTTATGCTCACTGATAGAGTATTCTGTTGTATAAATATACCACATTTCAATTACCATTCTATTGATGATAGGCATTTGGGTAGGTTTTATTTTTTTGGCTGGTTGTAATTCTGTAATTTACTAAAAATTTCCACCATTCCTAATTCTCAATTTTAGTAAGATTGGAAATAAGTTTACTTTCTCCGCTTTTATAAACAGTGAGGTTGAAATGCCCTTGTATAGGGATTTCAAAAAGCCTTGGACTCTTTAATACTAGAAATGAACAACGAGTGGAAGAGAATTCTCTTGTTCTTCTTTTAGCTCAGTTTCTACTTGGCATTTCATAATCATAGATGAAGCAGTTGTTGTCATTATTCATTAGCATCTGACCAAACTCTGTCGGATAATGACAGAAATGACTTCTGAGTATATTGAGCTCAGGAAGTCTGTGATAGAACAGACCTCACCAGAACAGGGGGTGGCTAAGTGACGGGACAAGTCACATCTGCCAGAAGCTGCAGGTGCTTATACACTGGCCAAGATCTAAGACACGGTGGTGGTAGGTGGGAGAGTGTACTCCAGGTATGCAGGTTAAATACATTCTCAAAAGATATGGGAATAGACAAAAAAAATAGCCTATATTTGGCAATTCTAGGCATGTGGCTAGGCAGTTCAGCAGAGAGTAACACAGAGTTCCTCTCCAAAAGGAACTCAATACAGAAGATATGAAAGCAGGCCATCCTTTTACAATCTGAGCAGAGCTGGGAAACACTGCTGGTCATGGGCATAACTCCAACCCTGAAGGAATTGGCAAGAGCAAGAGAAGACCAGACCCCATGATTGCAACTTCAGGCAGGTTACCCAGGCAAGGGCTCAGGTAGCCTTCTGGGACCTACCTGGTATCTTGTCACTAGAAACAGGACACAAAGTAGTCTCAGCAGTAAAATTGAATAGTGATGCCATTTACTAATCCAATAAACAATTATTGAGCTCCTAGCCATATGCCAAGCACTGTACTAGTTGATGGTGGTGAACAAAACACACATGGTCATTACATCAGTTGGGATGCTTTTGGCTCCAAGTAGCAGAATATCCAACTAAAAGTGGCTTAAATAATAGAGGTTAATTAGTAATCTTATACACAAAGTCTGGAGTTTGGCTGTCCTAAGGTTGCCCTAGTTGCTCACCAATGTCAGGACTCTGGCTGAATTTCTCTTCAGTTTCCCTCATGGTTGCAAAGAGGCTGCAGTAGTCCCATAAATCACACCTTTACACAATGGTGCTGAAAGTAGAAAAGAATAAAACAACTTCTTGCATGTCTATTTTTTTTTTTTTTTAATGAGAGAGAAAAATCTTTTCTAAAAACTTCCCAGCTGAATCCTTCTTCTATCTCCTTGCCCAGAGCTGGGTCACATCACCACAACTAAGCCAATTACTAGAAAGGGGAATGGGATGACCACAATTGCCTAGACCAATCATAATGCAAGCCCTAGGTTTGATATACTGTGCCCTGATACCAAGCCATGTCAGGGAGGAAAAAGGGAATTTAGGTAGTACAGACACTACCTAAATTCTTGAAAAAAAGGCTCCTTTCAACTGCCATGGGGCCAAGACAGATCCTAGAGTTTGAAAATCTCTTTTACACAACAAAATCGGAGTGAGTACCCTCTCTGGGTAGGTAGATGGGGGGCTTCCAGCTCTGAGCGCCAGAAAGCTTTAGCCATCAAATCACTCACATCTTTAAGCTCTACACAAACAGATTTCTCATAAAGCCCATTTTTAATCCATCTTGCTTTTTCAAATCGTAGCACCCAGAGGGACAGGGGTGCTACGGAAACAACAGTTGCTTTCTGGGCTTTAAAAGTTCAGCATGTCCTAACTTTAGGTCCTACCACCTCTCCTCTCCTTGAATCTAATTACTCGTTGGCTTATACGACCTCCTGGAATAGTGATTTCTGTATGCTTCCTATTTGCCAAGTAAGGCAACGCTATTTTCAACATGTCTTAATACTATCTCCTTTAAGCTTCTAAAGGTTTCCTCATCTGTTTATTAGTGTTTCATTTATTAGAGGTTAGCCTGTAAACCTATCACAGATTGTTCTTTAGAGATATTGTTGAAGCCGTAATGGCCAGAATAATAGTTGACATTTATTGAGCCATTACTACATGCCAGGCACTATTCTAAGTCACTATAAAATACATTTATATGTATTAACTAATTTAATCTTCAAGAATCCCTGTGAGGGAGGAATCTCTATGTGCTTTTTTGCAGAAGAAGTACAGAGATATTAATTAAGTTTCCCAGGATCACATAGCTTATAAGTGGAGGAATAGATTCAAACTCCAACCATTGAAAGCTAGAGTTCACATATTCAACCACATATACCACTTCTCAAAAGGGACAAGATATTCTCTTCCTTGTGGGGCTCCTGGGACTTTTTCACCTTATGGCTTGTAAGCACTTCAGAAGACTTGCCGGGGTGAAACAAAATCATATATTTAACAGGAAAAGCCAAGCCAAGCCAAATATTACACACTGATTTTTCCACTTTGTCATCTGGTCTTTCCTCTCAGAGTGCAGGGGTGCCTGTCACATTACTCAGTAAAAAAACATACGCTCAACTTCTCACAGGCAGATTGTCTCTACTTTATAAAGAGATTGTCTGAGCAAAGTGCCAATTTAAGAACAGCTGTAGGAACCACAGTTCCCTTCTGAGGTAGTTTACAGAATAGCTTCCCTACAAGTCCAGGGCAGACACAGCTGTCTCTCCCATATCTTTTTAACATTCAATCACACACTCACTGAAAAGTACTGACTTTTGATTGTCTTAGATGCATGTTTAGTTGCCCCAACAAAATTACAAGTTCTTGAAGAATTGGGATTACATCTTATTCATGAGTGCCTTCCCCTGGAAGAATCTTCCCTTAGTGAGATTCTGCTTTGTGTGTGAGGCTGGTGGTTACTGATTGCCCCTATGTGTCAAACACTGTGCTAAGAACTTTATACACATTGCTCATTCAATATTTAGAACAATCCATCGAGGCGTATGCTATTTTCCCTTCACCTTGAAATGAAGAACTGGAAGCCTCAGAGAGATGTGCCAAGGCCATCAATTTATCAAGTAGCAGAGACAAGACTCAAACTTAGGCCTGCGAGACTCAAGCCTACATGTTTAGAGCTATGCCCTTTCCATCAAGTCAAGCTTGTTCCTGCTTCCAAGCATTCATCTGTGCTGCAATTAAAGGAAGGAAAAAGTCCTTCCCTTTTTTTCTTTTCTATCCATAACCAAGGCTCACCTCAAACCCCACTTCCTACAAGAACCCTTGAAATACTTGAGGCCATTGAATCCCACATCTCATAGCACTAAATTACAGACCATCTTATACTGCTCTCAAATAGTTTCGTAAATGCTAACCGTTCTTATCAAAATTTCAAAGCTCTTCCAGGGAAGAAATTATTGTTTAAATTATTTTTTTTAATGTGGCCACAGCTCTCTGGATTTTAATGCATTGAGAGATATGGTAAAGCATCTGTGTTGGTTTTTCAGTCTGAAGACTGAGCTTGTTTCTTGCTATTATCATTATCGAATTCTCCATGTTGTTTTCTGGCTTAAAAATAACTCACCAACTGGAAGGCAAGACAGATCAGGCAGAATTTATCTTCTCATCTGTCATGACGCAAAGAGCAAGAGCAAAAGTTTAACTAGTCCTTTGAAAATTTTCTGCTTGGAAATGAGACTATATATATGCATGTATGCATATACATGCAAACACACATGCACACACATGTGTACAAAATTATCCAAATTTTGTGTAAAATATTTTTATATTTTATTCATTTGGGAATAAAAATACAAAAAGTGAACAGTGATTATATCTGGGTGGTAGAAATATGACTAGTTTTTATTTTCCTCTTTATTCCTTCTTGTATGCCCCAATTTTCTACAGTAAAAATGTGTTATTTTTATAATTAGACATCAACAAGATTACCTAGGTCCATTAGTAAAAGGTAAAGTTAACCATCTAAAAAAAGAAACACAGGTTGTAACTAATTAGTGTTTTTTAATATGTGAGGAAGTGCAGAATAGCACTGATAAAGTGATAAAGTGATAAAGTGATCCAAAGCACAAATGATGATAGCATGCAGTTTTTTCTCTCTCCTTTGCTCTACTCTGCATCCTAGATGTTGGTAACATTCCTGGGAACCCCCTTCCCTATGGTCCCAGTACAGCCACCAGCAGTTCTTAGGGCTAAAGATTTGTAGGTTTAAATTTAGAGGGGAAGAACTAGTGCTGTTTCTCTAAATTTCAGCAGAAATCTTGTCCCATCTCATTGATTCCAAATGGATCTTCTGTCTAAAACTAAACCAAACAATTGGGCCAGGAAAATATGTTGAGTGGATTGTTTTATATTTGAGTCTCCTGCTCTACCCAGTCATAAAGTAGGACCAACTCCTCTGGAAACACCTGGGCCAAAAGCCCTTAGAACTAAAAGTGGGTTATCAAGGTTGCAGAATATAAAGTCAATACATGCAAAAAAAAAAAAATCAATTATATTTCTGTGTACTAACAGTGTACAAATAGAAACTAAAATTTTAAAAATAGTATCATTTACAATAACTCAATAAATAGAAATATAAGAAGACATATACTGGATCTGTATGCTGGAAACTGAAAAATGCTGATAAAAGAACTTAAAAGAGATCTAAATAAATGAAGAGAGATAATAGAGATAGTAAAGATGTCAATTTCTCCAAAATGATCTCTAAGATTTGACCAATACCAATCAAAATTCCAGCAGGATTTTTTGTAGATATATACAAATGATAAATTTTATATGGAGAGGCAAAGGAAGAAGAGTAACTTGAATTGGACACTTTTAAATACACTAATTAAAGACTTACTAGAAGGCCGGAGTAATCAACACAGTGTGATATTGACAAAGGGATAGGCACATAGATCAATGGAACACAAAAGAGTTCAGAAATAGATTCACACAAATAGACCCACATCCAACAAAGGACTTGGATCCAGAACCTATAAAGAACTCTCAAAACTCAGTAATAAGAAAATAAATAACCCAATTTTTTAAATGGACAAAAGACTTAGATACTTCACTAAAGAGTATATAAAGTTGGCAAAAAGGCACATGAGAAGATGATTAACATCATTAGCCATTTGGGAAATGCAAATTCAAACTACTACTCAAATACAGAATGGCTAATATAATCTCATTAATCTCTCTCGAGGACAGAGTAACTGGAACTCCCACATGTTGCTGGTAGGAGTATAAAATCGTATGGACACTCTAGAAAACAGTTTAGCAGTTTCTTATAAAGTTAAACATACATTTACCATATGACCCAGCAATCCTATTCCTGAATATTTTCTCTAAAGAAATGAAATCTTATGTTCACACAAAACCTCTACATAAGTGTTTATATTCATAATCATCTAAAAGTGGAAACAACTTCCCTCAATAATACACTAGTTTCTTATTGCTGTTGTAACAAATTAGCATAAACTTAGTTGCTTGAAAAAACGCACACTTTTTATCTTACAGTTATGGAGATCGGAAGTCTGAAATGCATCTCACTGGGCTAAAATCAAAGTTTTGAAAGGGCTGCATTCCTTTCTGGAATCTATAGAAAAGAATCAATTTTCTTGCTTTTTCCAGCCCCTGGAGGCTGCCTGCATTCTTTGGTTCCTGGCCCCTTCCATTTTTGAAGCCATCAGTGGCTAGCTGAGTCTTTCTCACAATAGTATCTCTTTAGTTTTGACTCTTCTGACTCCCTCTTCCCCACTTAAGGGCGCTTGTGATTACACTGGTCCCACCTAGCTAACCCATGACAATTGCATTAATGAGGTCAAACGATTAGCAACCTTATTCTATCTGCATCCTTAATTCCTACTTGCCAGGTAACATAACATATCACAGGTTTCAGGGATTAGGATGTAGACTCCTTTGGATGGGCCATCAATCTACTACAAATAGACAATGAATGAACCAACTGTGATATGTCCATACAGTGGAATCCTACTCATCAATGGAAAGGAATGAACTTTGATATAAACAACAAATTTGATGACTTTTAAAGACAGTGTACTGAGTAAACAAAGCCAATCTCAAAAAGTTATGTACTATATGAGTCTGTTTACAGAAAATTACGAAAAAAATCAGTGGTTACCAAAGGATAGAGACAGAGGCAGGGTATGACAACAAGGTGACAGCACAAGGTAGCTGTCATGTTATGGTGAAAAACCTATACATATATTAAACTTTGGAGAACTGTACATCAAATGGAAAAATTTTTTTATTGTATGATAATTTTAAAAATAAAAAAATTAATTATAAACTGTACCACTTCATACACACACACAAAGATGCTCATAACAGTACTTAATGGTACTAAGGGGAAAATGCCAAAAATTTTACACCAAACTCTAGCATTTCGGTGGTGAGTTCACAACAGCTTCTGCAGTTCTCATCAAAGCTTCCCTGAAACACTAAATCTGTTTGAGCCTCCATTTTCTCACCTCAAAATAAGGGTCATATTAACTTTATTGGGCTATTAATAAGATTAAATGAAAATGTAAATATTTTGACATAAAAGGATAATTGATTGTGTTAATTGTTTTGTTTTTGCCTATCTGTTGGAGTGTCTGAACTCTCAGGTCTTCTTTCTCCTAGACTAAGAACTTGTAGATTTTAGAATAACCAGTGCTATGAGTAGAAAGATAGACATTCAAAAGAGAAATAGGTAGGAACCTATAGAGTCACAAAGGATGCTCCTAAGATGTGACACCTCCCAACAAATACGTTTACATAAGGTCTGTCTGTGAGACTTATTTTATTCCCATTTTCTAACGTAATGCAATCAAAGAGTTACACCATTAACATCCTTACAGATGTCTTCCATGCCTTCCTCTAGTCATCTCCAGCAGCTTCCTGTCCCTACATGTCCTTTGTGGACCTCACAAATATCTAATGAGGTGGACAAGAATGGAATACTCACCCATGAACTTATTCTTTGATTCAAACAGCATTTGTTGAGTATCCCCAATTGCCAAGCACTGAGCTCTACCCAGAGATGCAAATGTAGATTGGCCTCTGTCCCTTCCCTTGAGGTACAGGGTCTGATTGTTGAAGGTCACAAAACATGAGATCAATGGTGAAGACAGAGGGTGATAAATTCTACCACTTTGGATGTTAAAATGCAAAACTTGCTTGGAGAGTTTTAGAAAGCTCTCCCAATCAGATATTCAAAAGAATTGAATAAGAAAGAGTGTTTGGCAAGGGAGACTAAAGAAGAGTAAAATAAAAATACATCTGAGAAGAATAGGTAGGAACTAAAAATATTAAATAAAAAAGAATGTCTCCTTTTTCTAGACTCATCTAAATGTAATTTGTACTTGTCTTGCTCTCATGTATGGTATTTGTCTTGTGAGTATTGTCATCTAGTGGGCAAGTGGATATTTGTAAAATAATTTGGGTTTCTCATGGGGAAGAATGGGGTTATACATAAGCCTAATGAGATTAATTATCAAGTGGCTACAACTGATGAGTTATATTACTCATTTCACTGAAGTCCAATATTAGCATAGAATTAGAAATGACCTCATAAAAATTCGAATTTGGCAGACTTTGCCCATATACTCCTAAGGAGAATGATCATACATAACCAGATATATATTTGAAGGTTTTCCTGTAACCTGTTATTCTCAGCTCACTGAGTTTTGATGACTCTGTTAAACAAATAGGCCTTCAAACAACAGACTCCCATAAACATACGTAATCACAGGAAAAGAGAATAACATGTCTTTCCCTCTATCTGCAAAATTTGAGATTGCTGAATTCTGACCATGGCCTATTTTGAAATATTAAAAGATATGATAAAAAAAAAATCTTTGGACAATGTTTGAATGTTAGTTTTACTCATAAGGAGGGATAGATTCCAGGATCCCCCATGGATACCAAAATCTGCAGATGCTCAAGCCCCTTATAAAATGGCATTGAATGATGCACACAGTCAGTCCTCTGCACCCGTGAATTCCCAACACTGTTGAATCCATGGATGTGGAACCTGAGGATATGGAGGGCAGACTGTATTATCCATTTATGCCCCATATCTTCATCTACCATATTACCATCAATATTAGAAAGAGGAATGGTATTTGTGGATGGGACCTGGAAAATTATAAACATTTTGAAACTTGTTTTCTAAAAAAAAAAAAAAATATCAGTAGAAGTGCTTGCTCTCTCCAGTTAGGTCTAATTTGTGATTGGGTCTTCGTATACTCAAGTAAAACTCAGTGGAGTTCAAAGATTATGAAAAACCTCAGTGCCAGTTGTTTGGTTCGTTTATACTTAAGATGTTTATTCCTGCAAACTACCCTGGCCCATATCTTTCGTGTCACCTGAAGGGCCCTCTCATCTCAGTCTTGGTCTAGCTGAATCCAACATTCCCCAAGAGGCTACTCTCTAGTTGCTTTGCCACAACGACCTTCTGAACAACTTCTCTCTTCCCGTGGACCATGACAACACTCATGCACCCATAGCACATAATTTAGCATCTTACTGTGCACAGATACATCTGTTAACATGTTAGATGTGGTCCAACGAGGCACTGTGCTTGTTGGGAGGAGGAAGTATCAGAGAGGGCGTGGGGATGTATTCCAGAAAGTCATATGGCATGGGGGTGGGGAAGTTTCAGAGCAAAAATGTGATTATCTACTTAACAAAACTAACATAACCCTTTCCAGTCATATGTTTTAAAAGGTTATTTTGTATTGACTAAGACAAAGCAATGCTGTGTGTTGCTATGGCAGCCTTTTCTGAGGTCCTTGGATACCAGGGCTGCAGATGGTCCTTGCTTTTAGTTTTGGAGTAAGAATCCATTTATTCCCCGTTGAAACATGTAATTTTCAGCTTCTAGGCCTTTAAATCTATGAAATGCACAAATGCATCAAATCGATTTAGAAATATTTAAGATGTTATTTAAGAATATCTACTAACCACCATTGCTAAGTAGCTAATAATAATTCATTCCAAATATTTATTGAATGCTTCCATGGCAAAGCCTTGTGATAGAATCAGAATGTTTAATTCACAGTTCTTGCCCTTTGGCATTTTGCAACCCCAAAAAGGAGAATGAGACCAACAACATGAGCAATAAATGTTGCTGGTGGGTAAGGAAGAAAACTATAAGATATCAGAGGAAGGCCTGGCAAATTCTGGCTGGGAGAATAAAAAATGATTTCACAAGGAAGTAAGTGTAAATATGTAGAATAGAGAAAGACAAAGAGAGAAGTCCATTTGGAAAGATTCAAGAACAAGTTTGGCTCCACCACACAAAGAAGAAGGAATGGGTTTAAGTCAGAAGGGACATGGATGGTCCTATAAGCAAGTAAAGAATGATGAATACTAAGCCATGGTCAATGGATTTAGACTTTAGTGACCAGTTTAATGGAAGGTCCAATTTCAATAGCAAAATGGAAACAAAAACCAACTGTAAAACAATCCCAGAATGAAGAAGGCAATGTTTTATAATGGGAGAGAGTCAATTCTAGTTGTAGGCAGAAGGAAAGGATTTGGAGTAAAAGAAAGAAATGATAGTCATCAAATTTAGAGTAATCAAACCAGGCTAGAATCACAATGCGCAGAAAGAGGAAAGCCCTGGAAAAAACAAGTCACCTTCTTCTTTCTGTTACTCTCCCTTCTTGGACCTGGTTAATTTTCTTTGTGGCTCTTCTTGCAATTTATAATTATCCTATCTTGTATATTCATATATATTTGCTTCCAAATATTTACTGAGTGCTTGCATGTTTATTATTAGCCTCCTCCAAATGCACCCTGAGAGCAGGATTCTAGATTATATTAGCCTGGTATATAAAAGGGTCTTAGTAAATCATTTGTAAATAAAATAAAATATGAGGAAAGAAAGAACAAGTGAAGATTCAGAAAGATAAAATGTAAAAAACATGAGAGTGCATGTTGGACTCCTTCGCCCACTAAGAGGAGTAGCAAGGTCACTACTGAGAGTGAAAGAGGTCAGAGTGTGCTTGGTGGTAAGAAAGTTGAAAGTGGATGGTCAGGAGTGAGGAAGAGGATGAAAAGTTGGACCGTGTGACTGGGGACTGAACCAAATAGCAAGGCTTGGTGACTTCCTTCAAAAATTTTTGGCCATCTCAGCAAGGGAGAAACAAAAGCCAATGGGAGTTGCTAATGGCTGGAGTCGGCAAAGCAAGTACAGCAGGACAAAGTGGTATTAAACTTGATAACCAGTCAACACTCCCATCCCTGAGATTATGACACAGTCAATTCATTTAAAAAGGGCAGTAGTCAGCTGTACCTACCTTGCATTCCCATCTTCCTTGAAGGTATAAGCCACAGCTTGATAGAAGAGCTATCCTTGGGGATCAAAATCTGAGTCACTTCAAGCCTTTAGAATTTCTGGGGTTGGTGAGAGTTCTTAAAGAGTGACCGGCAAAAAGGCACCTGATGGGAGGACCAAAGAAGGCATTTGTTAACTGATGCCACAATAAAATCTGAAGTATATCACCAGCTCCCAATTTCTTCAGCTTCTCTACTGCAGTGGTTCTCAACCCTTTGCATTCATCAGAATCACCTAAGGGTGCTTGTTAAAACAGACTGCAGAGCCCACACCCAGAGTTTCTAATTCAATAGGTCTGGAGTGGGGCCCCAAAATTTGCATTTCTAACAATGATGATGCTGATATTGCTTATCTGGGGACCACTCTGAGGACCACACTTCTAAGGCAAAGGGCTGCCTCTTCACTCTTCCATATATCCCTTCTCTCCTACCTTTTTGTAACTGACAGAAACGTTTATTTAGTGACTACTACATTCCAGACAATATTCTAGTTCTTTTTTCAAATAATTTTAAAATTTCCAATTACAGTTGGCATACAATATTATATTAGTTTCAGATGTACAATATTGTGATTAGATATTTGTATAACTTATGAAGCGATCACCCTGATAAATCTAGTACCCATCTGACACCATACATAATTATTACAATATTGTTGACTATATTTACCTCACATTCCCATGACTATTTTCTATCTACCAGTTTGCGGTTCTTAATCCTTTTCCCTTTCCACCACCCTCCAACTACCATTTTATCTGGCAACCATCAAAATGTTCTTTGTATCTATGAGTTTGTTTCTCTTTTATTTATTTTGTTCTTTAGATTCCATGTGTAAGTGAAATCATATGGCATTTGTCTTCATCTGACTTACTCTACTCAACACAATACACCCTAGTTTCACCCATGTTATTGCAGATGACATGATTTAATTCTTTTTATGGTTGAGTAGTATTCCATTGTATATAGGTACAATCTCTTCTTTATTCATTCAACCACCGACGGACACCCAGGTTGCCTCCATATCTTGGCTGTTGTAAATAATGCTGCAATGAACATATGTATTCCCTTTAAAGTAATATTTTGGATAAATACCCAGAAGTGGTTTTGCTAGGTCCTTCTTTGTCTCTTGTTATGGCCTTTGTTTTAAAGTCTATTTTGTCTGGTATTAGTATTGCTATCCCAGCTCTGCTTTTTTTCTTTTTTGTTTCCATTTTTATGAAAAATCTTTTTCCATCCCTTTACTTTCAGTCTGTGCACATGTCTTTCCATCAGAATGAGGTTTTTTGTAGGCAGCATATGAAAGGAACTTGTTTTCTTATGCATTCAGCCATCCTATCTTTTTTAAATTTTATTTTATTATTAATTTCGAGTATACAGTACATTGATTAGACATTTGTACAGCCACCCTATCTTTTGACTAGAGCATTTAATCCATTTACATTTAAAATCATTGTTAAATATTCTAGTTCTTAGAACAGAGCCTGACCCAGACTAGATACTTAGTAAATGTTTGGTGAATAAATGAATGACTAGTGAACAAAACCTAGATACAATTTCTGCCTTCATGGAGCTTAGAGACTGATGGGGGAGTCTACATAATTTCATAAATAAAAATATAATTAAAAACTGTGATACATACTAGGAAAACAAATTCTAGTGTACTTTTAGAGTAATATTAACTGGAGGATTGGGAAAGCCCAGGAGTGGAAGGAGGTGTGCTGTAAAATAGAGATCTGAAGTCACTATTGATTTAAAATGATATCATCGGGGTGAAGATGCTTGTGGGAGTTATGAGCACAGAGCTCCGTAGTCCACCACATTGGTCCTTCCACTAAATTCCACGGCACCCACCACAGTACTACCAAGGAAACAGTAAGTGTTCTACAATCTTTAATTGAGTGATGATACACCAGCTGGCAACTGGTGAGTGGTTCTGGGACAGTCAGTGAAGTAATTTGGGCTTTAAGCTTCTCATCTGTAAAACAAGGGTGCAGGGGGCACGGTTTCTATCATTGTTCCAGGACTGGGGTTCATGTCCTTAGCTATGTATTGAAACCTTCTGGGATGCTTTAAAATAAGGCCTGGGTTCCATTCTCAGAGAATCCAATTTAACGGGCCCGGGATGCAGCCTGGGAATCGGTATTTTTAATAGCTCTCTCAAATGATTCTAATATATAACCTGAGTTGAGACTCAGCAGGCTAGAAGGATTCTAGGTAATTCATATAATTGGTTACAGTAGCCAAATTCTCTAACGTTACGAGTTAAAAATCCCAACATCCTAAGTCTTCATTCTTGGTTTCTAAATCAAAATATATCCAAATTTTAGCTAAGATGGGTTCCATTTTAAACAATCCTCTCGGAATGAATCTATGTTTCAGTATAATTACAGTTTCTCTTTCTTGGGTTTTTAGAAAAATTCTTAGAATTTTATTCAACTTGAACTCTAACTGAAATGTAACATAAACCTGATCTTAGCAAAGCTCATTTCTTTCCGGATTCAGCAGGGCTTGCTGATGGCACCTGTTATCATTTTACTCAAGTGGTCTCAAGAGCGACTTCAAGCCAATCCCCGGGAAAAGATCTGAAGAACTCTTTATTATGAAAATCCTGTCTGCGTTGCTTTTTATGCTTAATGAAATCTAGAGACCCCTGTTCTAAAATATTTGTTGTTTTGTCTCAAACATAAGTGCATTCAATAAGTTTTTTCCACCTTGGTTAGCTCAGCTAGAAACATGTGATTTGAGATTGGTATATTTGTTGCCAATTATATTAATCCATAAGAGAAACATCTAGTTCATAATTATAATCAGCAACACTTTACCTGGGTCACAGTGAACCTGACCCACTTCTCTGTCAGCTCCTTCCCTGTTTTATGATACTTTATCTCTGAGATCTAACTCCAAGCCAGGCATGTGCTGCTAAATATTTAACAACCTATTCTTGGGTGTGGGGGCGAGGAGCCCTAAGTTGTAGTGTTTGCCATTTTCTGTGGTGTAAATGCTCCCATCCTGGTTTATTTTAGCCTACCAGCACATCGCCCCTGAACATAGAATTTGTAAGAGACATGTGTTATTCACTCTCATGAATGGGTACCAGATAGCTCCAGCCTACCACTGCTTCTCCTCCTCCCCAGGAAGAATATAATCTGGCAGTGTGTTATTTGGTATAAAGTAGGATATCTTTCCATGTCTTCTAAACTCACCTTTCCACCCTCAATCTCCATCAAAATGTACAAGCTGTTCCCTCAAGGTCCTTGCATTCATTTCAAGTAAGAAGGCTGTGACAGGCACTAAACGTAAACTTAGAAGATCCATGGGCTAGATTTCTACTTTTGCCACTAACTGCTGGAGAGCTCAAAAGGGTGGGAAGTCCAAAGAGAGATGCTGACCCCAGAGCTCCAGTGACCAGGTTCTTGTCTTATGCCTCAAGAAAGAATTCAAGAGCACGACAAACAGCAAGTAGGAAAGCACAAGTTTTATTAAAGCAAAAGTACACACTTAAGAGAAAAGGGTGGGCAGCTCAGAGAAAGTGAGTCTGCCCCAAGCTGTCCGAATTATGGGCATTTGTTTTCTTAGGACTGGGGATGTCTCAAGGCTATCCATCTTGCCTTCCGGTCTTGGCTTGTTTCTCATGCTACCTGGAGGGGAGGAGGCAGCCCAAAGCCATCCATCTTGTCTCTGCATTGGCTTGTTTCTCATGCTGGAGTGTCATGCTTGAAACCCAAACAGGGAGAAGGCTGAGTAAGGGATGAGGGAGAAATTCCAGAGCCAAAGGGAGAGGGCTAAGTAAAAAAACAAGAAAAAATTCCAGCACTGTATCTTGGAGGTGGGGGTACTTCCCTAGTGTAACTATCCTGCTTCATCATGATGCAAAGATGCTTCTATTTTTCCTTCTGTGTATGCAATGTGCACCCTTAATTATAATGGTGGCAGGGCAAGGTGCCAGTGGTCTTTTCACAAAATCTTTCAGACCTTTGTATACTGTATCTCTTCTTTATGGTGACTTTGTACATGCTGTTCCCACTTCCTGGAATGCTCTCCTCTATCTTTTCCACTAGTTATCTCCTATTTTCCCTTCAGATTATAAAATAATTATCACTGCAGCAAGGAAGGCTTCTCTGACCTCCAACCTAGATTAGATCTCCCTAATACAGTCTCCCATAGCCCTATCTACAGATCTCTGCCTTGGGACATCTGTCACAGTTAAAGTTTATGTTTGCTTGTGTGACTTTTAAAACGTAATATCTAATTCCCCAGGAGACTCAAGTAAACCCACATGAGAAGAGACTATGTCTACCTTTGCTCCATCATTGCAACTGCAGGCCCTGGAGAAGCATCTAGTATAGGTGCTTAGTCAATGATTTTAGGACTTCCGCATTGGGATCTCTTTTGATCGGCATTTGATTCCCTATGAGGTGGGCAGAACACATCGCTTTCTACATTATTCCCATTTGACTGATGATGAATTCAAGCTTAAAAACATGTGTGTCTTGCAACAGCCTATATAAGAAGCAGAGGAATGGAAATTCAACACTTTAACCTGGGTCGCAGTGCCCTCTGGCTCTAAGGACCTAATGAATCCTTCCCAGTGAAGTGTCAGACACACTGCAAACTCATGTAAAATATTTCAGGAGGTGGGGCAGAAAAATTGAAAGAGAGAGATGATCTTTTACAAGCTGTCCTCAAATATCTGGCTTGGGAAATGTCAGATCAGATAGTCCCCAAGACCTTGAAAAGGGCAGAGACTATGAACTCTGCAATTATATAACCGATGCAAAACTCCCAGATGTCTTTGTCGTTGTCCTTTTTGCTTAGCGATAAGCAGACATCAAAGCAAACTGACAATATTGCTGCTAGTTTAAAGCTAGAGGTTTAAGAAGTAGGTGCCTGTTTGACCACATAATAAAACATTAATTGAACTTCGCAGTTGAAAAAAGAAAGAATACATTATTTGCATAATGGCAAATGTGTCAGGTCTTCAATATCTTTGATAACAAGACTCGGTGCAAAGCTCCATGGTCACTGTGGCTGGAACGTTTTTGAAGCAGTACTTTTCTCCAAGCTTCCTTTGAAAGTATCAATTTTGGGCTTAATCCTAAGGGCTCCTCTGTACTTATGGTATGTGATTTGATGGGATCAGTACAGTATGCCCTAGTTTTGGCTTGAACAGTGTCTCAAAAACTCTAGTCTCTGCAATTTATATTCACCTACAAAGCAAATGACATATACTTATGCTTAATTGCCTCCTTGTGTTGCCCAGAATTTAGTGCCTGAGTTGATTAGAAGTAGATGGCTCTGAGCTCATTCCACTTCAAGAAATTTTCTTACTCTGTCCCTAGTATCTCCATGCTGACTCTGCATCCCTATGGGTTCATGAGGGGAGGGGCAAGTGAGAGAGAACAGCATCATTTTGGATGAATGAAGATAGGTACAGTGGAAAGTTGGGGTGCTTCAAACAGTTGTCCAAACCCTAGGTCTGCTGGGTAAGGATATAAAGCCCCCCAAAAGATAATATGAGTCATAGCCGTTGTTTGGACATGAACATCCCTTGTCAATTAATGGATGAAGTATATTTCTAAGGGACACTGGGAGATGGTGGGGGCATGGACATAGCTAGCACATTTCTATGAGCACATAAGCTTATAAGGTAGAGAGGCAGCCATGACACTCTCTGAGGCACCATGGTCTCAAGGATAATTTTCCTTAAAATGTTCAAATGACTCCAAGATGCCTGAGAATCAAACTGCAGGTACAAGTTATTCAAAATAATCCATACCAAAGGAGGCCAAAACCACTAGGGAACTGAAAAACACCTGAACACAGGGTTCTGTAAAGTCTAGAATTTAAATGAAACTGTTTTTTTATTATTAAGGTTGCATTGCTGAAGTATTTTCCTCAGCCATCCTCTCTTTTTACTGTGGGAACTGACCTCCTCCCAGAAATCAACATGGTTACAGTAGGGCAGAAGGAAAAGAACCTCCCCAACATGCATCGGTGAGATCCTTCTTGGAGATGTGCAAGTGGAATAAGAGGTTCAAGTTGGCCTTGCTCTTCTGTCTTTAATTGAGGAGATGCAAACCTGGTAGTTTTGGGCAGTGGTTATTCTGCCATGTGGACTGGAAAATAGAGACAGGTAGTTTGGACCAAGAAGAAAGAATTAAGCAGATGCACAGAGAAAAATGGGAACGAGACAGGGTGGGAAAATTTCCTAGTTCCCAACAGCCTTCCATTTCGGGGTTTCTGAGACCCAACTAGCCCTTGCCCTTGGGTTGTCTGAGACACCCTGAACCCTTATATTCATTCCAGCTTTTATCTAGGGTAATCCCAGTGGGATTCTGCTATATGATTCTCCTGGTTATAAGAGAAGCCAAATCATGTTATTTATATGTGCAATACTAGTTAAGTAACAAGAACAATACAAGGAAATAAATGAAGACCACCCAAATGAGAACAAAGAGAGGTGATTTATTCAGAGTTTGGCATAGCAAGGGAGTAAGCCACCATCAATTGCATTTGGCAGAAACTCAAACACAAGCAGGGTAATAGGAAAGCCTCATAGAGAAAAAAGAGAAGACTTCATGTGTACCGTTTTGAGGCTGATAGCATGGGGATGCTAGAGATGAGCTAACTAGGAGCAGTGCCTCCTATCCGATTTGTTTGGGGAGTATATTTGACTTTCTCTGGTTGGTCCCAAGTTTGTGGGGGTTTAAAAAATAGAAAAGCTGGCAGTTATTGACTGAGTCTCCATCCTTCCAGGTCAGTTACTGCAGAGGTTGTGGGTCAGAGTTCTTCTGTTATATCTGCTCTGGCCATTATCTGTTTGTATATTCAGTCTCAGAACAAATATTCATTGAATACCTCTTAAGTGATAAAACTCACTCCTGACTGCGTGTTAAAATTACCTGAAAAGCTTTAAAAGTAGTACACTAGACCAACAAAACCAGAACCTCTGAGGCTGGAGCCCAAATATCAGTATTTTCAACAGTTCCCCAGGTAATTTCGAGGCACAGCCCTGATCAACAAGCACACGAATGACAGTTTGACACAATCTTTGGTAGGGCTGCTAACTTCTCCACTGATCCTCTTTTCTAGAAGATACATCATTGACAAGGGCCTATAAAAAATTAGCCGAGCGGTAAAACTCAGAAGCCATGAAATAAGAAAAGTGGCTTTACCAGGCCTGGAGTAGCCACTTAATAGTTTTTTAAAATAAAAGAGTGCCCTAGAATCAATGCAGTTTCTAATATTTGTGTGCATGTACAAGGCTATTACAAAGGCGGCAAAGGCTCCAATGGGAGTTAAAGGGATTTGGAGGACCTTAATAAGAGCTATCATTTATTCAGCACATTCCATGTACTAGACATTATGCTAAATGCTTGGTGTATTATCCCATTTAGCACTCACCCTTATACCTCACCAGTTTAAACAGAAATGTAGATTCACCCCAGAGGCAGTATTTGCTCCCAAATGATCATCTAATTATTTAATTAACAAGCATTTATTAAGCAACTGCTATGTGCCATTACTAGTCTAGATTCTAGGAATGTAATAGTGAGAATAACAACCATGGTTTTTGACCTCATGGAACTTAAAAAATAGTGTGAGATATTAACTTTAAAAAAATATCACATGATATATCACATTTTGGTTTTGAAGAAAGAGTATAGAGAACTAATGATTGACAAACTTTTCCAGTAAAGAATCAAAGAGTAAATATTATACTTTACTTTCCCTATACTGCACTTTACATCCCCATGACTGTTTTTTATAACCCACAATTTGTACTTCTTAATCCCTTTACCGTTTCCATACATATAGTCAGTAATATTGTAATAATTATGTATTGTGTCAGATTGATACTAGACTTATCGAGGTGATCGCTTCATAAGTTATATAAATGTCTAATCACTATGTTGTACACCTGAAACTCATTGAGTATTATATGTCAACTGTAGTTGAAAACTAAATATATATATATGTGTATATATGTGTATATATATGTATATATGTGTATATATGCATATATACACATATATACATATGTGTATGTGTATATGTGTGTATATGTGTATATATACACATATACACATATGTATATACACATATGTATATATACATATGTGTATATGTGTATATATACACATATACACATATATGTGTATATATACACATATACACACATACACACATACACACACACACACACATATATATCTCAAAAGATATGGGAAAAAAAAGATTAAATATTTTAAGTTTGTGGGCCATATAGTCTCTGTCACAACTATTCAACCCTGCCATTGTATTGTAAAGAAACTGCCATAGGCAATATATAAATGAACAGGTATGGCTGTGTTCCAATAAAACTTTATTAATGAAAACAGGAGGCTGGCTGGATTTGGCCCAAGGGCCACAGTTTGCAGACTGTTAGTTTATAACACAGAGATTTAATCTACTTTGAGGAGTGAGGAAAGAGGATTATTTAAGGAAAGAACATTTGAGAATTGATTGCAAAACCTGTCTTTAGTATTCTGGCATCCAGTGTATCCTCAAATCTTTAAGTACCAAAACACTCATATTTTGTTGCTACATTATTATGCCGGCATCTTTAAAAAACGGAAGCCAGAATCATGTCTTGAGAAATATTAAGAGTTGTATTCTGCATTAAAATTGTGAATCAAAGTTGCAATCATTATGAAAGTGTTCTTTTATCCCTCCAGGATACAAAAGATAAAAGAGAAATGACAGTAGACAAATACCAAAAAAAAGTGGAATAGGAAGGCAGCAGTTTCTATATTTATATATAACTGCACTAGAATCTTTATCTATACATGAGAAATCTAAGGATGACCAAAATAAACCAGAAATGCTTTCTTTGAAACACAAACTCTACCTCAGAATATTTTTTAAAAAAATGGGAGACAGGGAGATTCTATAGTTCCTATGAGGGGAAATGTTCAAATACACCTTCTCAAAGTTTCAATTAAGAAATGCTATTACTCAAAGACGGGAAAGACAGAAAGAAAATGTGCTAGTTTTAAATTCCTTCTGGATATTCATAGACCAGAGCTTCCAACAGCTGGATAATTCTGCAAAACATACTCCTGGAGTTTCAATAATGACAAGATTGTCATTTTGGTTTTTTAAGAACACAGTTTTTTTAAAAAATCAAAAATTATTTTGTAACAAATGTTTTATTATTATTCACGTTTCAGTCATTTTTATGTACCATCAATATATTTTTATATTTTATTTCTACTAGTTATATTTTTATAGCAGAATAATGTATGTCTAATGTTTTTTTCATAATTTAATGTTCTCATTTCTTTTTTGTAATAGATTAAATATGTTTGTATTGCAAATGTATTAAATAATTAAGTTTCTATTTTTTAATCAAATCAAGTGTGAAAAGAAATACCATTCATTTGACAGTTAAAGCAACCCTATGAGGTGGGTACTAGTATAATTCGCACTTACAAACAGGGAGACTGAAGCTCAAAGAGGTTAAGAAACTTGCCCAAGGTCACACAGTAGTAAATGGCAAAGCTAAAATCCAATGTTAGGTTATCTAGCTCCAGAGTCCATGCTCTTAACCACTATGCTATGCTGATACTTTTGAAAATTAAAATAATGGTGCTAAAACTTGAAACAAATACAGAAATATCAGCATTGTCATTTTCTCTACTATTGTAATTACTACGTTTAAACCGAACTCTGAAGGATGAGTAGGCATTATCTCAGTGGAAAGGGAGAAGAATATTCCAGATATTAGAGGCCCTAAGGCAGGAGCTACCATGGATAACAGTAGAAATTGAAAGGAGGCTTCTAATGGCCAGTTTTCCCACGTATGTTCATAATAACCAGAAAGTCTTCATTTTTGGATGCTAAGAAAATGTTTGTGTGTGCTGGGAGCACTAGTGTGGGTGAAAAATAAGACATTTTATGTAGTGATAGACTGTTTACAACCACCACATCCTGGTACAAGTGGTCCGAAAATGGAAGATAGCCATTGAACTGGAGAGAGCTGAACTTGGATAAGTTAAGGTAAATAAAACAGAAGTAAATGGTTTGGGGGATGGTAGGGGAAGTGTGAAGAAAAAAGAAGGTGATGGAAAAATTGACTAGAGTTATCGGGAGACCCCAAATCCAAATCATTCATCAAAGAAAAAGGTTATTGTGTCCTCAAGCTAAAAATGGGCAGAAATGGTTCTTTCGTGTTTCCCTCAGTCCAGGGTCTTTTGCCCTTCATCATACCACCATGCTAAATGGTGCCCATGTGTGGGTCACAGAGGAAGAAAGTTTTGTTCTGAGTCTATAAGCCCAACATTCCTTATTAATTTACGTGGTTTCAGGGACTCTCCTATATTCTGTGAGGATTGAGTTATCAGAAGACTATCTCGTCCATCCCACAGTCAGGTGCTCCAATCCCCCTCCCCCAGTATAAGCTCAGGCTGGTTTAGCTTGACCTGTGGTGGGGAAAATTGCCTGCCTGGAGACGTGATCCTTCTGTTTTCAGACAGCTTCCTTTTCTAACCTTCCTCCCAGCTTTACAGCCACCCTTTCCTTTTACATACCCACCCCAGTCACAAGTGAAGCCAGGGTCTGAACTGGGGGGCTGACATAGTGCTATCTTTTGAAAACTTTCTCTGTAATGCACCTGCTCCAGTGACTTTTCATTATAGTCTTAAATTAAAAAAAATTTAAATAACCTATCATCAAGATTCCTGGGGGGAATATGTTCCTAATGGGTGACCACTCCCATAATTCTCCTCCACCCCATCCACCCCCAGGTATCTCAGCCCCCAGGGACAGAATAACCTTGCCTTCCCACCAGCGTATTTTGACTCCTTCTCAATTATTATAATAATTGTTATATCATAATTATATTTTTTATTATTATTATTATTATTATTATTATTATTATTATTATTCTGTCATGCCAAGCTATGCCCTCCACCCCATTTGCTGACAGGGAAGCATTGAGCCCTCCCAAGCTTCCCCAGGAGTGGGGAGAATCCCCACAAGGGTGTGACCTGAAACCCAGGCAGCATCCCTCCTTCCTCTCCTAGACATCATTATATCACCCAAAGGATTCTCATATCCCAGTCTGACTTTTACCTTTGGATTATGTCGACAATGAGTTTTCTATAGTATGACCTCCAGACAAAATAAATATGATGGCCAGATATGAGCAGCTAGTGTTGGATGACCCCATTATTCATTCATCCTTTTATTCATTCACCAAACCTGTGCTCAATGTTTACTACACATCAGCCATTCTGTAAGACATTAACGAGTAAGATATGCACTCCATCCCTCCTCAGAAGCTCAGTATTTACTGTAGGACAGACTCATAAACAGACAATTACAAAACAATATCAATGACTGTATTGCATCCTGAATTTTAGATCCTATGTGACATCCTGTATATGTGTTTGCATTTATGGCAAGAGCACTATACTCTATGTGTCTGTAAAAGATATTTAGCATCAAAAATCTTAGTAAACAATTGTTTTCTCCCCCTACCAAAACCAGAAAATCTTATCATGGCAGATGAAGATAGAAAAGCCACTTAATACCTGGCTAATTTATCATGTCATGGAATAGGTGTGGGGAGAAAATGATTGTCTGAAACGATCAGGAAAACAATCACGTTAAGAAAGAATTAATAAAGGGAGCCTACTGAGAGGACTAGACTTAGCTATTTTATTTTGGTAATTCATAATCACAAATAAATGAGCTGAAGATTGCCAAAATAATTTAAATGATTAACCTGCCAAAGCAGTTCTTAGGATGTGTGGCAAATGTAATTCAAAAGGTAGCCTTTTGGATATGGTTCCATGAAGAGTTATAATAAATTAAACAGCTCCATGTAGACCAGTGGTTCTGAAATCTGAGCCCACATCAGCATCACCTGGGGGGCTTGTTATAATGCAGTCTGCTGAGCCCCTCCCCACAGAGTTTCTAAATCAGCAGGTCTGAGGTCTGGCATAAGACCCAAAGGTTTGAATTTCTATTAAGTCACCAGATGATGCTGATGCTGCTGGTCAGAGACCACTCTGTGGTTATGAACCCTGGGTAAACATTAACATCAGCTGGGGAGCTTTTTAAAAATTTCAAGGCCTTTACAAAACAATTAAATTGTAATTTTCATAGATATGCCACAGGCTGTGGTACAATTAAATCGTAATTTTCATAGGTATGCCACAGGCTGCTGCGGCTAAGAATCACTAGGTAGAATAAAAGCCAGCAATAAACATTAGTAATAATATAGGGAAGAGGCATCCACCCCTCTCCCCCTCTTTCAGCATAGGACCTGAGTCCCCACTAGGGGAGGATTTGCCCTGTCCTGCATCAGTCACTGTTAGAATTTATTTGAGATTGATTATTTGGTGGAGAAGATAATAAAGAATAAGAATTTAAGCCCTGAGAGCCACAAGCAAAATCCCAAATGAGACCTTCAGATATGGTTGTCATGTTTTGGGGTGACTTAGAGTCTCAGAATCTTCCATGTGAAAAAATTTAATACAAGAATTTTACCTAAATGTAATATGCAAGAGAGGGAGGAGAGGGAACGAGCACTTCAGATTGGTCAGTTGCGCAATTAGGTAACCTGGAGAAAACTGATAAATCACTTCCCAAAATGTAAACGCCCACTAGACAGGAATGAATTTTAATCTAATTGTACAAAAGTGCGGTATTTTCTCTCTGAAAAAATGACAATAATGTCATTTCCTCTGAACCCCAGCTCCTTCTGAGGGAAGGAACTCTACTTGAAAGTTTCGTCTAGATAATGAAGATTTTCCATTTATTTTGCCCCACCCATCTGTATCCTGTCCCACCCCTCCAGGCCAGCTGATAGGGCCTGGTGGGCACCTGACACTAAGATAGTCAATTATCTGCCTACGGCAAGTCCTCCTGAGGACTGGAGGTTCTGCCCAAGCAGAGATGATGAATATTTGCTGAGCCAATTAGATTCCGTCTCTCATTATTGGAACCAGAAATAAGGGAAGAATAAGGCAGTTGGTGGTATGAGGCCAATATGGGAATCCTTGAAGAAACAGATGCACTAGGTCAGTGGTCCTCAACCTTTTTGGCACCAGGGACCAGTGCTTCTATGAGAATCTAATGTCTGATGATCTGAGGCAGAGCTGAGGTGGTGATGCTAGCACTGGGGAGAGGCTGCAAATACATATGAAGCTTCACTCACTTGCCCGCCACTTGCCTCCTGCTGTGTGGCCCAGTTCCTAACAGGCCACGGACTAGTACCGGTCTGCAGCCCAGGAGTTGGGGACTCCTGCACTGGAGGAGCTGGGCCTGATCATAGAGGAGTCCAAAGGGCAGATTCCTTAAATATCTTGAACTGCCTCAGATTTCAGGCCCTCTCTACCTCCTGGCTTTAGAAGACCAAACCCTCTAGGTAGATTTCCTTGAAAGTTCTCAACCACCTTTGCCCCAAATGTAGCTTTAGAATAATTATCCCATTTCTGTTACCTGAGTCTCCACTACTCTTGACCAAGAGAGTAGTTTGACTGGCAGGAGTCTGTCATACAGGCACATTCTTGCTTCCCTTCAGAGGCCTTGCTTCTCTGTCTTCTCCTCTGACATTTATGCTCATTCCCTCTGTGGAGCTGTCATGCCATGTTATGGGCATGGTCTTGTCTGAAGACAAGAGGGTCAGTTTGTTTAGGAGCTTTGACATTTAACTTCTCTGCTGTTGAGGGTCTCTGTTTCTTTGGTTTTATTTTGGGTCCTTTATACCTCATAGGATTGTGAAAAAGATGGAGTAGAAAAGTACATCGAACATTTAATAGAATCATGTGTGCGTGCATGTGTGTGTGTGTACACACACATATACTCTAAAATCAGACTTCCTAGGTTTGAATTTCAGCTCTACACCTTCCTAACTGTGTCACCTTCAGTAGGTTACTTAAAATCTCTGAGACCAGGGCTAATAATAGAACCCTCCTCATCCAGCTGGGAAGAATAAGTGAAATATATATGCGAAAATCTTAGCCCACTGCCTGGTATAATGTAAGCAGTCTATCAGTTCCAGCTATGATAACTGCACAAATACAAGACATTATTTACCCATTTAAAGGGCTATCTGAAGAGGAATGGATTCTCACAGTTAGAAATTGGTAAAAAGGGCCTGACAAATTGGCTTCTCACTATAGGTCTCTTACCTATAACTGTGAGTTGAGCTAAAGCTGCAGTAGCAGGAAACCATCTGGAACCTTTGGATAAGCAGCAATGAGTCATTCTTGGGCCTCAGAGGGACTCTGTGAGCCTTCAACTAGGAAGTGAGGCTGCCCCGTGGGCAATTAAAATACAGTCATGGAGATAAGAAAAGCTCCACTAATTAAAACATAGCACATATTGTCATGAGGGACTCATCAACTTACCTGTGATCTCACACTTGCCTCACCTACTCTACGATTTCAAGCCCTAGTCCTGCCTTCTGGGACAGTATACAGACATGAGGTTCCAGGGGGAAAGCAAGTGAGAGAGGCCCCTCCAGAAATAAGCTTTTGAATCCCGACATCAGGCAGTAAGCAAGACTTTTTCGGCAAGTGAACTCATACAATCAAAAAACTTGTACCAAATCAGAGTGACTATTTTAGTCTTTAATGACTCCAAACATACACAAGAAAGAAGAGATGACTGGAAATACTCACACTGGCAAGGCTCGTGGAAAAGAGTAGGTCTTATTAGGCCTCCATATGTAAAAATCTGGGTTACAGTTTCTTCTAGATTGTAATCATTTACATAAAAATTTAAAATATTTTAATTGCCAAATGCATATTTTTCTAATTGCAATAAACTTTCAGCCTTCCTGAATGGGTCGGAGAAAAGTTTTCTTGTCTGAATTGCTAAATAGTTAGAATACAATGACGTTCTCAGTATTAAAATGAGCTAAATAAAATAAAAATAAAATGTTGCATGATATAAATTGAATCAACTTTAGTTGCTTAGACTAGGACGGTTAACTTTCTGTTAGAATTTTCTGTGTTGAAGGAGGTGTCCTATATCTCTCCTATCTAATATGGTGGCCACTAGCCACAGGTCAGCCACACGCGTAGTAAAATATGGTTACTGTAACCAAGATACTGAATATTTAATTCTATTTAATTTGAATTCAGTTCTAAATAGCCACATGCGGCTAGTGGCTACGATTTTGGAAGTTGCAGAAGGATTAGAGATTGGTTAAATCTAAGGTAATCCAATGATGTGCCTTGCATGTAACATTTCAGAATTAACACAAGTTATTTGTCTATCATTTGTCTTCTCATAATATAAAAATAAAGTCAGAACAGTCAATATCTACTCTCCAAACACATACAAAACAAAAACCGGTCATCTGAGCTTTCTGATTAGCTTAGATTTCAGATAGTTGTCATATATTTAACTGTAAAAAATTACAAGAGTCATAGAATTCTAGAATTGGAAGAAGCATTAGAAATTATGCGAAGTGTTCAAAACTCAGATTCTTTGGAAATATTTGGGGCTGTCATGGTCAGAAGCCAGAGATTTTAAGCATCCTGCAATGTGCAGGACAGTCTCACAAATGGAAGAATTGTCCTGTAACTCTGAGTTGAGCAAAATGCCAATTGCTCTTTCACGGAAAATATTTTCTGTCCAACTGTTCATTTTAAAAGTGAGGAATTTGCTTCCAAGGAAATTAAGTGATCTGTTCTGGATCTCACAGCTAGGGAAGTTACCCAGACCATGACAAGGAAGTAATGACATCTGGGTGTAAAACATATTTGTGCCATTGCTCCACAGGCTGCACTAGATTTTTATGAGAAATGAATGAATACATAGCAAAAGAAGATGTTTTCTTAGAGTTCACTATCCTTAAATTCAAAGTAAAATTGAAGGAAAACTCTCATACTGAGGAGGGCTTGTGATGCTCCCATGGACTGGTACCTGGGCATATAAAGAGCTCTGTACTCCCTTTATTACAATGGCACAGTTGAGTAATTGTGACAGAGACTGGCCTGCAAAGCCTAAAATATTTATACCTGGCTCTTCAAGAAAAAGTTTGCCAACCTAAGAAATCAATTATTATAATACTGTACAGTTAGTGTGATAATTGAGGTAAGTACCAAGTGCTATGGCATCAAGGAGTAGGTAACTAGAGGATCCAGGGAAAGCTTCCCAGAAAAGTGGACCTTGAAGGATAAATAGTCAGAAAACATGATATAATTGGGCTAAATTGTGTCCCTTCCAAAATCCATATGTTGAAGCCTTAACCCCCAGGACTTCAAAATGTGACTGTATTTGGATAGGGCCATTAAAGAGGTGGTTAAATTAAAATGAGGCCATAAGATGGGCCCTAATCCAATCAGACCAGTTTTTCTTTTATAAGAAGAGATTTGGACACACCAGTAGATATCAGGGACATACAGAGGTATAACCATGGAGAACAAAGAATGTGAAGGTGGCTGTCTGCAAGGTGAGGAGAGAGGCCTCAGAGGAAATCCAGTCTGCTGACACTTTGATCTTGGAGTTTCAGCCTCCACAATTGTGAGAAAATAAATTTCTGTTGTTTAAGCCCCCAGTCTGTAGTATTCTGTTACAGTAGCTCTAGCAAACCAATATGAGCTGGAAGAGAATGCTGTTCTAGATCAGAGAAATCAACATGGGCAGAGCCTCAGGGCATGAAAAGCCATGGAATTTTCAGCAAATAGTAAAAATGTGTCTTTGGAGAATTGTGAGTACTTGAATATGGGAGGTTGGGGGGAAAGACGCAATGGAAAAGGGACTCTGAATGCTAAAGCATTCATTTCATCCTTGGGCAGATAAAGAGCTTCCAGGATTTGATTTCTAGAATGGTGATTTTGATGGCAGATGAGAGAACAGTGCCAGCTGGGAAGCTTGAAATTCATGAACCAGAGATAAGGAAAACCTAAACCTTATCACTGCCCAATGGGCGCAAAATTGTGAGTGGATTTAAGAGACATTTCTGAGGAAAAACAAAAAGATTTTGTTGGCCAGTTGGATATGGAAGGAATGGTACAATAAAACTCTGGCCTCAGTAAAATTAAATCTCTACAAATTTGAAACTGGTCCTCTCTACAACTCTATATTTAGTTCTAGCCCAAGAATGACAGAAAATGCTATTTTAAAGGGCCAAATAAACTGTGCTTCTTAAGTTTCAAGATGGGTAAAAAATAGCAAATGACTTAACTGGAAAGAATTTCTCGATAGGTCTCTTATAAATTAAAGCAGAAAAAGAAAAAGGCAGATAAGATGAGATGGATAGTTAAAACTAGACAGAACAATTAAACATAGTTTATTAATTCCAGTATTTAGAAGTGTTAGAATGATGAATGCATGGACCTTACCAAACAAACAGAGATGGTAGCCTTCAAAATGAGCTCTGCTTTTGTGTGGCTGGATTAGAAATTTATTACTTTAATATAAATTTTCAACTGATGCCAGCATTGTAAAATAATAATTGCATCATTGCATAAAATTTGGATTTTTTGTCCTGCATTAAAATATTTGCTTTTAATAATGTGATGTTCTTTGAAACTGACATCCTAATTATGCAGATATCCATTCCTGAATGAAATAAGCCAAAGAAGAACCAGCCCAGCCAAATGTAAAGCCTGAAGATACTCTCATTTTCAGAGGCCTCATTTTGAAGGACTTCGTTCTACTATAATCAAAAATAGCAAAATCCCAGTTGTTTAAAACAACAAAAATTTCCTTGTTGTTCATTTCACATATCCATTGTGAATTGTCAGTCGGGTATTCAGGTTAATGGAGAAGCCCTCGTCTTAGAATTTGCCAGCTGTCATGGTAGAAGAAAAAGAGAATGTGGCGAAGCTTACTGTGACTCTTAAAAGTTTCTTCCCAGAAAGATTACAAATCATTGCCAAAACAAGTCACATGGCCACACTTAACTTCCAGTAAGTGAATAATAAAATCCTACCATGTGTCCAGAGGGAGAAGGTACTAGAAAAATATAAAATGGAACTCTTGTGAAAAGTTTTAATGGATACTAGGACAGGCTATGTCTCAGGTCCTCAAAGCATGACCAGTGACCTCTTACTTTGTTTGTATTTTTCTGTGAGATAGAGCTCATGAACTTTTTTCAAAGAACCCACGTTAAGTGATCATTTCAATGGAATTCAAAATGGTATGCAAGAAAGTCCATTTGTATCATTCATTTATAATCTTGAAGAAAGTAATTATGCTCAAAGAATATTTTAATAACGACAGCTAACATTTGTTGAATGCTGACTACATTCAAATGCTAACTACAATGCTGGTTCTGTTCTAAGCACTTCGCATGTATTAACTAATTTTGCACTCGTTATAACCTATGAAAAGGCTATAATTGTTCTCTAGACTTAACAGATAAGGAATCTGAGATATAGGAAGATTAAGTAATTTTTCCAAGGCCTTCCAGCTAGTGAATGGTAAAGAAAAATACCAAACCAGAGCTAGCCTGCCTGATTACTTATTTATACAATTAATAACAACAAATAAAACTAAATACATATTTAGTTGAAGGAGCCTTTTAGTAACTGATAGAATTAAGCCAAATTATGATGATATCTCATTTTCATTGCACTCTAATATTCCATCAACATTCTAATATTTATGTTTTTAATATCAGTAGATATTAATATTGAATTGTTATATCACCTTCATCCATGTCATAATCAGAAACTATATATTTTAAAAACACCCCTATTTTCTCTAAAGGAATCATTTAATTTCCCCAGCACCAAACAGATTTGGTACTTTACATGAAATTTACCTCACTGACTCTAAGGGGTCAAATTCTTTCAGATAAACGATTAGTGCTCTAGCTACACAGAGCTACCTCTACTCCTCTCCTACTTTCTTTTGGAAATATCTTCTTCCCCCTCTTTTTCCCTTCCCTATTAACATGGTAACCTCTGGACCAATCATCTTGTGCAAAATGTGCCCTGGCCAGTTAGCTGGTCTAAGGGAAGAGATCTGGGGCATCACCTCCCAAAGCCTGTTCTGGCCAGCAGATTCATTCCAGAGTGAGCATTTGATCCACACTGAACCACTCAGAGTCCTTTGCCAAGGATTTGGTAACTGAAAACAAGGCGAGTCTATCGCTTTCCAGATGACTGAAACTATAAATGAAAAACTCACGTAGGTCCAGTCAACAGCCATGTTTTCTTTCCATGCGAGCAGAGCAAGCCAGTGAGAAAGTGATAAGGAAAGAAATTAAGTAAAAAAAAAAATAAAGACATGAACAGGCAAAAGACGAAGAGAGAGGCCTGCTGGAGATTGGTGTCCGAGCCCCATTCCTGCCCGAGCCCCACTCCTGCCCTTGAGATCTGTGACACATCGCAACATCTTGCTTCAACTTCTGTTACTTCGTTTTCTGTTATTTGTAACCAAAATAGTCCTAATTAATACAATCAACTTATAAAATTCTTTATCCAATTGGTATATTATTGAAGATCTCAAAAAAGAATGTGTTTGCAATCATGATTTCTTATGATTTACCAAAGGAAATAAAATGATCAAAGTTGAATAGAAGATTGAAAGAATTCCATGATGACTAATTATCCACATAATGCAACCACAAGAAAAAGGATGATTGCAGATTTTCTCTAAATTTTGCCTGTCCTGGCAAAAGAAAAAAAAAAAATACTAGAACCACATGGCATCTACTGCTTACTCAGAAAGGAGCAATAATAGAATAAAAATCATTTCAAGCATGCTATCAAGTGACTAGAACCCCAATTTCAGCATCCCTGGTAGGTAACAAAATTTTAAGGACCCTCTCCTCTAAAGCTCTCTTTTAATGTGCCTATTCCTTTGATATTTTGAGAGGCTTCTATTTTATTGGGCAGGTCCAATAAGTGTTTTTTTTTCCCCACACCACCAAGCAATTCTCCACATCTCAGCAGAGACTTGACTATGTGTCTATAATGTAATTCAATTCTGACACTATCTACCTGGACGTAGCATGAGATCCTACAGGGTAAAAGCTCACCAACCATCCTTTTCGGGTTTTATGGAGGCTTCATTTTAGTCATGATTGATTAAATTACTGACCACTGGTAATTGAATTCAATCTCCAGTCCTTCTCCCCTTCCTGGAGGTTTGGGAGAGTAGTGGGACTGAAAGTTCCGACCTTCTAATCACAAGGTTGGTTTCCCTGGCAACCAGCTCCCATCCTCAGAATACCTAGGAGCTTTCCAAATGTCACATCATTAATGTAAGACAACCTTCTCTTTCTTTACTTAGGAAATTCTAAGGGTTTTAGGAGCTCTGTGCCAGGAATCTAGCTGAAGGCTAAATATACATTTATTATAAATCGTGCTATCACAGCAGGGGAACAAATTTCTTCTCAAGACATCAATTATTGAAACAGTCATCAGGATTTCCCCTGCATGACCATGAGGCTCTAGAATTTGGAGGGGTTCCAGCTTTACCTAAGAAAGTGTTCTTCTAACCCCCTTTCCTTTAAACCCCTTAAATTATATGGACCAGTCTCATAATAGCCACTTAATAGTGTATCGACTAGGAATCACTAATTAGGCACGTTTCTAATTTTAAATAAAAAGAAATCACATTATATCCTCATTATCGATTCAATTAGTTCTCAATTATTCATATTAATAGATGGAAATAAAATGTGAATTATACCAAGCAGCAGATAATTTCAATATAACATTTACAATTAAGTCAGTTTATCTGCTTTGTAGATTCTCCAAGATCTCTTCCCAACAATTAAACCACATGACCCTAGGTTATCAAAGAAGTATCAGGTTAGAAGGCATTTGAAACCAGGAGCAGAAAAGATGAGTTTTGGCTATCAGTAAGTGCAGAACTGGGTGCATCTTAATATCAAATATAAATAATTTTTGGATAATCCATTTTTCTGTCTCTTTATGTGGATAACCAAATAATTACTACAGCTGGTTTTGGAATGCAGTTACACACCCTAATACAGACACACACACACACACAGAAATTTTTCTTCTCTGTGTGTTTGACTCTTGGTAGGCTTTAATGAGAAAGGATAAGAAACAAGATAAAACACTAAAAAGGAATTCTATCTTAGCTTTGGTTCTCCTCAAAGCAGAAACTGAGGCAAAAACTTCCATACAGGTAGGTTATATTTTAGAGTATATTTCCTAAAGAGCAGGACTGCAAGACAGGGAAAGTGAAACAAGAAGGCAAAGCCAACGTAAGAAAGTGTTACTGAGTTGGCCAATTCTATGAGCAGCCATTGCTTGATCTACCAGGACTTTTCAAGTGGTTTTATGTATTATATCTCAGAAGTGTCCACCATTGGGACAAAAGAGGGAGCATGCATCCATCTGCTCCTCTCTCCCAATGGTCAAGGGTGGCTCATGTAAATTTCTGGGTTGCATATCCATAAATACAAAGCAGTATCCCATGATGTGATATCAGAGTAGCCATAGGGCAAGAAACTAGAGGTACATGGTCATGGCATGAACCCATAGCAAGACTCAGTCTAATTGCCCCTGCACGAAGCATCAAAATCTGCAAGAACTAGTTCCCATGGAAGTAGCTCAAGTAAGAAGTGGACCTGATAAGTTTTTAAGTAATGCAAAAAGCTGTCCAACCAAATAAATAAGGACATAGGTTTTGAAATAAAGAGATTCACTTTCAAGACAACTTTTAGAAATGTACCATTTGTCAAAAATGCCATATATCTGCTCATGAATATGTTCCCAACATCATCGTGTTAACTAAAGAGGGAAGGAGAGTCTCTTCTGTATTGTCTCTGCCACCAAAGAAGAGAAATGTAGCAGCTCTGTCTAGCCCAAAGTTTCAGCAGCTGAGAATAAAAAGACAGATGGCATATTCCTAAAGTATGATTTGATTGTTTGGTGGGGAGATGAAAGACAGAGTATCATGAGCTCAACAAATACAAGATCATGCATGGCTAAAAATATTCAGCAGCAAACTTAAAAAAAGTATTAAAAAACTCTTGAGTAATCATTATTTTTCATAAAAAGCTACTAAGAGTCTCCAGATCAAGCCATTCTCAAAGTTTAAAAGCATTAAGACTCCTTAGGGTTCATTTTAAAATGATCTGTGGAAATCATATTTATGTGGTCATCCCATAGGAGAGATACAAAATTAGACAAGATAATCTGTACAAAACTGAGAATTTCTCTTAATAAGACAAAATTCGCCCAAGGTCTCAATGTACAGGCAAACGATGTGACAAAAACAAAATTACAAAAATAAAGTCTTCGCATTTATACTTTTGATCCTTGCCAGTTTTAAAATAAACCATGACTCTGTGAGTAAGACCCTAAATGAAATTAGGCTACAGTCTTTAGGAAAACAAGGCAGCTGGTAGATGTAAAAGAAAGAACAGTGTTTCCCATACGGTTTTTACAGGAATTAGAGGTTAAACTCTGAGTTTACCTTATTGCAGGCAAATATTTTATATATATTGCTCCACAGAGAGGAAGGAGCTCCCTCGGTTAATCCACCCACCTGAACCACGAAGAGTGACACCAGGCCTGTGCACACCCCTCAAAGGGCTCACCACACCCTGGAGGCTGGACTCTTGACCAACTATGTCAGCAAATGACAATAATATCAGAGTAGGGAGAATATCCAGGGAGAAAATACTTTATAAACACTAATGTAATTATATTGAAAATGTGAACCTGAATTTTTATTTTAGTATCCTATAAATCATGTTTATCATTTAAGGCCAATTCATAAGGCTTAAAGCCTTGGGAGAGTCAGCAGGGCCACTTAGGACAAATATGTCTAAAGACCAATGAGAGAGGAAATGACTCAGAGGAAGTTCCCACGAGACAGAACAGGTCATTCCTTATCTGGAGGGGAAAGAGAAGATTGGGGAGAGGAGAGAGTACAGGAGGAAGAGTTTGTCTGGTCCCAAAAGGGCCCAGCGCTCCTGCCTCTCTAATCCTTACTTCAGGCAGTGGGAGCAGACAGTGAAAGTTTAGAAATCTTAGATAGAAAGAAGGCAATAAAAAAGTGATTCAGGTATACCTACAGGTCAATGGGGGGGGGGGGGGTGATAAAAAGTAGCTGAGTGTAAAGACTATCAAGCCTGCATGGTGTTACCGTGAAACAGTGACTCTATAGTAGAGGGTGGGCTAGGGGCAGACATCCTGGGCAAGGCTACTGGATGGGACTTGCTAAAGTTGAGATCTAAGGCCTGCAAGGCCTAGAAAACCTAGCTAAGTAGGACTGAGTTAGCAGAAATCCTAGCCCTAAACTTTTGCTGCTGAAGTCAGCAGTGTATCCAGGGACCAAGAAGAGCATAACTCCCTGTCCTCCCCTCCGCCACAAGGACAAATGAGTTACTCTTTATACCTAGATACTGTGTTAGCTGGGAAAGAGTTCCTGAGAGCTTGAGTGTGTAAAAAAATTATATGTATAATTTTTTTAAATGAGATTATTATTAATTAGCACATTTAAGTCCCCTTGTCAGCCTCCAACAAGATTCAGACTTGACAGTAAAATAAGTTATAGAAAATAATGTTACCCTATTGGCATATCTGAGTTGTCATTCAAGATAGATTGGGTTATGCTGAGGGAATAACCCCCGAATCTCAGTAGCATAACACAATTATTTCTTGCTCATGCAATATGTCCATTTGGTATTAGTGGGGCTATGAGCAACTATTAGTCTCTAGTCCATATTGCCCACACTCCAGGACCCAGATTAGTGAAAGCTCCATCATCTGGAACATTTCAGGTTATGATGGCAGAAGAAAGAGAGTGACTCTATAGTAGAGTCACTGGAGGGTTTTATAGCAGTAATTAAATATTTTGTTTCATATGCTACTTTTGCCCACATCCCAGGGGCCAGACTAGTAACATGACCCTATCCAAACAGAAGATGGATGGACAAGAGTAACCTCCCATGGGCCAGGAAGAGAAGCATACAGGATAGGATGAGCATTAAGTCTCTGCCACCTAAGGCAGAGATTTATTCTATTATATATATTATATAATTCTTTTTGAAAGTCTGAATTATCCAAATTTTGCATTATCTCCCAGAACCCAAAATGTAAGTCCTCCAGCCACCCAGGTCATCTTTTCTTTCCTGAACTTGTCTCAGAACTGGTCTGGGAGTCTTCATCTCTAACCTAACCTCCTACTACTTACCTTCCTTCCAAATCCTTTCCACAATGCCTTCATGAAATCAACCATTCCTAGGAAAACTAACTTCTCTATTCTTGGTTCCCTCACTACCCTTCAACTGCCAAACACTTCTCAACCTTCGCTAGCCAACTTGGACCCTCAGTGCCCTCATAGCACACACCACTCCCTTGGATGCCTCTGCTTCTGCAGTTCCCATGCAGAGGGATCCATGCAGCTAAACTCGAACATTTGTAAGAACTTGATAGTCCAACATCCTAAGGTTCTAATAGTCAAAGGCCAATTAAAATAGAACTAATTAATAAAGATCGGCCTCAGCTGTATGACACTTTGAAAATTGCAAAACTCAGGTTCATCAGAACTACAATAAGATTTAAAATCAATTCTAATATTTTATGACCTAGGCACTTTTTATTTTTTAAAAATATTTCTTCCTGTTTTGTGTCACCTTGCCCAGGAGCTGATACGTAGCCTGTAACTTCCTCTGATTGGACTGTGATATGGGGAAAGCTGAAAATATCACCCTGCACTGTTGGGGAATTTGAAATTATCCCAAATAATTCCCCAAATTTGTTCCACATATTTGCATTCACTTTACTCTGAGCCTTCATAACACCAAGGATTTTAGTCATTTCCTTCTCAGCCTTTATCTAGAAGTTGTGAATCTTTTTAGTCTATACTCTAATCTGGACCTAGCCACCAATATCTTCTAAAAATGGTTCCGTGAAACTGACTTCATATGTGCAGAAAGAACATTCCTCCTAGATCAAAATCTACACAGGTAAAGGATATGATTTAGCCTAATTGTCTTTGTACATGTCTGAAGGGAAATGGGTAGAAATTAAGCATGGGTGAGTTAAAGAATTCATTGGTCTCTTGTCAGGGAGAGGGACAGCCTCATAGCAAAGCTTCTCTCTTATCTCCTATGGGTAATGCCTACAAACTCCCAAGGGCCTTCAGTAATTGTTTGCAACTCCACCATATGTCACTTCCCGGTGCCCTTCTGAGAAGCTTGTCATCCAACAAACTGTACAAATACTAACCTAATGAGACTGTGAATCTGAGACACAGATAAAGATAGATGTCTTCCCGAAACAACATTTTCATGGTCAGCAAAGTAGTAAGCCAAAAAAAAAAAAAAAAGGAACAAAACATTCCTAAATTTAATGATGAAAGTTTTTACCCCAATCTCCAAACTTTTCTCAGAGGTGTTTACACCTTCATTTCTCAATCCGAAAACTCTTTGAATCTAATAGCTTATGCTCGCTCCTGATAGTCACTAAATCTTTAGCAGACTGTATTTTCCCAAAGATGGATGCACCGATTCATATATCTTATCCCATATGCTCCTCTTAGAATGTGATTGACACTCCTCACCATGAGAGGTGGGACATATATACCTTCTACTGAACGTGGGTGAGCTTAAGACTGCTCCTTCCAATAGGGCAGAAGTGATGCTGTGTGACTTCTGATGCTAAGTCAGAGAAAAGAAATAGTGTCCACTTGGCTCTCTCTTTCAGAAAATTCACCCTTGGAACCCAGCTGCCATGCTGCAAATAAGCTCAAACTAGTCCATGCAGAGAGACTGCATGGGAAAGCCCATGTGGAAAGAAACTGTGGCCCCAAGTGACACCTAGTAACAACTGCTAGTTAAGTGCATGAGCCTTCAGATGATACCTGCTCCCAGCTTTACATCCTATTTGATGCCCCATACCTTGTCCAAATTTGCTACCCCCAGAATTCAAGAGTATAATAAATGTCTGTTTTGTTCCACTAAGTTTTAGGGTAATTTGTTATGCAGTCATAGTAACTGGAATGAAATCTTTCTAGGTATTTGATCTCTCATTTCATCTTTAGGTTACTCTCGGAATGACTTTTTCAAAACACCTAAAGATTATATAATAACATCTAGGGTAGTGGGAGGATTATTTCTGTCCATCTACATTTCAACAAAAGATTTTGTTTCTCTGTAAGATGAAGGCAGTTCTCAAGGTCACGGGTTAAAACAAAAACAGTTGGAATGTTTCTTATCTTCTTATAGGAAAATAGAACTTTTTGAACTAAAACTATGTTCCTCATGTTGATAAGGCCCTTGAATCCATGGAAGATATATTTGTTTTTGTGCCTACTTGGCTTCCTCTTAATTTCTAAAGAATTGAAAAGAGCGGAGAGTAGTTTCAAAAATAGACCAATAATAATGTCAGGGCCCATTAATCTGAGAGGGATCCAGAACAAGTGGTCTGCAGAACTGGTTTTCATCCTAAAGATAAAATGAGTAAGAATCTCCTTAGTACAAAAGAGGAATAAGTCAGAAACGTCATAAAAAATATTAAATAGTAATAAGGGACAAAAACCTCTCCGAAACCTTTCTGTAATTGAGGGACAGTTTTCATTTTAACTCAGATTTTCATCAGTTCCAAAGAGACTCTAACTGAACTTCTCACTTCTGTCTACACTCCCATACCTTTGATGTACTCATCTGGCCTTCGGCTTTTAATCATCCCTCTTTGTTGACAACTCCCAAATTTGTGTCTTCAACCCAGTCCTTGTCCTTAAACTCTGGACTCATATATCCATCTACTACCCAACATCAGTTGATGTCTAACAGGAATTTCAAACTCAGTTGCAAACAATGGACTCTTGATGTTCCTTCCCAAACCTGTTTCTCTTTCTGCCTTCTATATCCCAGGTGAAAAAAATTCTCTCCTTCTACGGGTTCAGGACAAAAATCTTGACATTACTTTGACCCCGCTTTCACAAACCACACAGCCCATCCATCAGCAAATCCTATTGGCGCTGGCCTCCAATCATATCCAGAATCTAACAAGTTCTCATGATCTCCACCACTATATCATTTCTCATCTAGATTATTGAAACAGCCTCCTAACTGACATCCTTGCTTCACCCTTGCCTTCCTATGGTCTGTTCTTCCCCTAGAATCTAGAATTACCCTTTAGGAATATAAGTCAAATCATGTGCTTCCTCTGCCCAGAATCCTCTAATGATATTGTATCTCACTTGTAGTAAAAGTCCAAATTCTTAAAATGGAAAAAACACAACAACAACAACAACAACAACAAAAACAGTCTACCATGACTGGCCCCTTATTTCTCCTGTCTTATCCCTCTCCCCCTGGATCATTCTGCTCCAGGCTCATTGGCTTTCTGGTTGTCCCTAGAAATGGCAAGCACTCTCCTGCCTTAGTGCCTTTGGACCTGCTCTTCTCTTGGCCAGGAATACCCTCCACCTCCAACCCCTTATCTGTGTGACTTACTCCCCACCTCCTTCAACTTATCAACAAGACCTTCCCTCACCACCCTGTTTAGAACTAATCCCGTGCCCTGTAACTCCAGGTTCCTCTTCACTATTTTGTTTTTGGTTTTTTTTTCCCCCCCAGAAAGCTTATTACTTACCGCTGACCATTAAATAAATAAATAAGTAAACAAACATGTTTGTTTATTCACTTATTGTCCATCTCCCCATTTAGAAAGTTCCATCATAGAAGGGATTTTTTTTTTTATTGTCTACTTTGCATATTGTGGAATTTCCAGTGGCCAGAATAGTTTCTGGCACAGAGTAGTCACACGAATGGCATATACTTGTTGATGAACAAATGAACAAAGGCACCATTGGGCCATAGTCAATTCATAGCCAAGCACCATCTGTGCTGGAGGAAAAAGACATGTGAAGAGCTTTGGAGAATGGACACATCTGCCTGGCCAGCTCCTGGGTGCAGAGTAATAGCAGCAAGGCTATTACTGGTTTCCACCCCAGAGGACACAGTAATGCTCCATGAAAAGTGCAAGCTGTAGTGCCAGAGGTTTGGTTTTAAAGTCTGCTGACTATTTGTATGATTTCGGACAAGTTACTTAACCACACTGAGTCTTGGTTTCCTTATCTATAAAATAAAAATAACATCAACTATTTTTCATAAGGGATGCACTAAACATTAAGAGAAAATACATGGAAACAATGTTCTGTAAGTTATAAAAGGGTAAATAAATATAAAAAGTTATAATTATATAAGAGAACAACCTTTTTGAGCCCACTTCAATTAACACAGAGTGACATATTCAGTGTAATTGATGAGTACATGACTAGTCACATAAATGGCCAAAATGACTGGTTGGTTACTGCTGTAAGACTTATTGCCCTAAAAAGGGAGGGGACTGACAATTTTTTAGTACTCATGAGTGGTAGGTACTTTACATACATTATTTCATTTTATCCTAATAAAAATTCATGGGAGGTAAATATTACAATTTTAAAGTGATAAGTGAGGTTCAGAGAGTTTAAGTAACTGGCCAAAACTCGTACAGTCATATAAGTTAGGAATTGCAATGCCATCTTCAAGACGCCAAGCCATTCTCTTAGACTTTTAAAATTAAACCTCTCTATCCATGATTTTTAAATGTGTTAAAGACAGGTGTTCCACATGAATGCGAATGGAAGTGACATTTTAGAAGAAAGTGAAATATTTAATTAAAATTCAAAGAAAATGGGAAAAGCATGATATAAAGGAATACACACTCTATGATTGCATTCATATGATATTCTAGAAAAAATAAACTATAGGGATAAAATCAAGATAGTGATTGCCGTGTGCTTGTGTGCGTGTGTATGTGTGTGTGTGTGTGTGTGTGTGTGCGTGCGCGTGTGTTGGGGGTGGAGGTAGCAGAGATTGGGAAGGGGTTAAGGGAACTTAAGAAGATAGAAATCTCCTATGCTATGTGGATGGTGGGTTAGATAGTGTATATATTTGTCAAAATTTATCAAACAGCATACTACTTAAGAGCTGTGCATTTCACTGTACAAAAAATTGCTTAGTCCATTCAGGCTGCTATAACGATATACCACAGAATGGGAAGCTTATCAACAGAAATTTATTTCTCAAAGTTCCAAGGGATGGAAGTCCACTATCAGGTGCAGCACGGTCGGGTTGCAGACTGCTGACTTCTGGCAGTGTCCTCATATGGTGGAAGGGACAAGGGAGCTCTCTCTGAGATCTCTTTTATAAGGGCATTAATCTTATTCATGATCTAATCATCTCCCAAAGGCCACACTTCCTAACACACTGGGCATTAGGATTTCAACATATGAATTTTGTGGGGACACAATCATTCAGACCATAGTAACTGCATTTCAGTTTTAAAAATTTAAAGTCATAGAAAAATGATTTTTAGATTTGAAACCAAAGTGAAAAATAAAAACACTGTTTTAAAGGCTTTTATTAAGCCTCAGGAAAATCCAAAGATGTAGGTTTGAAAATTAAACTCATCTTCAAGATGAAGAAGCTGAGGTCTACAATATTAAGTAATTTTTGTTGTCCACATAACCCGAGGGGGTGGAGCTGGGATTCAAACTGGTCGTGTAACTAATGACCCCACTACAGCTGCCTCTGAAGACAGTGTGTCATGACAACAATGAAGCTGGAAAAGGAAAGTTTTAGTTCATTTTTTCCAAATATATACCGAGTTCTTAGCCTCCGTGTCATGTGGATAAAGAGACTATATGAATACTAAGTAGCCAATCGAGACCTTCAAAGAAGTGCCTTAGCAGGAGATTATAAAGAATGATGATAATCTGTAGGACCATAAGGATAGAAATAAAGATTAGATTTTGTCTCCTATGCCATAGTCCATTTCGTTTTACCTTACTTAAAATGTTTTAAAAAACATTTAATCTTTTCTTCATAGGAATAATTGAAGTAAACATATAGCTTTGAGTTTTAACAGAGAATGAATGTTGTATTGAATTGCCACCATAACCAAGATTAAAGTCATTTTTAATAAACCACATTTAAAACTAATATGGAAGCTTTAGCCACACTGTATTGTGTGGTCTATTTTTAATGCACCCCCCTAAGTACAATAGCTTTTATTTAATGTGGGGGAAGAGGCAAGAATAAAAATGTCGCAGAATAGATAGGAGCCTTATGGCATATTATTTCCCAATAGTCCCTTCCTTCAGCGATTGAATGTGTTATATCTTCCTTATAAGGCAAAATTATGGGTGATTTAAATTCAAGCAACCATGCAGGACGTGGCCGACTTAGCAGGCAGAAGGTTGCAAAAAGGAACTCGGGGATCAGGGACCCTATTAACCACCATAAAGAAACAATGGAAGATAAATAATAGAATCTTGCTTACCAATACAGACATCTAACTATGGGAAATGAATACTTCCTTGACATTTTTCTCAAATGAAACATTAAACAGAAAAGTCTTGGAAGAGAAAAGCACTTATTTGGGTGAAAGAAACATAAATAAAATAGTTACATGTTATAAGTAATGCCAATACCAAAGAATATTATTTGATGCATGCAAGCCAAAACTTCTGCAAAAACCCTAAGCTACAGTGCAAAAGTTCAAGTCTTCTACAGGAGGTCTTACGACAGTGCTGTCCTCTAGCACTTTCTGCAATGATGGAAATGTTTTATATATATATATCTGCTCTGTGGAAGCCGCTACTCACATATGGCCAGTTGAGTACTTAAAATGTGGCTAGTATGAATGAGGAACTAAAGTTTTCATTTTATTTACATTAAATTAATGTAAACAATAACCCAATATGACTAATGGCCATTGTACTGGACAGTATATTTTTTAGAAATAGACAAACATCAAAATTGACTTTATCTTCAAAGAAACTCTCAATGACTCTGTCATTTCCCAGACTGAGTTTTGAATGTTAGCCAGACATATCTGTATGGTTTAAAGAGTTCTATTTGTTGTAAACACCTGTGTTCCTGGGGGAAGCACTTGTAATAAAAGTTTGCCCCGCAGTAATGAAACGGATTATGACATGTGGAAACACTCTCACTCCTCCCGTTGGCCCATGAGATTCCCAGGACATGGCCTTACACACAGTTGATATAGACCTTTAACTAATTCTTGGATTCTATACCATGAAAATAACAAGGTCTCCTGGTGGGTTTCTTGAGAAGATAAAATAGGTCTGACAGCTTGGCCTCCCTTTAGCAAGAGCTTGTCACTCTTACTAATAGATTTCTCCTGTGCAGTCAGCTCCTCCACGTGCTATACTGCTCTAGTATTACAATCTGCTGTAATCTTCCAGCCTCTCTGCTCTCTCCCAAACAAATCTAGTTCCTGGTAGAAACCACCCATGGAGTCTAGGCAGTGAAATTCACTTTTAACTAACCAAAGTGTTAAACTTTCGTTATGAATGAGGTCATAAATATAGCTACAGATGAAATGCAGATTTCATTTAATCAACAGATAATAAATGCCAGAAGCTGTTATTGATAATAAATTAACAATGTCCTGAGGTGTCTTGAAATGCATTTAGGCTTAGTGGAAAATCATGCTGTAATTAATTAGTAATATCTTCCATGGGCTCATGAATGGAGACTTGTGGCTTCTGTGTTCTCTATCTGCCATCCCTATGTGAGACAATGTAGGGATACACAGTTGAGGAAAACATAATCCAAACACATTTGCCACTAAACATCCTACAAGAAAGCATTATAGGCACAATAGGAACACAGGGGTAATAGAGATCAATTGCAACAGGAAATACTGTGGATGGCATTATGAAAGATGAGGGGATTGTAGAGTACATAAGGAGGGCGAAGGCATTATTAGCAATAACAGACACCAGAATGTACAGCATGACAGAGGAAGGGTAAATGGGTGACAAAGGCAGAAAGAGGTACAATGGAAGATACTACTAAAAAGACAACATACAGTCAAATCTAGAAAGACATTGGATACTGTGCTATGGAATTTGTTTTGCAGTGATAGGTGGCCAGCAAATTTTATGAGCAAGGTTGTAGCATGGTCATTCCTATGCTTTAAGAAGACAAGTTTGACTGCCATGAGCAAGATGGGCAGGTCAAACAAGATATCAAATGTAGCAAGTTATTCTATTAATTTACTTGTAACATAAGCTTCACAAAATTCCAAAACTGAGTTGAGAGGGCTTATTATGACCACCATTGTTGGTTGCCACTCCAACAACCATTTTCTCTTCTTTATTAGTTTATAAAAATTTGAATTTTTTCCAGGTAGCAAGGCCTTTCACCTTATCTCAAAAGTTGAATAATTATTAGTCCATAAAATGCATTGCCCTTTGCTAGTTATATTTTTCAATAGGTGTAAAAAGGTATTTGACAAAATTTAATGTACGTGCTTGATACATAATAACTTTTGGAACTTGTGGAGATGTTTATTAGTTTGATTATGGTTTCACTGGTGTATACATGTGTTCATACTCATCAAATTGTACACATGAAACAGATGCAGTTTTTTGTATATCATACCACAGTAAAGCTTTTGAAAAAAGCTTTTGAAAAAACTCATAAAAGTAGGAATAGAAAGGAGTTTCCTCCATCTGGCAGAAGCATCAACAAAGAATGTACAACTAATGTTTTCTCTAATGGTGAAATATCAGACACGTTCACCCTAAGACTGGGGGCAAGCCAAGAATGTCTTCTCTCACCACTTAAACTAAACATTGTCCTTAATGTCTTAGTCGCGCTTTAAAGCAAGAAAAATGAGTAAAAGTAATAAAGTTTAAAAGGAAGAAAACTGTGTTTATTCACAGTTAACGAGACTATATGTATAAAATATTTTCAAGAATGTACTAAACAACTAGTAGAACTAATAAGTGAATTACAAAAGTTACAGGATGCAAGATCAAGATCAGTCATATTTCTATATTTTGGCATTAAATATTTGGAAAACAGAGACTTATAAATACTATTTAAAGCCTATACTCAAAAGCATTGAAAGCAAGGATTCAGATATTTGTATACCCATGTTCATAGTATTATTCACAATAGACAAAGAGTGAAAACAAGTGTTTACTGATGAATGAATAGATAAACAAAATATGGTGGATTCAGCCTTTAAAAGGAAATAAATTCTGATATGTGTTAGAACATGAATGAAACTTGAACACATTATGTGAAGTGAAATAAGCCAGTCCCAAAAGGACAAATACTGTATGATTCCACTTATATGAGGTACCTACCTATGGTAGTCAAATTCATAGAGACAGAAAGTGGAATGGTGGTTGCCAGGAGCTAAGGGAAAGGAAGAATTGGGGAATTATTGCTTAACGGGTACTGAGTTTCAGTTTGGGAAGATGAAAAGAGTTCTGGAGATGGATGGTGGTGATGGTTGCACAACAGTGAGAATGTACTTAATACGAATGCACACTTAAAAATGGTTTAAATGATAAAATTTTGTTATGTATGTTTTACAAAATTAAAAATGCCATAAAAATGCCATTACGAGTTTTATATATGTAATTTATAATTACATATATAATGGCATTAAAAATGCCATTATATATGTAATTACAAATTACATATATAAAACTTAGGAAAAATTTAACAAAAGACATGCAAGTCCTATACACCAAAACCCCCCCAAAAAAACATTGCCAAGAGAAATTAAAGAACACCTAAATAAATAAATAAACAAACAATGTTGGAGACTCACCCTACAATCAAAACAGTGTTGGACTGCTGAAGGACAAATAGATTAGTAGACCAGATTAGAGAGCCCAGAAATAGACCATACATTTATAGTCAATTGATTTTGGACAAAAGAGCTAAGGCAATTTAATTGGAGGAAGGAGAGTCTTTTTAATAAATGGTGCTGATTCAACTGGATAAATATATGGAAAAATGAATTATAAACTTAAATGCAAAAGTTGAAACTATAAAGCTTCTAGAAGACCACATATGATCTGGAGTAGGGCCCAAGAATTTGCATTTCAAACAAGTTTCCCAGGTGATGTACGTGCTGCTAGTCCAGGGACCACACTTTGCCATTATTTTTTAACAGCATGGTGCAAGAAAAAAAATACAAGAGCTAAAATATTTTCACTCAAATCTTTCCCGTGAATAATTAGAAAGTAAAATAGTAACTTCTTAGGAATAAATTGAAAGTATTAATAATTTAGGATTAAGTAAAAATGATAGAAGCTGTAAAGAAATATTTTTTTCAACTATATTAAATTTAGGACTAGGAAACCACAGTTTTTTGAGAAGCCTAACTGAGATATTATACATTAAGAGAAATTTATTGCATCAGTGACATGCCTTAACCCAAAGAAAAATAATCATGCATATAGTATGTACCATTGCTTATATGCCCAACATGAAGATAAGATATTCATATATAATTCAGCTTGGTGGCCCATTCTTGTTAGATTGAGCTTCATGATGAAATATCACTGCCACTTCCTAGATTAGAAAAAGCCTTTTGTATAGAGACTATCTCTTATTCTTCTGCTATTTGTTTGCCATTATGATCACTGTGTCATGCTTCTTTGTGCTGTCTTCTTTTTTAAGTTTTAGTCCTGCAGTTTGCAGTTAGTGTATACTCCTTAGAGCAGCAAGCAAGCTTCAAACAAATAAGCAGCATGAAGGAATTTTAGAGCTTTGTAAAGGAGATCTTACTGATGATGATCTTACAGAGAGAGCAGGGGTTAGGAGCATGGGCTATGGAGTCAGGCAACCCTGATTTCAAATCGTGATCTGCCATTTAACAAGAAAAAATTCCTCGAGCAGTTTCTTCTACCACTGAAGGTCTCAGTTTTCTCATTTGTAAGATGAGCTCTTACAAGATTAAATGGGACAATGTGTAGAAAGTACTCAGCCCAGTGCTTGAACCCATTGTGAGTAACTATTATAAATGTAACTGGGATAATATCTTAAGCCATATAAATGTGCATTTCTCTCCTTTTTTTTCTTAATAAGAAGCATTTCCTTAGCCAGAATAAAGCATTAATCTGGGGATGGGGGTGGGCAGGGAGTATGGAGTAGAAAGGGGAAGAAAATTAGCAGATTTATTGCAGAAACATAAAGAAAAATAATTAATATTCATATTCTGGCAGCCAAAATAGAACATTTTTGAGGAGAGAGAGAACAAATGAAAAGAAATTTGAGGTGTTGAACATTTTATCTAAAAGACTGAAAATTTACCTAAAGGTGCCACAAGGCAGATTTTTGCCAAACTGGCTGCTGTCATTATCCTCTTTGTATCCACTTCTGCAGCCCTTTCCATCAGGGAAATGTTTCAGTAGACTAAACAGCAAGTGCAAAGACCCTAAGGCAAGAAAGAGCTTGACAGTATTCAGGAAACACAGAGAAGACCAGTGTGGCTGGAGGGCAGGGCGAAGGAACTGGGGAGCAATAGAAGATGAAGTCAGAGAACGGACAGCACCAGATCACATAGAGACTGTCAGAGTAGGAAATCCCTGGCAACTGTAGAAGGACCAAAACCTTAAACCATTGTGGCCCATTTATACACAAGTACAGGAGGACATATTGTTAAAATATTAAAATGCTTTCATTCCAGTTGGTAAACAGCCACTGTGTTTATCGCCCCCCGCCCTCTGCCCCCAAGCGCATCCCCATAGCCATGGCCAGCCAAGTCTCTTTCCAAGGACCATAAACCTTCCATGATTTTAGGATGCATAAAACCCTCTAACACTGATCCAGCACCATATCTGTAGATGTGCAACATTATCCCTAGGCAAAAGGGAGAGCATTTCTTTATCTACATCCTTATGGACTTCAAAATAAGCATGAATTTACTCAATCAGTAAATATATATTAAGTACTAACCATGGGACAGGAGGTATTATAGGTGTCAGGGATGAGCAAGAGTCAACAGACCAGTTTCTCTCCTCACAAAGCTTAGAGTTCAACATTCAGACAAATTGTTGCCTGCAGGTAGCAATTTCTTGGCAGTGGTTCTCAAACCTAAAATGCACAACAGAATCATCTGAGAGTTTTAAAAAGTACTGATGCCTAGATGTCACCACCAGTGGGTCGCATTTAATTGCTCTGAGGGGTGGCCAGCACACTGTGCATTTCTAAAAGCTCCTCATCTGCTTCAATGTACTGCCTTGGCCGAGAACTTCTGAGAGAGATATGAGCCAACATGGATAACAGAGAGTGGGATTTCAACATTTTAGTAAAATGTATGGATGCAACCTAGAGAATTAAGTCTTTACCACATGTTCACTAATAAAGATAATCAAGATGAAAATATGATTCTTTAAAAGGTATTTTTCAGAAAATTCTGGAAGCTGTCTTTGTAGAATGGCATTCTGACAACGTGTCGGCTGGCAGACTGACCCAATGTTAGGCAGGTCGACTACTCAAATTCTGACAACATGGAGAAAAACTCTAGGCTTTTCGAATAGAATTCCTCAGAAGAAGGACTTCTAAATATGAACACTCCTACTACTCTCCCTTCCCCCGACACTGACGTCCACTCTCAAATTGGACCCAAAGCTCTTCCAAAGAATGAGTACTTACCTGGAACTCCAGGCCACGGGTAAAAATTCCAGCCTTGGAGCTCAAAAACCATGACTCAGTGGACTGAGATTGCTTTTCAGATGGATTTCTTCCCTCTCTAATTGCTTTCCAGGTGCTTCCCTAACCTGTCCATCAAGTGACAAATGTTTACGATGAAATAGAACTGGAAACACTTCAAAAAGGTTTGACCCATTGGAGTCCAGAGCCGAGACTGAAAGGGAGACATGCACCAAATGCTGGGCTGCAGCACACGTCTTTCTAGATTCGTGAGGTCACTGAGAGGCCACAACGGCCATTCTAAGGCAATGAATGTACTCAGTGCTACCTCTTGATTATTCCTTCCTAATAAAGGGGAACAAGAATGAGGACTTTTTGAAACAGCAGCTAATTTTAATGAGGGATTTGGTTTTGACTCTGGAAATCACTATTAGCTAAAGAAAAGGTACCCAGCATGTCTGAGCATATTTCAGCATGGAATGTGGCCAAGATTGCTGAAGAGAAAGTGACTGAGGATTTCAAAACTCACCAGAGAAAACTCACAAAATGGACACATTTCAGTGGAAATAAGAGAGCCCTGCATTATGATGTAGAGGGCAAGAATTCTTATCTCTGGTCTGTCGTGCCCAGGTGGTGTGACCCTGGGTAAGTAACTTTTCTGAGCATCAGTTTCCCCATTTCTAAAATGAGGGAACTGGATTTAAATAATCTTCAGTAGGATGGATGAGTAAAATGAAATTTAATGTCTGTGTGTGAGGGAGACAGAAAATATTGATACGTAGAGCCTAAAGATTGCTGGGAGGGAGTAGTCAAATTTGCATTTGGAGCCCAAAACACACCTAGGGGCTGAGGGTAGGAAGTAATCAAGTCCCCCACACTTTGTCTCAGAAATTAAAACTAGTCAGGGTGGATGACGTTTGCCCTGAGCAGGGAGGGCTTGGAATCAGGAAAGATCCCTCAGATAAACTCACCAAGAAGAAAAGATTGGACCACCAGCTCGGCCTTAGCACAGATTAGAAGTTGAAAAGGGAGCTGCATGTCAGTGCACACTGCGATAGGACCCAGCTAGGAACCAGGGAGCAGGCCTGAGTCCTGTTGAAGTGGCTGTGTGAATGACTATGAGGAGCGATATCGATGGGAGTCCGAGCAAGGCTTGCCGGGAGCCCGCCCTTAGCTGAACTTACCCCTGAGGGCTGGGGATCTCCTCTCTGGCCTCTTAAAGGAGAGCAGTGGCCCAAACAAAGGTCTACACTAGAAGCTTTGTCTGGAGCCACCAGTCTCTGTGGGTAGCAGAGTCCTCTAGCCTTGAAGGAACACATCTGAGCTGGGACTCCAGAAGCTGAAATGAAAGTGACCAGGATGGCTCTGGGCTCCTCAGGGGAAGGGACACCCAGGTAAGGACACTGTTTTCCTGTTTGCTGGGCATGTCAAGTCTCACATGTTCAACTTTGGGACCCCATTAGTGTGGTGCCTTTTTCACATCCCAAAATATAAATCGAGGCACTCCAGTTACAGAGTTATAAGATCTCTTACAGCTCTAATATATTATGATTTTAGTATATAATTTGAAATGAAACCCAAAGACTGACTTTAATTCAGATTTTAGCATATAACTATACCATTAAGTTTGTGGACAGTGGTACTCTTGGCTTAAAAAAACATGCATAAACTAGTGATCCACCCATCTGTGACTATTAAATAGCCTAAAATTAACATAAAAGGTATATTACTGCTAACGATCTATGAATTCACTCCATATGCATTCATTAGAGATCGCTAAATGAAAGCTGGGAATGCAAAAGATAATTATATAGTTAGAATATCCAAACCTTCTTCTTTACAGAGGGTAGATTTGTATGTATGTGTGAAATAAAAGTGTGTTAGCCCGATATTGGAACTGAAACATGTGCTTGCTTCAGGGGAAGAAAATTGTTATATTAATTTCCTACTTAAAATCGCCTTACACAATAATCATCAGCATTGTAAATGTACATACAGTTCAACACAGCAATTTTACTTGTAGAAATTTATCCTGATGAAATTTCGCACATGTATACAAAAATAAAAATACAAGAATGTGCATTTTCACAACATAGATAGCAGGGAAAAAATTGGAAAGAACTGAAATGCTCACTAATGAGAAATTAGTTAAATAAATCATCAGTCATCCATATGCTGGAATACTCTACAATTACTAAAAGTCATCAAACATACCTTTATAACAGAGAAATAATTTAATATTAACTGATGTAGCTGTCATTCATAGATTGTTTGCTCATTTACCCCACACCCATTCCCTCCTTTACATAACATCCACATTGAGGTTGAGGCCATCATTATGTAAGGAAGGCATGGTTACAAAGAGCATGGATCACAAAAACATAATTCTTAGCATTAAGGACCCAAGACAAGGACTCATAGTAAGGTATCAACACTCCAAAGGGCACACTTTTGAGAATGAAAGGAATGCTGTTAATAATGACACGGAAATAATTTGGACTCTTCTGGAGAAACAGGGCCACCCTACTTGTGGACTTTTGCCTTCAGGTTAACTCATTTTCTTGTAAACCAAAGGCAAATGTCATCTTTTAGCAGATAAGGTCCTTGCTCTCATGGAGTTTAGACAAAGTATACAAAATAATTAACAATATAATTGGAGACTCATAAAGCTTTGAAGAAAATGTAAAAACTAGGTGAAATGATGCAGGGTGGAGAGACAGAATGGACAGGAAAGCCTGTTTGAAGAGAAGACATTTGGCTGGAGACCATCATGTTTAGACAAGGTTAGGCACATTTAGCTGGAGAATATCATGTCTAGCCAAGATGTGGGGACAGAATGCTCCTGACAGGTGACCAATAAGAACAAAGGGCCCAAGGCCTCCATTGTGTTAAAGGAACAGAGCCGATGAAAAGGGAAGTCCACTGAAGGTTTTAAGTAAGGGGGTGAAACAATCTGATTCAGAGCTTACTGGAAGGAATGAGAAAGAAGGAAACTGTGGAGCCATAGATAACTGAGGGAGGAGGCTGGATGATGTGTCTGGGAGAAAAAAAATCATTAAGGGCAGGAAAAGATAAGTGGAAGCCCTGGAAAGAACAATCCTTGTACCTGCTCCAGACTGGAGGTGGTATAGGTGGTGCTGAGAACTGACACTGCCAGGACTGGCAAAGGAGTATTCCTAAAACTCCAGAAAGATAAGAGAGACAGCAATAAGACTAGAAATTGGACAAGTACAGGCTAGTCAATGAAAAGACTAATGTAGTAGTTACTCTTAAACATATTCATTATAATTACAATTTATCTCAGGCTTAAGTCACTGGGATTGAGCTGACTTGAATCTCTAAGTAGAAGAGGTAATTTGGGTTATTGGATATTTCCTCTGTGTGGAAATACTCTGCAGTGATTAATATTTTGCAATTCCATCTTTTCTGAACTCTGTATTGTGTTCTATTGATCAGTGTGTCTATCTTTTTGCCGATAACACACTGTCTTGATTTATAAAGACTTTATAAACACTTAGTTTTAGAATAAATCTTAAAATTAGGCAGTGTGAATCCTCCAACTTTATTCTTTTTCAAACTTATTTGGCCTATTCTGCAACTCTATATTTTAAAATCTTGTTTTAATATTATGTGGAAATTTCGTCATATTTATTAAATATAGCTGGCTCATTTATTTTTATCTGGAAAAAAGAAAAGAAAGAATAGTACCAGCAAAGAATACTTTGGGCTGTTAGTGACAGAATCCTTCATTGCAGTACCCTAAACAAAGAGGGGTTTATTTTCCCCAACATAAGAGAAAGTCTGCTAGCATCGATTCAGTGGTTCAACAATGTCAGGGCCAACATCTCTATGGGTCTCTTACCTCTCCCTCATGGTCACAAAACGGCAGCTACATTCAAATAAGAAAAGGGGGTAATGGGGGAGGGTTAACATGTCCCTTGTCCATAAATGTGTCAAATGGCCTCCTCTGGTTGCAAGAGAGGTCAGTAAATGGTGGATTTTTGTTTTTCAGCCCGTATAATAGACACAGGCCAGGAAGAAGGAGGTTTGATGTGAGAGTTAGGAGTGCCAAGCTTTGGTGTCTGCCACAAAAGTTGAGGAAAGATTTCAAAGACAAAAACAAACAAAAAGCAAGCTTGTCATTAAATTCTGCCTCCCTCCCCTCCCCCTACCCCCATCCCCACCCCACCCCCACAAAAAAAAAAAAATCAGCAGACAAACCAGTGATAAAGAACCCATCTTAAGCCACATCACTTTCCTTCTCAGTGTTGGGTGGGAACCATCTCAGTGCCCCCCGATTCTGCCTATCCCTGTCGTGAGTTATTTCTCCCCAGCACTCTACAGAACTCACACTTTCCTTGAGAGTCAGAAAGACCAACTAGAAAAACAAACCTAGTCTATCCCTTAAGGACAACAGTGACATTATGATGAGGCTACAACATAGATCTCTTTAATAAACTTTCAAAAAAAGGATGTTGGAATTCAGTGCATGTTTATGAATTACCCATTTCAGACCCTGCATGGGGCAAACTGGGTACTTCTTCTTTTCCCTCATTCAATAAACATTTATAGGGCTCCTATGTGCCAGGCACTGGGTGTTTTTATTCTTCATCCTTTTATTATTGTTCCCTGTTCTGTTTTCTTTGATTACTTTTTCTCTCCATGTGTATGTGTGTGCACATAAAAGTATATTGACAATATGTCAAACCTGCAAAGCCCAAGGCACCATAACTACAGCTCTCTCTGGTCTCCCTGCCTGAAGAGAACTGCTCACATCCCCTTCCGAAGGAGAGCCTAAGAAGATGTAAAAAATCAGGATACAAGAGGTTATCGTGAGAAATGCTGCTTCTTACAACATTCATGTGCTTATTCATGCATTTATTTATTCAATAAATATTTACTGAGTCCATTTGCTAGATTCTGGAGATATTGTGGTGAACGTATAGACATGGTCTCTACCCTCACTGAGCTTATATTTTTTTGTGAGACAATGTTTTTGAAATATTAAGTAATGTTATTTCTCCCAATAGTTCACTTTTTTTTCTTTCCCTGTTTCCACTCAAGTAGCTAGGCTGTGTTCATTGTCTCAGGGGAAAGAAGTAACAAGCAGAAAGCAGAGGAAAAAAAGCAGACCTATATTTTAGAGGATTAGAAGTGACATTAGAAACAGGCAAAATGCCAGCATGAACAAGGCTTCATCCCCCACAGATATTCCACTAGGCCAAAAAGGATTCCTCTGGGCTGAAAGGGGGAAGAGAGACAGAGGGCAAGAGAACTCCAATACAAGTGAGTGGGGAGAGGAGGGGACAATCCAGACCTGAAGGGACCATGAATGAGTACAAGCTGTATCTCTGCCAAGGACTCTAGTGAGGAAAATTTGTGTGCACCAGGACCAGATGGTAGCAAAGGGTGCATCAGCCAACACAACCCATCACCCACACCTGGTCCTATACCAACCATCCTTTCCCCAGGCTCCAAACTCCATGCTTGCCTCTTCTTCCTGAGCACACAGTTAGACTCCTTCCCAGCCTCCCTTACAGTTAGAAATGAAACTGTACTATGAACCGGTGAATTCTGACCAATGGAATGTGGAAGTGACACCCGTCACTTTCTATTTTGTCCATAAATACTTCCAAAGCAGTCCTCCATGCTCCGACTTTCCTGTCCTTCCAGAATTAGATGAAGGGCTCTGAGGACCTAGGGGATGGCAGGACCAAAAGATAGAAAGAGTCCAATTCTTGAGTCCCTGCTTGGAAGAACCCCTGGGTTTCTGGTCCCACTCTGACCAGAAACATTTGAATTGTATAAACAGAAGTTATTTCTTATTGTGATAAGCCACTAAAATGTTGTAATTTGTTACAGAAAAATTTTTAACCTATTCTGAAAAGTATTCTGAGCAACTTCTCAGCTGAAGTAACATTTTTCTGTCCCTGGACTTAGTTCACTCCTTATCTAACGTACCCTATAAAGACAGGTACCTCATCATAAAATACCAGGATACAGTAAGCACCCTCATGAAGGAAGGTGGGGCCCTCGCAATGTACCATTGTTGTGTGACAGTAAGGAAGCTAAACAGAACCTGCTTAAGACTTTTCCTAAGCTAGGAGAGTGATCAAACACATAAAAATCACACGGTTCAGAGGGGAGAGAAATATGGAACAAGCAGAGTTATGTGTAGAATTACAAATTGTGGTAAGCTCTTTGGAGGAAAAACAGAAACAGTGTACAGAAAATAATAAGTGGGGCTATAACTTAGGGAGTTGGAATAAGTGAAGACTTCTCTGAGGAAGGAACAGTTGAACTGAAACCTAAAGAGGGAATCAGAGTCCAGCAGATTAAGAGTGGGGAAATAGCATTCCAGGCAAAAAGAACAGAATGCGCAAAGGCCCTGAGAAAGGAAAGAGGCTGGCTCATTTGAGGATCTGTAAGATGCCAATATAGCTATGATGCTGAGAGAAGAGGAGGAGGATATAAGATGGGAATGCGGAAAGAGGCAGAGGCAAATTCCTATCATCCCACAGAGGCCCAGTTCTTGATTTTACATTTTATTACAAGAGCCTAGGAAGAATTTTAAGTAGAGATCAGGGCCAGGGTTGTATTTTTAAAATATCAAACTGGCCAAGATGGAGACTGATTGGAAGTGAGGCACAAGTGGAAGGAGAGAGCCCATGTAGGAGGCTATTTCAGAAATCTAGGCATGAGATGATGGTATCTTGAATTAGAGTGGCAGCATGTATATGGAAATGGATGGGATTGGTTATAACATTGACGAGATGCCTTTGTATATAACTCTTATTTACATTAATTAGCCTATGGTAATTGGTTTCACTACACATCATTTCACTTAAAGTAGCAGAACCTATCAATTACATTAAGTGAGGACCTTCTGTATTACTCTTTTTTACTAAGGCTTACAGATTAGTACCTTGTCCAAGGCCATGTTCTAGTAAGTACAGTAATGTATATTCAAACCTAGCTCTGTCCTGACTCCTGATTCCAGGTTTCTACCCATATAACTTAATGTGTTGAGGAGGATTCTGAGGATGTATTTGGGCTCAGTGGAGCAAAGGCAGTGGTCAGACATGTATTTGCCACCTCTGTACCAACTCTGAATGCCTCCAAAATATATAGATTCTATTTAAATAAAAGTAGAGGCTAGGATTAAATCTCTCTCCCCTAGCTGTCTCACTGTAAAGTGAGTACCTTATAACCATGCTGCCTTATTCTAAAAGATAAATCACTATGGATTGCATCTAACTTAGAATAATAAAAGAAAAATGTAATCGTACTTTATAATTTCATAGGCTATCATATTCATATTCTAATGCCCAGTTATATTTTTTAGATCAACTTACTAGAAAGCATATTATTTGAAGAATCTGGTACGTGAGGGCCTCTAGACACCTTAACACAAGAATTCTGAAAACACTATGAAAGATTAAAAACCTACTTTGAGAGCCTCTTCTCTTTAGAGCTCAACTGGGGCGTTACATCAGGCTAGAAAATGGTTCTGGGATGAAGCCAAGCTTTGAGCTGTCAGGGAAAGGCGGCATTGAAACGGAATGGCATCATCTCTGGGAACCCAGTGTTAACTGGTATAAACCAACGTCGTTGTTCCTGAATGCTCTCATGAGAAAAGAGCATTTAAACTACTAATGTAGCTTTCTTCTCCTCACCCCTTTCTTGTCCTCAGTGGGGGAAAAATGTTTATTCTTCTTGTATAATTTCTCTCTTCTTTATGTAGCCAAATGCCTTGTGATAGTATTACATTTGACAGATCTCTTATTAAGAAGTTGCCAACAACCAAAAGATAATTAGCTTAGTTTTCCAGGCAAAAACCAAAAACCAAAAAACAAAAAACAAAACAAAAAACAGAGAGTGGACTATGCGCAATTCACTGGAAATAGTGTCCAACTGCTCATATCTCTGAACTTTGCAGGGGGTGTAAATAATTCCACATCTTAAAGAATGCTTTGTGCAATAGAATGTTTTGATGAAAAGAAATGGGTCCTTAACTTTTAGGGAATAGAAGAGAGGCAGAACTGTACAGGGAATCAACAGACATTCATGAAATGTCTGTTTGGTCAGGCACATTGCTAAACTCTGAGGATATAAAGAAGAATAAGACCTAAAAGAATTGACAGTCTAATAAAGAAGGGAGAGAAGACTATACAGCATCCTTTACAGTAAGCAAAAAGAGGTTACTCTGTGTGTGTGTGTGTGTGTGTGTGTGTGTGTGTGTGTGTATGAGTGTGCGTGTGTGTGTATTTCTCAAAGTTGTGGTCCCCAGGCAAAAGCATCAGCTGGGAACTTGTTAGAAATGCAAATTCTCAGGTACTACAAGAAATCTACTTGTGGTGCCCAAAAAAGAGCAGTATCAGTGAGGTCAGCAAGGCCCAGGTCCTCTGAGCAGGACTGCTAATCTTATCTTCATCTATCTACTAGATATCTCTAGCGCTTAACCCCCTGTAAGCTGGGCCTTCTTCTCTCACCTTCTTCGGTCTTCTTTACTTTCTAGACTCCACTTGAAACAGCACTGTTTCTTGAATTTTGCTGTGCATCACTATCTGGGGAGAGCTTGTTCAAATGCAAACGCCAAGGCCCACTCCTAGAGATTCTGATTCAATCAGTCTGGAGGTAGGGGACTAGTAATCTGTGTTTTTAACAAGCATTCTGATGCAGCTGGTCCTTTTGACAAACACTTAAATAAATATGTTGTATCAAGGTACTGAATATAAACTATGTTCTAGAGAACGTTGAGACGAAATAAAGGAAGAATGTGGGCAGTATACAATTTAAGGGTGTCAAGTAAAAATGTCGAAAGGTGTGTATCAGTAACAGTCAACAACTAGGAGTGCACATGCACACACACACACACACACACACAGAGATTTGTTATGGGGCTTGAGCTTATGGAATTATGGTAGCTAGTCGAGAAGTCTCTGTGAGGCTGTCTTTGTGTCTGAAGCTAGTGAATGAACTCCACAGGGTAATTAGAAGGGAAGGTGGATATAAAGTGGAGGAGATCAAGATCAGTCTGGAATCCATAAACATAAGCTGGAGCTCCAGAAGGGTGGATTGAAGCCTGTGTCAGTTCTTGCTATCTCTGACCACAGCCTTGTTAGTGCCCTGCAGAAGCTAGAGCATTCCTCACAGAGCTGAATACATATACCTGGCCTAGGAATGGGAGCAGAGAATGAGGGTCCAGTGGAAGGTAGAGCAGTTGCAGACAGAGGTGCTGCCTCATAGCAACCAGGTGGGCCAGAGATAAGTAGCAATGTTTGTGATCTGTAAGATGGTTGCTCCTTCACTTCCACCCTCCAAACCTCCCACAAGAATCTCCTTTGTGGTCCAAATAAGTACAAATATACAGGAAAGGGAATTCTTTGAAATCTACTTCAGCCTAGCCAAGCTAACACATTACAAAATACCACAAGAGTGGGGTGTGTGTGTGTGTGTGTGTGTGTGTGTGTGTGTGTGTGTGTGTGTGTTTTGGGACAGAGGTCACCAGATGGGAAGGTTGAGGAGTCAGTTAAGAGGGACCATTGATGAAGCAATATCACAACAAAAAATGGAAACAAAGGGGTCTAGGCTTTGATGTTTGAAAGGAGGGACATTCTTTCCTCTGGCATAAATGGAGAGAAACAGGGTAAGAGAAGGAAGGATGTGGATGGAGTGGGGAGAGAGTGGTGTAACTTGTATCAAAACACAGTTGTTGGAAGAAAAGGAAAGAAGGCAGGTAACTTGAGACCACACAAAGGGGAGTATAGCTCCTCTCAAATACAAGAACAAACTTGTGTCATTCTTTCATCCTGAGGGTCCTCGCATCAGAAAACTGCCAGGAGCAACCTATTCAAAGATAATCTGCAGTCATCTGGTTGTGGATACAGGATGAATTGATGATCTTCTGAAACCCAGACTGTGATGTAATTTTAAAATATGGTTATTAAACACTTGTTTGTTCATCATTGTGAATTTAAGGACATTTACAGAGGTTACATCTTAGCATATGGTCTACTTCTTTCTCGTTGAAGTTGTTGGCAGCATAGCTGCTCACAGCTTTGTGTGCTGTGCTAGCATGAGAATTTAAGGAATGTCATGCTGTGCCAGCCAGTCCATCTGAGATTTCTGGCAGAGAGAGGCCCCAAAGAGAACTTTGTGGGGAAGGCAGAATTCTTCTTTAAAACTTAAAGTTACAAGTTAAGAATATACTCGTACACCCACAAAACATCCCTAATCTGAGTCTGTTGTGAATGGATGACCTAAATAAATGTCAACCAATTTATACTATTAGTCTTTACTTCTTGGGGTAGTGATTTCTCTTAGTTAACTTTCTATGTAAAAATAGAACAATTCCCCTTTTTATTAACTTTAATTCTTCTAGTTTCAATCTTTAAAGAAGCCCCCAAGTTCTAAAAGACAAGATTTGATGAACCAGACTGGTTTAAACTATCTTTACTTCATTTTCTGAACTTTGGGTCATGTCTCTATGATCTTTTACTTTTTAGACTAGAAAATGTTTCAGTTTCTCCTGAAAACAATTAGACTTGAATATAGATTATTTGGACTTCAATTCCAGGTTCCCCACTTGGTTGGGCAAAAAATCTCTGATTCAGTTTCTTCATCTATAAATGGGGATACCATTAAATACCTCACATAATTATAAGGATTAAATAAGATAATACATGTATTAATTAGTCAGGGTATAGACTAAGTTTTTATGACAAAGAGAACCTAAAATATAGGGGCTTAAGTAGGACAGAAATCTATTTCTTATGTGGTATTCTAAAGTGACCCATAGGTGTCTCTATGTTTTCAATATATAGCTTTCATTTGTGGATGAGTCATTTCCCAGCTGACAGTGGAGGAAAGAGTGGTGGCAAAGAGCTTCTTTTTTTAAGGTGTGATTCAGAAACCACAGACATCACTGTTGTTTAGAACCCACTGGCCAAAACACAGTCAGTTACATGGCCACATCTAATAGCAACGAAGGCTGGGAAATGTAGTCTCTATCTAGATAAACATATGCCCAGTTAAAATTGTAGGGGAAGTGGTGTATTATTAAAAGGAAGAAGAATAGAATAGATATTGGCGGATAATGAGCAATCTATGTTAGCTACTCTTTCACTATTACATAGATCCTATTATGGTTAAAAACAACACTTGACATTTTATTTCTGATCCCCCTTTTTTTACCAACAAAGAATCCCACAAGGCCAGCAACCTCAAGGACTAGAAGATGAGTTTTTTGAAAGAAGAGGACCACGTCTTATTCATCTCTACAACTTCAGAACATAACACAGAATTATTCTTAATAAATGTTTATCAAAGTGATCATCATCACTCTGAGAGTCCTTGTCTGGGTTAACCCGTTTTACTAACATGTGGATTGTAGACGTTCCAGTTTTCATGAGCAGTACTATACCATTTGCATGACACAGTTGGCTTTACCTACGATATGATCCAATAGGTTGCAGTGAAGTGCTTTAGTATGTTCTTGCTACATGATATTTTTGAGGAGAAAAAAGCAAAACCTTAAAAAAAAAAAAACTGGCCCCCAAAAGGGCAACAAGGTCCCCCAAAGTGAACAATTAAAACAAAAAAGAAAACAATAAACTAAAAAAAAAATGTTTATCATCCATAGTCTCGGCAGTCAGAGGAAACCTAGTTCAGAAGCAGTCATTAGGAATCATAGCCTGGCCTACTTAGCTCTGTGGTAATATTTTGTAAACTCTCTTTCTTTATAATGAGTCCTAGAATAATACTGCCTGAGGTTTGGCAAACCAACTGAAAGTTTTCACAGAATCTCAGATCTCAGATTCTGCCTATTATCTGTGGTTGCACAAGATAAGTAGTCTGGGGGGAAAAAACTGACTTAACTACAAACAGGAAGGAAATATAGCTGGAGAACAGAAAGGAATTTAATATTATTGGGCATCTACCCTGTGTGTGACATTGTGCCAGGGCCATTCAAACACATTATCTAATTTAGTTATGATAAAAACCTGAAATGAGATAGGCATTGTTATAGGAAACATCTTTTAGGGTCAAAGAAGTTAAACAACATAAAAGATCACTGACATTACATATCGGGTTCCTAGGAAGCAGAGGCTGAGATAGAGATTTGTGTTCAGAAAAGTTGTAGAGAGTATTCTCAGGATCATTACAGGGAGGGGAAGGGAAGAAAGCAGGATTAGGCCAAGGGAAGAGTCGGGCTTCTACGCAGTCTCACTGAGGCCTAGGTTGGTCCCATGGGGAAGCTCTAGCGCTGTGACAACCCTTAAGAATTGTTCCGAGTTGGGATGAGGGAGCCAGGATATTTTACTTCCACAACAACCAACCAGATGCCATCTACAGCGCTTGCAGTAGCTGAAGGAACTAAGTTATTCAGTTCGGAATAGGGATCTGAGCAACACAACACAGCATCTGCTATATTCAAATAGCCTGAAAGTAACAAAGCCAGAATATGAACACAACTCTGACATCAAAGGCCATGCACTTTCCACTGTGCTTGCCTCAAAAGGCAATTAGCCTGTTGGCTACCTATTTTAGAAAATGGTAAAAAGGAAAATAAGTTGCAAGTTGGTTCTAGAAATAGGGCCTTAATATCTTATATCATGAAAATCTTCCAAGTTTTATATAGATAATTCAAAATTAGATCTATTTTTTTTAAATGACTGACACATATTCTAAGGTTATCTATAAAAATTTCCTTACTTCTTAAACTAGATTCAACCAAAACGATTAGTATGCTAAAGACTTAAAACATATTCTATTTACTGGATAATTCCAAATGCTTCATTTTAGAATTCTCTGAGAATTCAGGAATAATTGAGTAGCATCATTTGTGTCAGGTGTGTGGTATTCAATTTTAAATACATTTGATCACCTAAGGCCTAATGGTTAAGTACAGATATTAGTTCAGAAGTTCCAGGAAAAGAAAAGATGTACAGGGATTCAGAAAGACTTAATGAAATGGATATGCCTCTCACCTTAACATGGAAGTCTGAAAAATACAGCTAAAACTTATCATCCATGTTCTTCAACTTGAAAGTTTCATAACTAAGCCAAAGAGCACCAATGCAAGGATCAGTGGTAAGTACTCTTAAGTGCCCTGGCCATGACTTAGCTGTTACAGAGAAATTTGATCGGCTTTCCGGCTGCATCATAATGATATATTCTTGCTGCTGTGTTTTAAAACAATCAATCAATCAAAATCAAAACACTAATTTGTAAAGATCAATACAACCTTATGTTTGTGGCTGCGCTGTTCACAATAGCCAAGATATGGAAGCAACCTAAATGCCTATCAACAGATGACTGGATAAAGAAGTTATGGTTCATATATACGATGGAATATTACTCAACCATAAAAAAGAAATCCTAGCATTTGCAACAACATGGATGGACCTAAAGGTTATTATGCTGAGCACACTAAGTCAGACAGAGAAAGACAAATATCATATGATTTCACTTATATCTAAGGATCTAAGGAACAAAAAGAACAAGCTAATCAAAAATAGACTCACAAATACAGAGGACAAGCTGATGACCATAAGGAAGCGGGGAGAAAGGGGTGAAGGGCTAAAGAAGTATAAATTAATATAACAAGCAACCATTCTATGTAAAAAGTAAAGCCAAATATCCTTGTCAAATGTTTTCATATATAAATATAAATTTATGTTTTTCTATCTGTCTGTATGTATGCATGTATTTATATCTAATGTTTGCATGGTATAAAATTCTATAATTTGCATTCAGGAAAACCAAAAAAAACTGGCATTTTTGTTACTATCTCCCTTTCAAGCCAGCATGAGAAAAAGTGAGTCATGTATTCCAAAGTATACAATGAAAAAGACTAAAAATAAGGACATGTGGAAAGATTTTTTTCACTTGTATATAGCATTATATCATAATTTAGGCCTGCTCCAGGCACTGCAAGGTTTTCTTTTCTCTAGGGCAGTGGTCCTCTTAGTGTGGTCCCAGGACCAGCAGGCATCAACATCACTTGGGAACTTGTTTAAAATGCAAATTATTGGGTCCCTCCTCAGATCTACTAAATCAGAAACTCTGGGGGTGGGGCCCGTGGTTGTAAGATTACATATTGAACTATGTTTTTCAATTTCCATCCAATAAATGTTTATTTGGGGCCATATAATAAAAGCTATATATTATTTAATCTTTGTCAATGGCACTTGTGCATCATGTATCATGATTTAAAATATATATTTACATAATATTATGTATTATGCATGTTAGACACAATTGTGTTTTCACAAGCTCTCCGGGCAATTCTAATGCACACTCAAGTCTGAGAGGCATCGTTCTAACTCATTATTCATTCTTTCTTCTCTAAACAGAAACCTGGTATGATCCGCAGCAATAAATATCAATGTTATACTCATCTTTAAAGAACAAGAGGCAAACAAAGATCTAAGAATTCTTGGCAGTACAAAGCATCTTTTTTGCATTTCCAAACAATGAAGTGCATCAGCTACAGTAGCAAATTCTGCATGAAAACACTTGGGTTTGAGTCCCTGTTCTTTAACCTCCTGAATGTTGCTTCTTAGGAAATCATTTAAGTTTTACAATAATTTGTTTCCTCATCTACAAAAGGAGAGTTTTGCCTTGGGCATCTTTATGGTGTCTTCCATCTCGTAAGTTATGTGATTCTAAGCATCTCAATCAATACGTATGTTATTATCATTTTGGAGATTCCCATATTATCATTTTTTCCCGTTTTATGCTGTTAACTCAAAAGCATATCAAAACTTTTACAATACAATAATAAGAATACAACCCAAGTAAAAAGCGAGCAAAAAATCTGAATAGACATTTCTCCAATGAAAATATACAAATGGCTAATAAGATATTTGATATTAGTCATCAAGGAAATGCAACTCAAAACCACAATGAGATTCCACTTGATATACACATTAGAATGGCTGTAATAAAAATGACTGACAATAGCAAGTGCTGGCCAGGATGTAGAGAAATTGGAACCCTAATACATTGCTGGAGGGACTGTAAAATGATGCAGCTGTTTCGGAAAATAGTTTAGCAGCTCCTCTAAAGGTTGAATACAGACCTCCAATATGACCCAGTAATTCTACTCCTAGGTATATACCAAGAGACTTTAAAACATATGTCTATGCAAAAAGTTGCATACAAATGTTTACAGCAGGCTTATTCCCAATAGTCAAAAAGTAAAAACGATCCAAATATCCATCAATAATAACTAGATAAATAAAATGTGGTATATCCATACAATAAAATATTCTCTAACAACAAAAAGGAATGAAGTAAGAATACATGTTACAATATAGATGAACCTAAAAAATATTATACTAATTGAAAGGAGATAGTCATAAAAGACTACCTATTGTATGATTTAATTAATGTGAAATGTCCTGAATAAGCAGATCCATAAAAATCCATGGTTATTTGGGCTGGAAAAGCTGAGGGAAAATGGAGGTAGGGGGTGACTGTTAAAGAGTAAAGCATTTCTTTTGGGATGTTGAAAATGTTCTGAAATTGATTGTGGTGATGGTTGCAGGGCTCCATGAGTATACTGAAAATCACTGAATTGTACACCTTTAAATGGGTGAGCTGTATGGTATGTGAATGATATCTCAATAAATCCATTACCAAAAAAATAATAAAGCATATCAGAACTTTCTCCCCTGCTCCATTTCTCCCCTAGTCATATCAAATGGCCATCAGTGAAATACTATACTAATGCCTCTATGACTATGATAGTCTGGAAAGAAATGCCATCCTACTGTATCTCTTTCATTATTTTAATACTCAAGCAATGTATTGGATGTAGTGTAGATCGGCCAACACATAATTCTATTTTACTTTTATTCAAACCCAGACTCCTAACAAAAGGCACTTATAAAGATAAATGCTAGAAGCTGGCTCTTTTTTTATTACACCAGAAATGACCGTTACAAATTAATGGAATGCTTTGAATTGGGCATAAACAAGACATCTACAGAATGAGCAAACATTTTTCATTTCTTTCTTTAATCCTTGGATTCATTCAGTGTGACTTCTAAAAGTGAACATGAGAGGTTTGCAAAAAGGAAACTTTATCTCTACTGAAGCTCGCCGACTTTAAAAATTTTACACATACACACATACACACACACACACACGGTGCTTTGAAAACCTTTGCAAAATTATGCACTTGAAAATAAATAATTTAGGAGGCAAATTCCTAAAAGACTACAATGGTGAAGCTAATTGCAATCATAAACTGGGCCTTACAGAACATGCTGAGTGTCTGTGAAAATTTCCCCTACCTGTTTTATTTGCTCAGGCTTCAGGTGGACCAAAAGACATTCATTGTGAAAGTCTCCATGACTAATTTTTTCTTAATCAAATCAGGAATGTAAATTTCCTTTCCTAATATCCCAGGGCCACAGGCCATGATTTCATTATAGAAAGGACTGTGGATATATGAGGGCATTTTAAAATCTGGGCCAAATGAGATTTTAAGACATTAAGAGCTAGTAAGAATTTGTGTTATGTTTAACTGCACGTTACAGAAAAACCAAATCTTTAAGATGTGAGAACATAAATAGTTGATTGCTACTAGTTAATTATAGCCTAGCCCATCAGATTGAACAAAAATCATATCTCTAGAGACTGCTCTTTGTATAATTGTTAACATTTGGAGGAACAAGGGACTGCTTAAAGAAGCTGGAATTTATACAGCCTCTATGTTTATGAAAATTAAGCGTACATTTTTGCATATAACTTCATGAACATACCCCGAAGAGGTTCCATAGATGTCAGTTAAGAATCCACAAAAACTTGAAAAAGGAACCAGAGATATGACACACCATGACCATAATGAAAAAAGTAAGTCTGACAACACCAAATGTTGACTAGGATGTGGAAAAACTGGAATTCTCATCCACTTGGAGAAACTCACAATTTCTTAAAAAGTTAAACATATATCTGCACTGTAACCCACTCCTGGGCAAATCCATTCCTGGGCATTTACCCAAAAGAATTTAAAACATGTGCCCATACAAAGTCTTGTACAATGCTATCCTTACCCTAATTCTTAACAGCAAAAAAACAGAAACAATCCAAATAGTCATCAGCAGGAGTATGGATAAGTAAATTCTGGTATATTCATGCAATGGAATCCTATACCAAAAAATAAAAAATAAAAAAAAAATTAAAGAACATACTACTTATATCCACAACAATATGGCTAAATTTCAAAACCAAGATGCCGGGAGTAATTTAGAAGACTACGAGGGAAACTAGTACGACATAAACAAATAAATATTAGAGTCTATTTATTGAAGGCTTACTACCATAAGCTTATAAGGGAATAGTACCTTTATTTTACTGATGTGGAATTGAGGCTCAGAGAGGTTAAGTAACTTGCCCAAGGTCACAAAACAAGTAAGCGTAGAAGCCAAGATTTAAACACAAGATAGTTTGAAGCCTAATCAATGTCAAACTATCCCCACCCCACCAGCTTCTTATGGTGCTAGAGCTTGGACTCTGCAAACCACATTTTGGGTTGTCCAGCTGCTCACTGTTAGGCAATGCCAACTGGGGATGCTGACAGAGGGAGAAAGAATGTGCTTTTTCCTGTTTGCTTCCTGTCTCTCTAAACATCACCCCAGAAATGCCTCTTTACCCCAATATTAGCAGGTTCTTCTTATAGGCTGATCCAATTTGTAGTTTCTCTGACACTTGTAAAACTAGCCTCAGTGATACCTGTACAAGCCAGACTGTGCCTCCACAGAAGTCTGGGTCCCGGGCCCCAGGACCATCTTCTGAATTTCCAAATTTTAATAATTCTAATCTCTTCCATCTGTTTCCCCCAAATCTATGGTTTGTGGTTACATTCTGCAATTGCTACTTCCCTGATACCTCAGTGTTCTCTTTTTATTTTTTCAATTATGTAATTAACAATTCTTTAAATTAAATTCCCTCAGTTCACATAACTGGTGTGATGTCTGTCTTCTACCATCCATTTTTGCTCTCCACTCCCCACTCATGTCCTCCATTTGCCTCCATAGGTGAAATGAGTGGGACTGTCACTCCCCCTTACACACATCCTGATTAGGTTAACTTTAGTTGTATTTGGGACCTGGGATCCTAGAAAGGAAACAAGTTTATTTAACTAGGGACCTCTAGACCTTTTTGGTCAAGCTCAGACAGAGTATTCATAATTTGATATATATTATTGTTCATGAACTTTATTGAAGTATATTTTGTGAAAAGTAAACTGCATTCCTTCAAAAGATACAATGTGATGTATTTTGACATATGTATACACCTGGGAAACCATTGACACAGTCAAGATACGGAACATTTCTTTCACCTCCAGGGTTTTCTCGTGCCCTTTTGCAGTCCTGGATGCCAGACAAACAACCACTGACGTGCTTTCTGTCACTATCAATTTGTCTGCATTTTCTTTACCCTTATGAGGCTTTCCTTCTAACAGGGAGGCAGACAATAAACAAGATAAAACAGTAGTATGCTATACAGTAATAAGTAGGGCATAGAGGAAAGTGATAGCATTCTGAATGTATTTTGAACATAGAAGCAAAGGAATTTACTTCTGGATCCAACGTTGAAGAGAGAAGGAATGTACGAAGTCAAGAAGGACACCAAGTTTTGTGGCCTGAGCAACTGGAAGAACAGAGTTGCCATTATATGGGGTGGGGAAAGTTGCAGAAGGTGCTGGATGAGCTTATTTTGTGGCACATTACTTTTTTGATGCCATTAGACATCTAGGAGGAAATGTCAGGTATATACAGTTAAATATACAAGTTCAGGAAAGAGGTGCAGAGTACAGATATATAGTTGAAAGCCATCAATGAATAAACAGTATTCAGAGCCAAAAACTGGATGAGATCATCCATTCAAGGAGTGATTATAAACAAAGAATATATAAACGTTGCTCTGCTCATAGGGTTATTGTTGGTGATATGTGTGTGTGTGGTGAGGTTTAGCTAGATTAATACTAAGAGTTTTATTTATTGAGTGCTTAGTATGAGCTAGATGCTGTGCTAAGAGCTTTATATCCCTTAACTCATTTACTTTTCTTATAAGTGAATTATTTTCTCCATTAAGATGATGATACTGAGTTTATATTTGTCCAACATCATAAAATTAGTAAGTGATAAAACTAGGATTTAAACACAGAACCCATGTTCTTAACCTATATATTTCATCTCATGTAATCTAATATAAAAATCTAATGGCTTTTGGTCATTCTAATACATGATAAGCACTTAATTAAATGCTCCTCCCCCCATTACATATCAGCTTTTGCTTTGGACCATAATCTGTTTGATCATGACTTTGAAATCATGAGTTTCAAATGGGCATGCTAATCATAACGACTCTTCTACTCAATTAATAGCTCCATTATGAGGGCCAAGCGAGGTAACGTCTAAAGAAGTGGATGGATCATAGATGGCTCCTTACTTGTTAGAAAGCATTATTGTACCCCTTTAAAATGAGCCTGTTTTGTGAATATGATAGAATCAGATCAAATGAGTTCTGCTCATAAAATGTATACTCCAGTTGCACAGAAGTTTGCACTTTAGAGAAATGCTATTCTTTGTGTGAGATGTTTGACTTTGACTTGGGACTAATGTTTCAACAACTGGCTGCTCAGAAACTGGAACATAAACTGAACTAGATGCAGAACAGAAAATAGAAAATTTCCACAATGGCAAATTTTTTTAAAGTCAAGGTTTAGAATTTTTTTCAGTTACCCTATTAGAATGTCTTAACATTCAATTATCTTTTAAGTTTATGAACTACTATAAACGCATTTTAGTTGCATAAGAAGTATTTCCTTCCCTTTTCTTTGATTTTAATATTAAGAAATGCTTCTATGCACAGTACATTCCCAAAGCTGAAGGGAATTTGATCCAGTATCTAATACCAGGTCTGTGCTTTTTAAGGAGTAAATAAACAAAGTGTGGAGTTTGAAGTCAGAAGACCAGCATTAAGTTCTGACACACTGTCTGAACCTTAACCTGGAAAGATTCTCAAATGTTCAGCCTAAAATAATGTTTTCTTCTCTTCATAGTATCTGCCCACAGATAAGCAGGGTGTAAGACTCAGGCAGGAAACCTCTCTGGCCTTGGCTTACTTCACTGACCACCAATCATCAGAGTTTTTTTAGGAACTTTTCACTCAAAAATATACAAGATGGAAAATACAGCACTACAATCAGCTAAACATCCACTGACCCCTAATTATATGGTAATCTCTGTACCCTATCTCCAGGAAGGAGATAAAAAAAATAAATAAAAGTTGTGGTCCTTGCTCCATGGCAGCCACAATCTATAATAAAAAAAAAAAAAAAACCACACATAGGTAAATGAAAAATAATTTTAAACCATTATAAACAAAATTAGAACAAAAGTAAATAATATGGGAACGATCGTGATTTTTTTTTGTGTAAAAGAAACTCAAAGTGAAAAAATGTATTATACGGGAAGAGTTCAGAGGTTGATTAGAGGTAGCTGTATCCATTTGTGTCATTTTCTTTCCTACCAGAGAATTCATGTTCTGCAACCACAGATATTGGATGATCTTTGATAGACATTCCACTGTTCTGTGACCCAGTTTCCTAATATATCAAACAGAAAAGCCTCCTCCTCATATCATATAATTCACAGGGTGATAGTTGGAAAACACTGAGAAATATCTCATTGTAATATTGCATATATATTTAAGATAAAATGTAGATAAATTAAATTACATGTCACACTTACATCTATGATAATTAAAAGATGATACAGTGAGGCAATTTATCTTTGCAGCCTAAACTTAAGGTAGATAAAAATAAAAATCTTATGACAAGATAGACCCACACAGAATATGAATGAAGCTTACAGGTTTTTAAATATTTCAGTCAGCATTTTTAATGTATCAGGAGTGGGATGTTGAGAAATAAATCACTAAAGTGTTTCTAGCAAGCAAATAAAGGTTTTTGTTTTTGTTTTTTGTTTTTGTTTTTGTTTTGAGAATTAAGTTTTTAAAAGAGTGAGTACAAACTAATTAACTCAGTTGCTGCCCGGAGTATCCACACCATTTATTTTCCTTGGGTTAAGTGGACAGCAGAAATTTCCTTGGTCAATTTCTAATTGAAAGAAATAGAAGGAATTCTTCCATCTAATGCAGCCCATAAGAAGGGACCCAGAAAATGTTTGTTGAATAAATGAATCAGTAAATGAACAAATCAATCAATTGTTAAAAACAGACATTTATCTGCTGAAAATGATCCTGCTCTTTTGGGAAGACATGATCTGTAATTATTACTATATTTGTCAACTATTTTTCTGTTCTAAAATTGATGTTACAGTATTCTAGAAAATCACTTCAAAGTACTTACCTGAAGGGCAAGTCATCAAACAGAACTTGGGGATATAAGCAAGCTTAAGACCTGTCAATATTCTGTTTTACCTTTAAGCTGAGAACTCTAGAAATTCCTGACAAGAAACAGGAATTTCCCATGAGGTTTCATAAGTAGCTTCAGCTAAAACAGAATGAGACAAGAAGTCTGTCTGGAGGCAGCTAAGAAACAACAGGAAAGTGACAGGACCCTAGGGATAAGAGGTCACCATTAAAGTCCCCTCAAACGAATAGACTTACACCCACAGGTGAAAAGATAAATAGAAACAGACCTGACAGCCTGCTGGTGAATGTGTTTCAGACTGGCTTGATAGGATGGAAAGAAATGGACAGAGATGAGGATAGGACTTCCAGGAGTCACCTCCATCTATAGTTCAAGGAAGAGTAAGGAAAGACTACACCACTCAGCTGAAGCTCAAGGCAGCTCTGTGTGCGGAGTAGAAAGTTCTGTTACAACTGAACTCAGAGGGGCCAGCGGAATTTAAAGAGGAAATTTAGGGCAGGCCAGGGCCAGAGAATGCAGCTCCAAGATCTAAATCCAAGGTTGGTTCGTACTAAAAGTTTGTTAGGGGTTTAAAATGTTACCCAATAGGCCAGACATAGTGGTAGCCTAGAGTGGAGGGAAGCCTTAGATAGACTCCAAAACCCAAAAGCTTGACAGCTCCCCTCAGAACCCTCAAATAAACTTCAAATTCAACATATCAGAAACGATATGTCAAGATTGTTTCCTGAAAACCAGCTTTTCACCTTTTATTGCTCCCTAATTCAGCAAATGGCATGCTCATTCTTCCAATCTCCTAGTTCAAAAAGTTAGGTCTCATCCCTACTCCCCTTTCCCCCACCCTCTATATCCAATTCTTCTTAAATCTGATCATTTCTCTTCATCTCTCCCATCATGCTAGTTGAAGCCATTCTCATTGTTTGTGTGGATTTATAAGTAGCCTACTAACAAATATCGCCTGAACCACTTTTGTCCCCTATAACTTGTTCTCCACCTGCAGCCAGACTGGGCATCTTTTCAAAATGCAAATCTGATCATGTCATACTGCTGGTCAAAGACTTCTCACTGCTTTTGTGATAAAGAGGGGACTCCTTTAAGACTACAAAGCCCAGAATGCTCTGGCTCCTGCGTACCTCTCTAGCCACTTCCAGTTCCACACTGCCCACAGCAATCTGTCCTGGCCTTTCTGTCCTTTAAAGCCCTTTGCTCTCAGTAAAATCCATCTTGCCAAAGGGCCTTTTCATCTAGTAAATCCATCCTTTCAGACTAGCTCGAACAGCTTCTCCTCAGGGAAGCATTTCCTGACTTCCCTTGCCAGATTAAGTCTCTCATTTCTGGATTCTCCTTATCCCAAAAATCTCTCCCGCATAGCTCTTCTCACAGTTGCAATTATACGTTGATTCATACAATTTGTTTTTTTGCTATTACTATTCTCCTTAGATTCTCTAAGTTCCACGAGTGCAAGGTGAAGGTCTGCTTTTTTTTTTTTTCCTCACCACTGGACCTTGAGCTCTCAGAAAATAGCAAGCAGGCCAACATTGTTGAAAACTAAAAGACTGATTGCACAGAGACGAAAACCAGAAAGATTCAGGGGCCATCTGAGTGTCTGTCTTTCTGTTTCTGGTCTCTTTCACGTGTGACCAGGAATAATTTTAAAATACAGCTTTTTTTTTTTTTGGTCACAAAGTGCTCCCCTGCCCCAGGAATTCTTTTTTTTTTTTTTTTTTTTGGTCACAAAGTGCTCCCCTGCCCCAGGAATTCTTTGGTGTCTCTCTGTTCCGTGCCTGAACGCTGCCACCTGTCGGGACATCTTCAATGGCTATGAGTGTGTATGCCTGGCAGAATACAAAGGTGCAAGAATGGACAGCTGACCAACACCAAAGAATGGCCCCAAAACCATTGTCTATAATAGTAATGCGTGACTATTAAATAGAAATTGTTATGAATGGGAAGGGAATTCTTTTTTAAATAAATGATGCTAGAAAAATTGGGTTGCTAAACAGAAAAAAAATAAATGTTCTTACACTTCTAAATAAATTCTTTATGAATTAAAACACACACACACACACACACAATGCCATAATGACACAGGGTGAGGTCCCTGGTTATAATTCCATCAAGGGAAAAGGCTATGAGCACTGTCAATCAGAATCTTTAGGTCTCTTTAATACAATAAGAATTTTTTTCGATAATGTAAGTGCAATTTTAATGGCAGCTCAGTTTTGAAATGTGTAGAGTATAAAAATGGTGAAATCTAGGGCAATAGGAAAATAGTCTCATAATAGTATTTATCATTATAGGCTAGGAATGAAAAAGATATTTTTAAAGACCTTTTAGTGACGTAATCTAAAAGAATCATTATTAGAAAAAGAATTTTAAATCAAATGTAATATCTACATGTATTTTCTGATAGAGAAGAAATTCTTTCAAAGGTTTTCATATTAACGACTCATAAAAGATTGAACAAGCGAGGACTCACATGTTCTGGTTGCTTTAATTTACTTCTACCTATACATTTCAGACCAAAACTCTCCACTTCTATCAAAGTTCTAAGATTTAATGTATTATTTTCAAATAATCCACAATTAATATTTATAATACGTTTTCATACTACTTTGGTTCTGAAGCCAATGTTTATTTGTTGAATGAAGTCAGTTCTTGTTAAGTGTTTATAAAAATTTTCAAAAGGTTTTGTTTTAAAGCATCAAATCTAATGAAAAATAAACATGCTTTTAGGCCTGAGCTGCAGTGGTGCATTAAAGAAGTGACTACTTAGGCCACCGTGGCCACTACCCGGCACTGAGTGGGTGCTGGGGCCCTGGAGTCTGGGGACCGAGAGCCTGGCTGATTTGGGGGAGCACAAGCCAACTCAGAGCCTTCATACTTCATACAGTCTCATCTACCATTTTCTTTCTTTTAAAGGTATATGGCTAAGACCTGGTCACCATTTGCACCTTACCCAGGATTCTAGTTTTCTCATGGTGAATTCTCAATGGATCGGACTCTTGGTTGCTGCCAACTCCTGGGATACTACTATCAGAGGGGTTTGGAAGGCAGAATTTTCATCTTTTAAAGGGGAGGAGTTTTTTTGCTGTTGAAACTGATAGCTGTTGTCTTTGCCATGCTTCTCTTTTGTGAATTTTTAATCTACTACTTAGTCACTAGTAATTGGCCTAAGGTGAAAAATCCAGCCTGTGAGGGTGAACGAGAAACTCTTGAACCTGTGCTGAAAGCCATATTTTTGGCTGACAGCCACTTGCCTGGGGAAGTAAGAGGTCACTGGCTAGATGGATTGCAAAGAATGGCAAATGGAGAGAGCTTTCTAGATGGCCCTGTGGTTGTCTGCCAGAGTTGTCTTCATTCTGGGGGACGTCTTTGGTGAAGGGAAGTTGAGTTTCTCGGGGCCCGGGCAGATGATGTGGAGTGGTTCCAGAAAATGTTCAGACACCTGCGTCACGTGCGGCTGCAGATAGCTGCTGGCAACCATAACACTGGCCTCCACTATCAGATGAACACATTCAAAATAAAATGATTTGAGAAAGTTTTCTGCCCCGAAAGGCTGTTTTCATAGAAAGGAATTCCGTGATAGTCAACAGCATTGCACTGCAATGGGATGACTGCAGCATTTGCTCTGAAGAAGCTAGCCTCATCAAAATTTCTCACAAATTGAATTGCTCCCAAGACGAACATCGCTCCAGACACTGTTGGGGTGGGCAGCCACTGCCAGCATCAGCCCCAGCTCTTCTGCAGCATTTTCCACTTTCCTGGAGAAGTGACATTAACTGTTCTGGGGACAGTGGAGGCACCTCCAGAAGAAATGGGGCATCCCCTTTAAGGAGCGTTATGATGTGCTTTCCCTCAAGGCCTCATAAAAGCTGCTGTGGTGGCTCCAACCGTGCCTGGTCCTGAGTGGTCACACACTGTGCCTGCGAGGTGCTCCATGGGGCAGGGATCCCCAAGCTCAGCGTGCCGTCTTTCAGTTGAGGGAACAGAAACAACTCCAGTTCCATCATGGGCAGCATGACACCCACAGAGTACGCCCTAGCCAAGTGCTACCTTTCCTTCAAGGACACGGTTCTGATCACATACTGCAAAGCATCTGGGTTCCTTGTGGTCCTCATACTGGTTCACTTCAGGCTTCTACCCTCACCTTTTCTTTTTGGTTGGCAGCTACTCAAAGAATTTAAGACTGTGAAGAGAAATAGACTTTTTGCATTTAGTAATAAATATCAAAGCCAAAGAAACTGAACTTCAGGCAATGATCATGTGAGATGAGACCAAAGTAGGCTGTCTCTATACACATGGTAGAAACTCTAAATCTTTGATGCAAAATTACTACAGAATAGTTGATTGTATTCAGACTATAAAAATGGAATGTCTGTTTTCTCATTTTATCAAATCTATGTATATATACATAATCAAAAATTGTATCTGTACAATATGTAAATGCTATTAATGTCATCACTTGCATGCACTAGACAGTCCTTCCTTCTCCAGATGGACAAAGCAGTCCTGGAGCACATTTGGGATTAGGTGTACACAGACCAAACATTGGGTTTGCTTTTGTCCTACTCTGAAGTCATTCTCAAACTCCTATATATTATAAAATTGTACACTGAAATGTACAGATGCTACAAGAAGAAATAAATTGTTTACACAGACTTTTGTTCTTCTGTGCTAAATTAATGGAATCAGATTTTTAGATAAGTATAATTTTCTCTCCAGCAGACCAAGTTGTTAAATCTGAATTTTAAGGCCTATGATCAAAAGAAGCTTGACAAATATACTAAGAAGAGGTTTTGGGTATTTAAGAATAAATGTCTTAATAATTTTAAACCAAAAAAAATTGTATTATTTTTGTATTTTTTTTTCTTAAGAGCCTGGCACTTCAATCAAACTTTTAAATAGGAAGTTTAGTTACAGGGGAGTTGTTGAGTAATAATGCATGTAACACTATACAACTTAATTTTTTGTGGATGTGGGGTGTATATCTTCAGTTTTTCTTTTGTTTTATTTTGAAAGTGCAATGAAAACTGAAAGTAATTTCTATTTTATACGTCTCAGTTCAACTGAGAGTTTTATGAAATGGTTAAGGATGTGAAGAGCAGGAATTCAGTGACAATAAGATAAAATATGTGTTGCACTGATTGTCTATAAAGTTGTCATCCTTTCTTTCATAGACAAGTAGTAGTATTTAAAATTGTTGTTTATAAAGGATTATAAAATGCTGACTGTATTATAGAGTAATCTTTAAAATACCCAACAAAGGCTAAAAGACTAAAAAGAAATTAATGAAGTAATATAGGCTAGGATGTTACTTCCCTGGTTTGCATTGTTGAAGTATAACTTCGGACATCATTACAGATTACCTTTGACCTAAGGAAACTACCCTCAAAGCTGTGACTGTGGACAGAATAGGAAATGTCCTTGCTACAGTGATTCTTGAGTTCTAGATATACTGTGCCATAAGCCAAGGCTGCATTTACAAATCTTTCAAGTTTGAGAAATAGCCATATACTTTAACTTTATATTTCAAATAGAAGTTTCATAATGATTCTTCAAAAGGCAAATGGAGATGCCACCTTTGATTCTCCTAGGCAGACACAAATGCTGATTCTCATTTGTCTTTTTCATCTTTTTTGTTTATGATGGAACCTGTTGTCAAGTAAGTGGTTCAAAAGCTTTGACAGTGAGGATAGTTGACCTATTCCCACCCAGGGAACTTGAAAAGTCTTTAAAAGCAGAATAATTGAGAAATATATTGTTTGGAGAGAAAAAATATCCTTGGCTCCCTGAAAGAAGCTTGCGACGTTAGTATGGCATTGTTTGTAAGATGTAGATGATTAATTTGTATCGTGTGTGTGTGTATGTGTGTGTGTGTGTGTGTACACACACATATATATGTTTATATTTATCAAGTAGTTTTAAAAGTACAATCTGATAAAATGTTCTAAATTCTAAAAAACAAACAAACAAAAACAAAAAAGCAATGTGCTTTACAGGCAAAAGACACTCATGTACATAAATATACAAATATACAAAGCCTCACAGTTTCAATGAATCATTAATAAGACTAACATAACTCATTTATTGAGTTCTTACTGTGCCAGCTCTGTCGTGAACACTTTGTGATAATTATCTCCTACTACCCACTACAACTTTGTAAAACAGGCTATATTTCTGTTCCTGTTTTATCATCCTTTTTATAATTCTGACAGAATTCTAAGGTTTAAAATGGTTAAACAAATTACTCAAGGTCATAGCCATTAAGAGTAATAACCTTGGTTAAATAAAACATTAGTCTGAAAGGGAACAAATAATACATGAACAAACTAAATTGCTGATTGTTGACTGATTTTAGAAGAGTTGCAGAGGGTTTGGCTTTCTCATACACACTTATTATAGGTGACCTAAAATACCAAGGACTGAAAGAAGTAAATGACTACAGAACAAACAAGATGCTGATTAATACATCATCCTTTCCATCCTAAATAAAGATTTCCATTTATCTCACTCATATAATTATAATTCAAAAGCTCAAAAAATAACCCTGTAGAAAATATCAATTAGTAGTTTGCTGTGAATAAATGTTGACTTGGTCTCTGATTAATGTTCTGGAAATAGAGTTGTTTCCAGTGCAGTGGTCTTTCCCAGTTGCTGAATTTCAAGGAGCACAATTTAACATTCTACAAAAACAGACATATCATCAGGAAATTGGATGATAGTCACTACTCTGAATGATCATTGTCATCCTATTTGTGTTTCTACTTCTCACCAGAGTTTTAGTTAAATTCTTAAACAGTCTCATGTTTGAAAGTTTTGTCTTCCCTGATTTAACAGGAAGCCCTGTTCGGGGGGCAAAATTTGCAAAGCAATTACCATAGAGAGGTCACATTATTTCAGTCTTTGTCAGGAACCATCTCTATCCTTGTAGAATATATGTGTTCTTATTCCACTATACTCCTCTGTGCCAGCAAGACCTTTGATGCTGTTCTTGATCCAGTCAACATTATACTTTTAAGTATCATACAGCATATTGCCAAAAAATAATTCTGCGGTATATACTCTACTAAACTGAGACACATGTCAAGTTAATATCAAAGCTACACTGGCAAAGCACTAGAATTTTAGAATAGTCTGCATTTCTTCATCCTCATCATTAGTTAAGCAGTCATATTTTTGATCTTCTAATTCTTTTGGGGGGAGTTGTGATATATACTTCAAAATCCCCTGAGTGCTATTAGAATATTTCTCTCTTGACCTAGAAAGGGGGAACTATAATAAATTTCCTGCTGACTTAACTCCCAAAAAAGAACTATTTGGTAAATTCAGTTTTTTAACATCTCTATTTCCATTTTTATTAAGAAAAATGTGACAAAAAAAGCAAATATCAAGTTTTACCTTTGCTTAGTGCTTCTACAGATAGAACTCATTCTTAGCATTAGGTCTTAGAGGGATCTATGAACCAGGTACCAGAAATTGAAGTGTAAATGTCCAGCCCTCTGCCATTCACTCTTTCAACCTGCAAAGGAACTTATAGATACCCTGTAACCACAGCCAAGACTATTCACTTTTGAAATGGGCTCACAGTCAAAAGCCTACACCAACTCATTTATATCAGCTGCACAAATAGTCATTGGTCCAAGTTTTCAAAAAACAAAAATAGACACTTAAGTCAATAAAATGTAAACAGTAACTGCCAGTATAGCACTGTAATTTATTCTGTGAGAATCTAATTAGAATACTTTAATGTTCTGTAGGAAAATGTGATGAGAAATAAATGGGTAATTTAGCTAAGCTAGGCTCACTGAGTCAAATATATTGACTGAACTTTTAAAATCCTGTATTCAATATCTTCCCAATTAATTTTCGGAAAGAGTCACAAAAAGCTTCAGATTATCTTATCTTCCAATATGTCTATCTGGACGCTTAAGTGTGGATGAAACACATTTTCAGGAGAAGTAACTAAAGTCATAGCATTTAGTTGGGTCCTTTTCATTGGCAATTATTAGAACTATATTTTGTCCAAACAACAGTCCATATAACTTAAAATAAATCTAGATAATAACAAGCTTTCCACACAGCCTATAGAAAGGAATTTATTCCACAAAGTTCAGTGGATTGGTCTCATTTGTCATGATCTGCAGTAGTTAACAAGAGTGTAGACAGCATGTTTATCACCATAACACTAGAATGGTTTTTTAAAAAATTCATCATTTCAACAACTTACTTAGTTTGCTATAACAAAGCACTGGCTTAAAATGCAGCAGTGAGCTTCCTTTCTGATTTAAAAGCTGTATGTATCTCTGACAGTTCTGAGCAGTGCTTTTTATGGCTTTGTTTACCTTGTTCTAAAATGAAATGACAATTCATTTTTCACAAATAAGCTGAAGAGTCGTTACAGCAGATATTTTTTCCTTTGAAGTAAATTTAAAAGAGGTTTTCAGATGTATACATTTTCTCTTAAGTATCAAATGGAAAATACCTCCAAAAGTTTTGCCTTCCGACATCTGGTAGAAAGCCTTGTAAAGCAGGATCTACTCTATAAGCAAATGACAAACTGTGAGCGTCATAATTTGCACCTCTTTTAAAGACACAATTTTCCACATTCTAGAGTTTGGTAGCTTCTTTCCTGTTATACTGGAAACACAATAAAATCATTGCTTTTGAACAAGAAAGCGTGTTGGTTCTTGGACTAATGCATTTTATGCTAAAAAATACAAATTCTGAAGTGTCCTGTTTTTCATTTAAAGGTAGCTCTGTTTTTTAAAATTTACTTATTAACTAACTTCTTTTACTCAATGTAGAGCTATATAAAACTGCAAAGTAGAAAACAAGACACTTCAGGTCTGGTCTAGGAGCTAGCACTGATATTTAGGAAATACCAGTTTTTGAGAAAATACTGAAACTCTTTGAGCCTCAGTTCTCACAACAATAAAACTAGACAAGATAACCTTACAATCTTCCATGTCTACAACTCTATGAGTCTATGATTCCATAATCTAAAGGAGGCAATTTGATATAAGCAAGATGGTTTGAATCCATAAGGAAAAGTAGTAAATTCTGGTATTACCTACCAAGGAGAGTAACTGCCCATGGTTATGTGTCAGAAAGCACAGCTGTGTCTGATAGCGAAAGGTGTCTTGAGAATGTATCCTCCTCATTAAGGCTTTTCTTTCTTCTTCAATTTCCTAAGGTATTACACACAATGGCAATTGAATCTGCTTCCAATGATCTATCTTTTCTTTCAAGAAACTGTTTATCTTAAATATAATGAATTTACTTTTATCATTAAAGTGAAATGATGCATGCATTTTTATTACATTTTTATCTTCTATGAATATGTGAAAAGAAAACAGGTCTGTCCCAGCACGTAACATATAAACTAAAATATCTTATAGGCTACAATATTTTGCAATTAACTATCCTATACTATCATCCAGGAGTCACATAAATTTTTATCCATAGATGTATAGTATTTTATTATTATCTGTATTTTATACATGAGGAAACAGGCCGAGGATAAGCATGGGATCTATTCATGAATATACAGTATCTCTGAGCAGGTCAAAAATGAAATATACAAATGGCCAATAAGCACATAATAAATGTGTTCCACATTATTAATCATTAGGGAAATATCAGTTAAAATGCCAATGAGATACCACTATACATCCGGTGCAAAACACTAGGCACTATGGTGAAGTTAGCTGATATTTTCACTAAAGTTCTGTTCAGCATTTAAATTTTATAACCATTTTTATGTCATAAATGCAGGTCAATTATGCTCTCTTTCGATACATATTATCCTCATGACTTTTAACCTTTATATCTTGTGTTTATTGTTCCTACTTGGTATTTCACATAGTCGAGGTTTTCCTGTAAGCGAACTACACGGAAGTAGTAGCTACATATTTGATTTTTATTAACAATACATATAATGTCAGAACCTACTTCAGTGTGAATCAACCCTGTAAAACTTTCATGAAATTGGTTCTATTTAGTCCCCGGATGCAAGGGGTTGGGATGGTAGTGGAGGTGAGGGAGGAAAGAGCTACCATTGACTTAGCAAGGGATCATGCCAGACAAAGCTAGCAACTACGGTGACACCAAATATCATTCTTATGGCCCGTCTATAATGCACATATTACCAACTCCATTTTACTATTAAGGGGAAACAAGGCCTAACAGAAAAAAGCAGGTTCAGAGAGGTAAAGTAACTTGCCAAAAGTCACGCAGCTGACAGAGCTGGTATTTGAACTCTGATATGTCTCACTGCCTCCTTTTTTCCTTTCTGCTAATCCAAAGCTTTGGAAAGTCTCAGAAATTAACTGGAAAGGATCGGTGCTAGAGAATGGAATATGGTGATAATGTAGCTCCAACATTCTGGGCGATATTGTTGTGACTCTAAAACTGCACAGAGATGAAAAAGATGTCATGAAAATCTAAAATCCTGGAATATTACTTGGCCATAAAAAAGAATAAAATCTTACCATTTGTTACAAGATGGATGGACCTGGAAGGTATTATGCTAAGTGAAATAAGTCAAATAAAGAAAAACATGATCTCACTTACATTTGGAATCTACAGAACAAAACAAACAAACAAACAAACAGACTCATAGGTCCAGAAAACAAACTGATGGTTGCCAAATGGGAGAGGGGTAGGAAGGCTGGGTGAAAAAGGTGAAGGAATTAAAAAGTACATTTTGGTAGTTATGAAATAGTCGAGGAGATGAAAAGTACAGCATAGGGAATACAGTCAATAATATTTCAATAACTGTATGCTGTTAGATGGGTACTAGACTAATTGGGGAGATCACTTCATAAAGTATGTAACTGTCTAACCACTACGCTGTACACTTGAAACTAATATAAAATAATCCTGAATGTCAACTGTAATTAAAAAATATAAAAATTTTTTAAATGAAAAAAAGTAAAAATATAAAAATAAAATCCTTTAAAGAAAAAGTGAACAATTCTAAATAATAAACAGTACATACAGGAGAAAGAGAAAGAATAGTTTTTAAATGGAGCTGAAGTTTCTTTTTAGGTGATATTTTTAAACTACTCCCAAGGGAAATTATGGGTAAACACCAAGGATCAAAATTAACCTGTAGAAGGCAGAAGGCGAGGCAAGAGTGGTGGACCCGAATCTCTGGAAACTTCGTAATGATTGGGAATTGTGTAAATTTACATAAACTGGCCTTGTGAAAAAGTAGTGAGACACAATAATAATTGCCAGACTTGAAGACTAAATGGTGTGAGAAAGAAAAGGGACTGTGGCTACCTTCAATGGGAATGATTAGAAGATGGACTTTCACCAGGTACAATTTAAATTACAAATGAAGTACAATTGACTAAAGGTAATGTGAAAATGAACAGAGAGGAGAAGTTCAAGGGAAGGAGGGTGGATTTAAATGTCACTTGTATGCAGATGACCTCATGGATGAAGATGGGGCCACTCAAAACCCAAGCACACTGAAAGAAAAGCCAAAGACACAGTTTTGGGGAGACTCCCTGAGTCCAACAGAAGTGGAGAAAAGTTAATTATAGGTAATAAAAAGTGATTAAGCAAACTACTCCCTAATTGCTACACCCTGTAATTCTGTGCTACCAACTAATGCTTTGTCAAGACTAAAATCGTATTCTATTCTAGTTAGGTTTTTTGCATGATGATAAATAACTTTCCTCCATTTTCAGGGTAGCATTTTTGTGGATATTGTTTTGTTCTGGTTTGGTTCAATTTGATTTATGAGTCTGCTGTCATCTGAAAAACTGATTATTGAAAACAACTCAGATGTTGCTAAGGCGTCTGGAATTTTCTGCCTTTTGATGTCAGAATCTAACAGACCATCTTTGTGGAAAGGTTTGATTGGTTCAAAATGGAAAAGTCACAAAAGAAGTCAAGAGACACCAATTTTTAGGACTGTGGTGATGTGTGCTTAAGGATATAGATATGCCAGTATTTTTTTCTGTCACGGAGAGCCTGAGTCTTGGACTGTCAATCAAAATAGGCTTCAAAGACTTAAATACATATATCTGTCAGGTTTGTCAAATTTTCTTTAGGGTCACCCTACTGAGTTACTTAGAAAAGAGAATTTAGCTAAATTAAGTAGTGTGTTTTCTGGATCCCTGAGGAACAAAACATAATGAATTATAACACTTTTAGTTTACTCGTTTGGCTTTCTACAACTGCTATGAAGTGAACTATCTCCATTTTCAAATGAAACTTAAGTGCAGGAAGTCAAATAACTAACACAAAATCTTGCTAGGATCCAAGCAATAGAAGTCATATAACAACTTGGTCCTTGTCCCCTCCTCCAGGTCCCCTCTCTGCTAGAGCATCAGATTCAAACCAACAGAATGTGCCCACTTTGACCTGTGGCTATAGATGTCCTCTTTTTTCTTTTCTTTTTTTAAAGTAAATTTTCTTTATTAAAATAAGTAGACAGAGAAAAGTGTACAAATCTTAAGTGTAAAGCAGTTACTTTTTCCAGTTTTATTAAGAAATACTTGATATACATTACTGTATAAGTTTTAGGTATACAGTATGATGGTTTAATTTATAAATATTGTGAAATGATTAATCAGTTAATTTTTATAAAGTGAATAAGTCATGTTACTACCTTCCAGATGAAAAAGTACATATCAAAGAATAGAACACTACCAGCACCCTACAAGCTCTCAGTCTCTTTCTTGCTAAAGGAAACTACTGACCTTTAACATCATAAATTACTTTTGCCTGCTTTGGAACATACTATAAATGACATTAGAAACATAAACTCAAAAATTTGGGTCTGCTTCTTTAGCTCCACATTGGTGAAATATAATTATGTTGTTGCTTACTGAAGTAATTTATTCATTTTCATAATTGTGTAGTATTTCATTGTGACTACACCACCATATATTTGTCCATTTTACTGTTGATGGGAACTCGAATAGTTGTAAATAACTATTTTTTTTTGGTAAATGTATGTATGCAATTTTTGGTAAATGTATGTACGTATTTCTGTAAGGATTATGGTAAATGTATGTATGCATTTCTGTAAGGATTATGCCTAAGACTAAAATAGCTGGGATATGTAACTTTAAGAGATATTATCTAACAACTTTCCAAAGTGCTTGTGTCAATTTATACTCTCTCAGTGTAGAAAAGTTCTAGTTGCTCCAAATCCTTGTCCTTATGACACTTGGAATTCTGTTTTTCATTTTATTTTGGTTGTTTGGATGAGTATGTTGTGGGATCACATTTTTCCAGGTTTATTAAGATATAATTGAAAAATAACATTGTGTAAATTTAGTACAAAATGATTCGACATACATATATATTGTGAAATGACTACCACAGTATGGTTAATTGACACATCTATCATCTTGTATAGGTATCATTTTGGGGTGTGTTGTGAGAAGAAAGATCTACTCTCTTAGCAAATTTCAAGTATACAATATTTTAACTTGTCACCATACTATACATTAGATCCTCAAAATTTATTCATCATATAACTGAAAATTTGTACACTTTGGCCAACATCTCCCCAACTCCCCCCATTTCTGATAACTATTGTTCTACTCTTTGCTTCTATAAATTTGACTTTTTCAGGATCCACATATAGGTGAGATCACGCAGTATTTGTCCTTGTCTGGCATATTTCACTTAGCATAATGCTTAGTCCATCCATGTTGTCACAAATGGCAGGATTTCGTTCTTTTTTAAAGCTAAATAATATCTCATCGTGTGTATACCACAGTTGCTTTATTCATCTGTCAACTGATATTTAGGTTGTTTCCATGTCTTGGCTATTGTGAAAAATGCTGCAGTAAACATAGGGTAAAGATATCTCTTCAAGATAGTGATTTCATTTCCTTCAAATATATACTCAGAAGTGAGATTGCCAGATCATACAGTAGTTCTATTTTTAAATTTTTGAGGCATCTCCATACTATTTTCCATAATAGCTGTACCAGTTTACATTTCAACAGTAGGGCAAAAGGGTTCTTTATACCTTTGCCAACATCTGTCATCTCTTGTCTTTTTGATAAGAGCCATTCTACCAGGTATGAGGTGAAATCTCATTGTGGTATTAATTTGTATTTCCCTGATAATTAGTGATGTTGAACACTATTTAATATACCTGTTGGCCATTTTTATGTCTTCTTTGGAAAAATGTTTACTCTTGTCCTTTGCCCATTTTTAATTGAATTATTTTTTGTCTTTTTGCTATTGAGTTGTACAAATGTCTTATATATTTTGGATATTAACCTCTTGTTAGATATATGGTTTGCAAATATTTTCCATAGGTTGCCTTTTCATTTTGTTGATTTTTTTTTGTTTGTTTGTTGGTTGGTTGATTAGTTGGATTTTTTGCTATACAGAAGTTTTTTAATTTGATGTAATCCCACTTTTTTTTATTATTATTTTTGTTCTTTGTGCTTTTGCTGTCATATCCAAAAAAATCACTGTTAAGATCAACGTCAAGGAGTTTTTGCAATCATTGTCTTATTTTTTCTTAGTCTGGCTAAAGGTTTGTCAATTCTGTTTATCTTTTCAAAAAAATAAAAAACACCTTAGTTTTGTTGATTTTTCTATTGTTTCCCTATGCTATTTCATTTATTTCTTCTCCACTCTTTTTCTTTCTGTAGGTATCCTCTTCATGGTGTCTAGCAGGCCACAAACATGAGCAAGGGTGACATCTACTCAAAGATAGATGTGTTCCTAAATAATCTGAGTAAATATGCTAAAATCATGGTTTCATAGAATACATATTACAACGGCATTTGAATTGTTTTTATTCTGCACTTAGCATAAATGGTATTCTATATGCTAAGCTGAAACAATAACTACTTTGCCTAACATTGTTTCTTGAGAAAATATGCTTCAAATACTAAATACCAGATTATTAAATTAGTTATTCCGACACAACTCATTTATAGACTGAGGCTAAAACTCATACATAAAAATTCCTATCATTGTTATGACAAAATTAGTAAAAATTTTATAACCTTGAATAAATCTTATCTAAAAGAAAAACTGTTCCATGTTTTAAACTCTGAAAGTTAAAATCTACCATTTTCATCCATATATTACTTGTGAAGCGTTTTTCTCTCTCAGCTACAGATCTCAGCTAACTTTCTCCTCAGTGTCTGACTTAAGTTGGAAAAGGCATATCCTTTCTCACATTGATACAACAGTGAAGAAGACTTCATTTGTCCTCTGTGGGAGGTGATTAAAGGCTCCTTGCCTTCTTCCTGCCATGTGGATCATGAGCATGGGTAAGAAGTAATAGTCACTAATCACAGCGTGAAGTGGACACTGGCTACCAGACTTGGACTGGGTGGTCCCATAGAAAAAATTAAGGTTATATTCAACTTCACAAATGAACATGAGTGGGAGTGGAAGGAGGGGAGAGAATAGCTCTGAACTTGAGAAACAAAAGGACATTCCTCAGCAAGCAAGAAATAAATGGCTTCTTGCATCCCAGAGGCAGCTTCTGCTCCAGAAAACTAAAACTGCTTTATTTGTTAAACAAATGTCTGAAATATGCAGTATGCTTTAGGACCACAAGTAAAAGTATATGCTATCGCATTCTTAACAAAACCCATGGCAGCTCTTTTAAAGCATGGTTTCTATCTATATATCCATACATTTGCTTAGTCCAAGGTGAAACAGCCCAGCGCATCCCTATCTTTAGAGACACATTTCATGAGGAATGAATACTCCGTATTTAAAATATTCTTACCCAAGTTTCTTCCCCACTATATCTCTGTGTGTTGCATTTGTTTCACCCTAGTACTCACCTTGGTATTAAACTCTTCCCTTCCACTGGTTTCTGCAAAAAAAAAAAAAAAAGAGAGAGAGAGAGAAAATAAAAAATCCAATCACAGCAAGTATTTTGAAGTTGTAAATGTATTGAAGATTTGGGATATTGTAGGGAGATACTGCACGCCATTCCATCATCTCTCTCCACTCTTCTCTTTTTACCATTTTCTTCAATCTCCTCTCCTTTTCTGTTCAAAATAATTCTATGTCCCTTTGTCAGAACAGGCTATGATGTGCTATGGTACAAAACAATTCCCAAACTAGTGGCTTCATACAAACATTTATATAAGACTGAGATCATTGATGTGCTTGTAGAGTACCTACAGAGGTACTCTATAGACTGAGGTTAAAACTCATACATAAAAATTCCTATCATTGTTATGACAAAATTAGTAAAAATTTTATAACCTTGAATAAATCTTATGTAAAAGAAAAACTGTTCCATGTTTTAAACTCTGAAAGTTAAAATCTACCATTTTCAACCATATATTACTTGTGAAGTGTTTTACAAGTGTTTTACAGATTGTACAGAGACAATCTGAGTCGAAGCTTTACATTTAGCTCCTATATACTGTGGATAGTTATTCAAATACTGAAAATATTCTAATAGGCCAAGGAGGACAGTGTAGTTCCTTAAAAGGAGCAGTTAATTTATTTTGGCCTAGTGGTTACTAAATTAGTATTTCCTTCAGAATCATGTAGGGACTTTAAAAATTTCAAATGCCTGGGCCCCATCCACAGATATTTTGATTCAGTAGATTTGATGTGAGGTCCAGGACTCTAAATATTTAACAAGCTCCCTAGGTACTTCTGAAAACTATCCATGTTCGAAAACTACCCCTCTACTTGAGGGGTCAGCAAACTATAGCCCTCAAGCCAAATCTGCCCCACTACCTGTTTTTTGTAAATAAAGGTCAACTAGAATGCAGACATGACCACTCACTTATGTATTGTATGTGGCTGTTTTCGTGCTATAATGGCAGAGTTCAGTAATTGAGACAGAGACCATATGGCCCATAAAGGGTAAAATATTTACTATCTGGTCCTCTATAGAATAAGTTTGCAGACTCCTGCTCGTGTCTGTTTCATGACTAATTTCCGGAGTCATGTTATTACTTGTGATGGGAACTAAGTAAGGCATTGTAGATTATCACTGCTGAAAATAACTGCACTTGAACTGAAAAATTTAAAGTTGTTAGTATCATGAGAAAGATGATTCTTTTATATATACAAATTATCAGCCGAATTAATTTTTCCTGAGTTATACTGCCCCCTACTGGTAAAAAAGTTAAATCACAGATGCTTAATCAGATTAAGCATTACTAATTACATAATTACTGAAATCAGAGTCATACTTATAGACTTTGTGGCAAAAGACCTTAGGAATTAGACTACACTTAGTAGAAAAGAGTAGGACCAGTCTGGCTTAAGGCTGACAATTTTAATGAGAAGTAGAAACCCTTCCTTCTGTAAAATTCCTTACTCTTCGAAGACTATGTATTATTCCGTGTAGCATTTCCAATTAGATAGGTCTTTTATCTCAAGGTGATAAATTTTCTCAGGGATATTTTGGCCACTTGTGATGCCATATCCATCTCTATAATTGAAGCACATGCTATCAAAATGGTCAGAATCATATGTGTACTTGCTGTGATAAACTGTGATGAAAAAAGTTTATATAGGAAACTAGATGTATGCAAACATATGCTAAGATGGTTACCAAGGGGGATTGCACACATTTTGACAATAATGAAATGGCACAGGATGAAACTATTGGTTTACTCCCTTGACTACTGATTAAAATCATCTGAGGAGCTATTAAAAAACAATGGCCAGACCTCCACCCCTGGAGACTCGGATCTAATTGCTCTGAGGCAGCAGTATTTTAAGTTCTCCATGTAATTGTGATATACAAGCAAAGTTAAGAATCATCGTTCTACAGCAATGTTTCTCAAATTTTAAGGTATATTAAAATTACCCGGGGATCTTTTTAATCTGCACGTTGTGATTCAGTAGGTTTGTGATAGCGCCTGAGAATCTGATTCCTAACAAGCTTCAAAGTGATGCTGATGCTGCTATCTATGGACCAGACTTTGAGTGGCAAGGAATTACATCATCCCTAGCCACAGTTTTTATGCAGTCTCAGTGGTTCTGAGATCTTAAATTACCTAAGTAGCACCTGGAAGTTAACTAAACATGCAAATTTGCAAGCTCCAGTCTCAGAAATTAAAATTCAATGGATCTGTTTTTAACAACTGTTCCAAGTGATAGAGATTCATAGTCTGAGAACCAAACACACACTAACCTACAGAAATGATATTTATTTTACAAATCACATTTTTTAAAAAGATGGCAGCATTATTTATTAATGTTACAAGCTACCTTGACCAATTGTGTGGAAATTTTTCTCTTGTTCCAGCTGTACAAAGAAATTATCCCCAAATTCAGTGACTTAAGCCAACAACAATTCTATTATATCTCATGATTTTGTGAGTCAGTAATTGGGCAGAGATTGGCTGGATGATTCATCTGCTCTCCCTGTGGCATCAACTCAAGTCACTTAGTTGTAAAAGGCTGACAAATGGGCTGGTGTGAAGAGTCCAAGACGGCTTCGCTTCATGTGCCTTGGCCAGAAGGCTGGACTCAACTGGGGCTGCTGCACAGAATGCCTACACTTAACCACTCCAGTCTGGCAGTATCAGCTGGTGTGGTAAGTCTCCTTGCATGGTGGCTCAAGCCTCCCAGAGAGAGTGTTCCAAGACACAGGAAATAGAAGTTGCCATTCTCTCAAGGTCTGTGTTCAAACTGGCAGTGTCATTTCTGCCACAGTTTATTGGTCAAAGCAGTCATAGAGCCCAAACAAATTCAAAGGGAGGAGTCACAAACAGGCTACAGTTATGGGTATGCTACCCCTTGAAGAACTTCAAGTGCAGCTGCATAGGTCCCTGAACTCAAAAGGGCCCCATGCTTGATTTAATGCTCTACTGTTGCCATCTTGAAATTCTTTATAATTTTTGAACAAAGGGCACTACATTTTCATTATGCACTAAGTCTCACAAATTATGTAGCCTGTCTTCATCATAAATTTTACCTTTTAATGGGAGGAGTGTTAAAAAAATTGTAGGCGTCTTTAAACAACCATAGCTGCCTGCCAAAGGCTTTATTCCTCACTATATATCTGTATTCAAAGTTAGCCTTTCAAAATACAAACTGAAGCATGTGAGTTAAATTCAACATAAAGGGAAACAAATTATGAAGCTGCAAATTATAAAATTCTGTGATGTTTTAGGATTAAGAAATATGCTAAAAACCAAACATACTACTATTCTGAGTAGCTGCTAGCATTCTGTATTTAATCACCTCTGGAGTCACTCAGGTCACTTAGGCATTAATCAAGGGTTATTCAAGGTCAGTATGCTTGCTGAATTTATACATATTGGCCTTGATGAGAAAGATAGCCAGTAACTTCTACATAGGGGGAAGTCTCCATGGTGTCAGGAAATCTGAATTTGTGTTTGGGAACATCTGCAAAACTAGTTAAAGGGTATTAAAGAAGGCAGTGACAATTCATATGCTTTTTGAGAGCTAGAGCCACATGTGACATCTCTTTGAGTCATCAGTCATTTGTACTACATTATGTTTTCAGCAAGAACTCAATAAGAGTTGTTGGTGGTGAATCTAAAGAACAAATGGTATAACAACAATAACAATAACAACTACCAAAAAAAAAAAAAAAAACCAAGATTATAGAACGCAAATATAACAAAGACCAAGGTCAGGAAAATAGTTGAGTACAATGCTTTGCACATAGTAGGTGAGGATTGCTGAAACTATTGATGTGATAAACTCTTGAAAGGTGTAATTATCCAGAGACAGTTTCTTAGAGAAAGATGCTAGACTTTGAAAGAAGTGAGGGTTGGCAAAAAGTAGTGAAAGGAAATAGAAACCACATTTGAGGAGAGGAAAATCAGCCTGACTAGGGTGAAGGTACGTCAAAGGGTGTTTCTGGATGGAGGAGAGGTGGGAAAAGAGGAGATTCATTGCTTTGGGGCACTCTGTCTCAGGCTGCAGAATCTGAATTTACTCCACAAGTTGTGGGAAGTTACTGTAGTTTGTAATTGGTTTGGAGAGAACGGGCGATGGATTTTTATTTCATTATGCAAGCATGATATTGGAAGTCTTCAGCTGAGGCACATTCCAAAGGAGGTGCAAGACTAAGATGTAGAATTTTTCAAAGGACATGGTCAGAAACCTAGTGGAATGATCCTTAAACCACAGATCTACATTGAAGATACAAGAATTAGAAGTTGCAGATCAGAAAGGACTTTAAAAGGGAAAGAATTCTTGAGATAAAGTGGTGGTGGGAGTGTTTCCTTTATCCCAGGAAACTATCTGAAGAGCTTAATATGCATCTCCTGGAGTTTAAAGAACACAAAAGCCTGATGTCTGATTCTCTCCTGAAGAAAACCTAAAAGGTAAGAGAAAGGACGACTAGCTATTTTGATGGAGGGACTTAGAATTGGCCTGCATCCCCAGAGTTCTTTGGGGCAAAGATTGTGTTTCCTATTGTGGTATATGTCATGATGACTTGAAAGACTTGTTCTTCCAGCCACTGGAAATGATGCCAGCAGACAGCCCTCAACTGCCCCTACAGGGATTGTTTGGGCTAAGGAGAACTGATAAGTGGCTGGTATAAGGGTATAAAATCCCAGCTCCCTGCCCCAATTTAGGACAACTTTACAGGGCCATCTCAGCTTCGGAACTCCCTGTAGATTGGTTGAGGCCTCTATTAAGACTGCAGCAGAGCTCAACTTCTCCCTCTGCCCAATCTTGCTTCTTTCCATCTTTTCCATAGGTGTTGACCCCAAAAGTACTCCCTAATAGATATCTTGCATGGTTATCTCCATCTCAGAGTCTGCTTCCCAGGAAAACTGACCTGTGTAGGCCTCTGGGGGAAATGAACCAGTGTAGATTATCTTGGATTTGTCCAAGGGAACACCTTGGAGGAATGAACAAACATTAGCAGAGAGGATTCTTAAACTATAACTAGATTCCTTACAGCTGGGAAAGGAGTGAGCAACAGCTGGAATAGAGCTGCACCAGCCCAGATCAAGAGAACTACAGATTAAAGATTCCCAGTTACGAAAAGTCTTTGAAGAATTTACAAAACTCTAAGAGAAAAGGGGTCAGCTTTAATGGTTTACTAAGTCCAAAGAGCACCAACATCCAGCTCACAGCAGTGTCAATCAAACAGGAGCCTGTCTTGCCCTCTCTCCTGTCCTTTCTCACAGAGCTCCAAACCTGAAGAGTTTGGAAGCCCGAATTAACAGGTGGAAGGGGCAAGAACACAAGACAGGGTAAGAGAGAAGATGCCAACTCCATCTTTTCTCTGACTTTAAAATCTAAAATGGTTCCCCCATTTCTTTTCATTTTTCATAGCACCTATACCCCACCCTTCCCCCAAATACTGTAATATTCTCTTTCCCTTGATTTGGTGAGATGCCCCACAGTTTCGCTGATGTGTGGTCTCCAGTGCCCGTAGTTGCAAAAAGTCAAAAAACCTCACCTCGTCGAAAGATTGTTCCTGATGGTCTCAGGCTGTAAAGCCTAAAAGCGTTTTCTTGGCTGGTACTGTCTTGCCGGGCATACCAACTTCTTGTATACTGAGCGACATTTAGTGCGAGGCACACAGCAGGCGCTTAATAAATTCCTCAGATTCCCAAGTGCCTTCATAGAGGAGCGCTGGGTCAAGGTAGGAGACTGGACGGAAACAGCAGCAGCGGAGGGAGAGCAACTCTGAGCCCAGGCCAGTGCTCACTTGTGAAGCATGCGCCAAGTCAGGGAGCCTCGAGCCTGGTAGAGGCAGCTGAGAGACGCCCCGCGTGCGTGCGCGCAGCCACTGCCCCGCCCCCGTCCTACTGCCCCGCCCCGTCCTGTTGCCCCGCCCCGTCCTGCTGCCCCGCCTCATCCGACCCGCGCCACTCTCCCCGCCCCGTCCCGATGCCCCGCCCCATACCTCTCGCCCCGCCCCCTGCCGCACCCCCGCGTCATCCTGCTGCCCCGCCTCCTCCCGCTCACCCGGTCCCTCCCTGCTCGCGCCGTCCCCCCCGCCTTGGTACCCAGGGTTGGGGCAGTTGTGGGCGCCATGGGGACAGCCTCGTCGTTCGTGAGCCCCGCGGGTGGGGAGGTAATCGAGGACACGTACGGGGCGGGGGGCGGAGAGGCCTGCGAGATCCCGGTGGAGGTGAAGCCCAAGGCCCGCCTGCTGCGCAGTTCGTTCCGCCGGGGCACTGGAGCGGCGGCGGCGGGGGCAGCGCCCGGGTCGCTGCCTCGAGGGGCGGGCGGCGGCGGGCTGCTGGGGGCCAGCTTCAAGTCAACCGGTTCATCAGTGCCGGAGCTGGAGTACGCGGTGGCCGAGTACGAGCGGCTGAAGAAGGAGTACGAGATCTTCCGGGTCAGCAAGAACCAGGAATTGCTGTCCATGGGCCGCCGCGAGGCCAAGCTGGACACGGAGAACAAGCGGCTGCGGGCAGAGCTGCAGGTAACGCCGGGCCTGGGCGCGCACCGAGGGCGGCCGCGGCGCCCGGGAAACTGGGCCCCGGGGCGTCCCACCCATGGCCGCGTAGCCTTTTGGCGACACTGCCAAGCTGGACTCTGGATGCCTCACCCCGTCTCTCATCTATTTTGCCTCCTCTCCAAATCAAGTAGTTTTGAGAGTTGAGCAGAAACTTTTCTGCGTTTTAATTTGAGAGGACATTTTGTTGGGTCTAAACTGCTATCCTAACTAACACCTCCCCTTTTTTATTTCTGGTTCATTCATTCAGACACCTTGAAGCAATTAGCCTGAAAGTGTCCTGAAGCAGCGAATGCCAGTCTCCAGGGCTCAGGGACGTAGATTCACACCGGCAGGGCACACATACACACAAAAGACTTTTGTAACATCTGTTGAAGCAGCTCATCAAACTCTTCGTAGGAGTTAACAAACTCCCCAGCCCCCTCAAATTATAAACACCTTCAAGGTGGGGCACATGTCTCAGTTTCTTTGTAAAGTTCCATAGCTCTTAGATTTTAATGACCCTGAAGTGGAAGCCCCTGATTTGCACCATCTTAACTGTTGTGGTTGAGGCGTAGTCAAATTCCCTTCCCTTAATACATTTGATTAATTTACTCAAAAAAAAACCCACAATTATTGCCTGCCCTCCCTGTAGTAGATCTATTTTGACTCATTAAAATAGTACATAAAGCAAAGAATTGCTTTTCTGTGGGCAAGGTTGTGAGACTTTGTGCCACTGAGGGTTGTGATTTGTTTATTCTCTTTTCTTCACTATGGAAGAGACTTCTAGACACCCCAGATGTTCCTAGGCTCATCAGAGCAGAAACTGAATAAATACTTCAGACTGATTTTTCTAAAAAGAAAAAGCCTTCTTCCTTTTCTTCCTTCTAGGCTAGGGATTCTAGCCACCACCACCACCACCACCACCATTAGCTGTTGTATAATTGGCGTTAATATCTGGGAAGACATACTTATTAGCAGTCTGTTCTTAATAGTTTACCAGGCAGGCATAATGCACTTGCCTGTATAAAATGCACTTATGTATTTCAGATATCTGATTTCATGCATCCAGGCCACTGTCTAGTGGACACTGCACATTGGAAATGACTGTGAGGTGAAGGTAGAAAAGAAGTCTGGACCAATCAGGCAGAAGTACTGTAAGGGTTGACAAATAGCATAGTCTCAGGTTCTTGCTGTTACCAGTCCTGATTACTTATGTAATCCTTTTGATTTTTTTTTCATGTATCTAGACATTAAAAAAAATTCTTCCGTATTTATTAATCCATTCAGTCAGACATTAATTGGAGGAGGCCTGTGGATAACACCATGAGTAAGACATGGAGGCAAGGAGAGCACTGTTTCCCAGAATTATTATTCTAATTAAGCTTACAAATTGTTCCTTTTGTTCTTTTAAAGATGGGGAAAGTGAGATGTAGGGAAGATTAAGAGTTGGTGCAGTAAAGAAAAAGTATTAATTTCCATCGAATGCTTAATGTTGAAATATCTTCATTTATTATATTTCAGGCATGTTTGCATTTTTTATTGTGTTTGAATAAAATGGTAATATGCAGTTCTAGATAACTGGTAAAATAGTAAGTAAATTGTTAAAATTCTAAGATATGTAATATGTATGTAAGATAATATAAAATTTGAGAAGACTACTATTTTTATTAGAAATAATGAGGTAAATTATTCCAGGCACTTCAAAAAACTTACCAGAAGATACTTCGGGAAAAGGAAAGTGCTTTGGAAGCCAAATACCAAGCAATGGAGAGAGCAGCTACATTTGAACATGACAGAGATAAAGTTAAAAGGCAATTCAAGGTATTCCTTATATTTTTACCCCCAAAATGATGAGGAATAAAAACAGTATATTGTCCATGTTCATATAATGCTGCGATGGATAAATAGAAGTAATAAATAGAAGAAAGTGATGTAGGAGTCATGAAGGTTATAAAAACTAGAGTGGAGCACTTTTACATTTATAAGTTGAACCTGGTAGACTTCAGATAATTTCGAAGAAAAAGTGTAAAAGCGAACATTTTAATAAGGATTTTGGAAAAAAAACAGTGTTTCTGTATGGGGGAAGGTATTTGAAAATATTTGGAGGTGTTTCATATGGGAGGACATTACTGTTATTTAGAGGAGGAGGAACAAATTTGCTAAACATTATGCAGTGCACAGACAGCCCCACACCACAGCACGCAGACTTCCACTGGGTTCCAGTTACATAACAGTGAGGCGGACGTACTCAGATTATTCATCCTACAAAAGAGGTGATCAAGGATCAAATGAATATTGGTTTGACGAATGAAAGACTTTTCCCTTAAAAGTTGATGACAACTTTTTTATTGTAGAAAAGGTTTCAAAATTTAAATTCTTCTTTAAAGATTTTTAGGGAGACCAAGGAAAATGAAATTCAGGACTTATTGAGGGCCAAGCGAGAGTTGGAGAGCAAACTTCAAAGGCTACAGGCTCAGGGAATCCAAGTATTTGATCCTGGGGAGTCTGATTCAGATGACAACTGTACAGATGTTACTGGTAAATTTATTTCCTGTTTATAATATTTTGAACTTCTGACATAGGTGTAATGATATCGTAGAGCCAACTCTGTATCCTTTTACTTATATGTGTTTGCTGTTACAAATAGAGTTGCACTTACTTTCTCAGCTGTTACGACAGCTCTTTTCCATGAAGTCCACAATGTTGTCGAGACTGAGAGACTGAGATTCCTTCTATCTTCCTGCTCTGTCGTCCTTAACTCAAAGCTTTTCTCTCTCCAGTCTGATAGCTCCAGGTCCCACCATCACTTCTACATTTTAACCAGGGGAAGAGGGAAAGGAATACATTCCTGTCCTTGAAAAAACAGTCTGAAAGATATATAAATTATTCCTACTCAAATCCCATTGGCCAGAACAATACCTGGGAAGATTGGAAAATGTAATCATTAGCAGGAGAGCCATGTATCCACCTCAAGTGTGGGGTTCTGTTACTAAAGGAAGAAGGGGGAAATGGGTATTGGAGGACAATTAGTCTCTGTCACATTATTTTTCCACATACAATGTATTCTTTGCAACTATCAGAATGTATGCATAATATTTCATTGAGTAGTTTCCAGTGCAGTTTTGTGAACTAGTCAAAAAGTTTTTATAATTAAGTTTTTTTTATAATTAAATATATAAATTTTTTTTTCTAGAAATGAAAGCCTGGAATCATAGAATGAAAGGGTTCACCATGTTCCAAGAAAATATTAATAAAATATGACTGCTACCAAAAAAAGAAAATGATTCTATTTTAAATGCAGTGGGATAATGCAGTCACTTTCCCATTTATTAAAACAAAAACAAAAACAAAAACCTATGGTCTTACAAACTGATACATTTTAGAGTGAAGTATGGCAATTGACAATTCTCTCTTAATTTGCGTTTTAGTACCACTGGAATCTGACCAGCATCCTGGGGTTTTTATTATTAACTTTTGAGAACAGAAAAAAAATGAAGTGATTCTTACTGGCTTTGAGTGACTGAGAAGATGCTTTCATGCCCCCACATTAATCCTAGTGGTTATTGCAGTTTTGACATATGTTAAAATGTATAGTGTTCCAAAATTGTTATAATTGTCTTGGCAAGTTGATAAAAACAAGTTAATATTTATTCTTAGGTCTTTCTTCATATTTTGATTTATACATGGAGGACTGCCTGAGAGATGTCGTTCATTTGAGATTCAAAGACCTACAAATAATCATCTCAATTTTGTCAGAGACTTAGCCTAACTACTCGTTTTCTTATGGTTAGTCAAGGATGCCCTATAGGTATTCTGACAAATATCATTTATATAAAATCAATAAGTTCCTAAGTACCTATTGATTCAGACATTAATTTTGTTGCTCTGGGAGATTAAAGAGGATGTATTCTTTCCATCCTTTACTTACAGCCTAATGAATTACCAATACTAATTACTGGTGTGCTAGTAATAGTATTCTTTTGAATTTTTTTCCTTAAAATTTTACATTGATACCTAAATCATATAGTTAGAAATGTTTTTTAGAATTTTTGTGTGGGAATGTTTTTAATTTCTCTCTGTTATTATAATTCCTTAGGTTATTGTATTCTTAATTTTTTTCATCTTTCTCTTTTTAATTCCCTTTTTGAATTCGAGGTGATAACCAGAATTTGGTTGCAAAGTACGTTAAAAATCATTAAAGTTTGAATATTTGTTATATTTATAATATTGTAGTATTTTTTTAAATTAGAAATCCTGTTCAGTTTACATGGTAAGTTTTTGACTACTTAGTAATTTGGTTTTTATAAGTTAAAATCTCTTGCCTTTAACAGCTGCTGGAACCCAGTGTGAGTATTGGACTGGAGGAGCCTTGGGAAGTGAGCCTTCCATAGGGAGCATGATTCAGCTTCAGCAGTCCTTCAGGGGCCCTGAGTTCGCCCACAGTTCTATAGATGTGGAGGGACCCTTTGCAAACGTCAACAGAGGTAACACACGCCATTTGCCGTTTACCATAGCTAATGGTATTGACTATTCATGTCCTTTAATCCTGTACTGGGAGAACTACCATCAGCAGAGCATGCGATTTGTGTGCTGGTGTCTTCCATTATCAAACCATCATGTACCGGTGCTGTCACTGACCAGGGCTGATGAAGTTACATAATTCACAAAAGTATCAGATGGTGCTCCCCAGCCAGACTGGCCATTCAGGTTCTAATAATTGAGCTTCTGGTTTGAATTCTCAGGTGAGAGAATTTTAGCTGAGCTGCAAGAGTCTAATGTAGATTAACTGAGAAACAATAGCTTTTAGTCTTTCTCTCTGCATCTTTGATAATGTTGAAGGTTAGAGCAGATTACAGAGTAGAAAACAAAACCTCAGTTATGTAATATAGTATTTATAGTCAAAATAATAATATTTTCATTATTTTTATATAATTTGGTGTCCAAAATAGCTAGCTCTAAGATCTGTTCAGAATTTCAATACCAAGTCACAGATCTGAGATGTTATAAGTAGCTCCACTCTTTTTTTCTTAAAACTATAAAAATTATTTATGTATTAGCAAAATGAAAACCATGTTTTAAATTATGCCTTTGAATTAGCCAAATATGTCTTACAATGTTCATTCTCACTAGATAGTATTGTGGTTACTTTTCATTTTATGCCATTCTTTAACTTTCTTTTTGACTTAGTATATTTCAAGAATAATAAGTAGGTAAAACTATAGGCCAGCCTGGGAATGTAGGCTCTACTCAAGTAGCAAACTAAATGAACAGCCCATGTGGCACAGTTCCATAACATTTGTGGAACCCCAGCAAAGACCACTGTTGACATTGATAGCTTTAAGCCCCAGAATAGAATTGGACAGTCGAGAAATGATTGCCTTCCAATATGTTGTTCTAGAAGTTATGTCAGTATTAACTGAAATCTGAGATCAGATTTCACTCTATGGTACCTGTTGTGTTTTTTTCTGACTTTCTAAAAATCATCTTGTCAAATGTTTTTTGGTAATTTTTTTTTCATGAACTTATGAGAAATTTTATTTTCAGATGACTGGGATATTGCTGTAGCTAGTTTATTACAAGTTACTCCCTTGTTTTCGCATTTTCTGTGGAGTAACACTGTCAGATGTTACCTCATTTATACACATGAAACCCAGCCCGAAATGGATCTTTTCCTTAAGGTAAGGATATTTATAAATTATGTATTCACCGATTTAAAATAGAAGTCAGTATTGTGTCCCCTTTCTGATGCTACTACAGCTAAACCAGGTAGTTTATTACCTACTAGATTATATGTCTTAAAGAGCAGGAAGCATTGCAGGCTTTTAAGAGAAAATCTTGCTTGGTATTATTAGTGTATTTAAATTTAGGTCTTGGAACTTTGTGCTTTTGAATGCTTCATTACACATTCACAACGTTTAAGACTCTTGTTGATAGTGCCTGCCTTAGTAAATATCTGCCAGCTCTATCCTTGAATCTGTTCCAGATTATAACAAAATTTAATCCTTGTAATGGTTTTTAATTTTTCAAGACAGCCATTGGGATTAATCTAAGGCTGGGGTTGGCAAACCATAGCCTGTGGGCCAAATCTGGCTACAGCCTGTTTTTGTATGGCCCAGAGCTAAGATTGGTTTTTACATTTTTAAATGGTTGAAAAAAATCAAATGGAGAATAATATTTTGTGACATGTGAAAACTATATGAAATTCAAATTTTAGTGTCAGTAAAGTTTTATTGGAACATATCCACAGTCATTCATTTACGTATTGTTGTGGTGACTTCATACTACCATGGCAGAATAAATTGTGACAGAGACTAAGTAGACCACAAAGACCTCTGCTAAAACAGCCAAATTGTTAAGATATTATTGATTTGTAAAAATATTTGCCACCAGTCTCTTTACAGAAAACATTAGCTGACTACTGTCTGTTCTAATTGAACTTTAAATAAATCTGCATATCACATTCTATACCTGCTATATTAACATCCCCTAGATTGTTGATTAATAAGTTTATTTAACTTCTTTTTTGATGTTACTCAGTTTTGGTAAGAAGATAAAATATTTTAAAACCAAAGCTTTCACTCACTGTATATAGGTTATTTCCAAACACATGTTGAGGGAATTACTAATTTATTGCATAACAATAGTCATCATTACTTGATAACTTAATTTGTTATAGACCAACGTATTTTTATTTTATATCTGTTTAGTGTTCTAATATATCATGGTAGACACTATTTCCTATACAGATATATGGATTTGTATTTTTCACTCATTATAAAAATAAAATAGAAATCATTTATAATAATAAAAATAAATAGCAAAGCAAAATAGCCTAATATTTTTCTCCCATTGTTTTAGGCTTTATTATAGAGTAATAAATAGTAGGAAACAGCCAAGTTGCTAAACTATTATTATTTTCATTTATAGAGAAACTTGCCTTTTCTCTTTTCTTTTAAATGTGATTATATACTTTTTAAAATTTTTATGCAGAAAATGTCTAACATAACCTGTTCTAAAGCATACTTTTTTTATTTTTAGTATGAAACTGACTAGTTCTTTAGTTAAATAATCTGTGCTTTTATTGTTTTAATTTGTTTTTAGGACTATTCTCCTAAACTTAAAAGAATGTGTGAGACAATGGGATATTTTTTCCATGCTGTATATTTTCCAATAGATATTGAAAATCAATACCTCACTGTAAGAAAATGGGAAATTGAGAAGAGTTCATTAGTTATCTTATTCATTCATTTAATTTTACCAAGGTAAGCTGAAAATTCTGTAATTTATTACAGGAGTTAGGCTTCTAACTTTTTTGCAAAGTCTCATGAGTCTGATCCATTCTTTTTAGCCATGTTTAAGAGTATTTTTGAGAGTTTTTTTATAGTAGATTAAAAATGTTACATATATATTTTAAATTTTAATACACAATTTATTATACCTACTCTCATTGTCTGCTAAAAAATGAACATATTTTAATACGAAGCAGGAACAGACTATAAAAACATCCATTTTTGGAATGCTTCACTTGTTCTGAAACTGGGCCATTTCTAGCCACTTAGCATTACAGTAAACCCCCATTATTTACACTTAGGTTGATTGACTGTTTGCTGCCACAGTGCGGTGTAGTAAAAGTAATACTGATTTCCAATATAGCTTTTTATTGGAAGACTGTGAAGAAGCTTTTCTGAAAAATCCTGAAGGCAAACCACGATTAATTTATCATCGTTTGGAGGATGGGAAAGTCAGTTCTGACTCTGTCCAGCAATTGATTGATCAAGTTTCTAACCTGAACAAGACCAACAAAGCCAAGGTAAAATTCGTAAGTTCGTTTTATAAGAACTTACTTGGCAGAGGGAAGTGCTAGGCAAAGGCCATGAGGCAGAGTGAGCCTGGTATGTGTGGAGAGAGGAAGGAAGCCAGTGAAGGAAGGTTAGTAGGAGAGGTAAGAGGCTGGTCATGTAGAACCTTGGAGACTGTTTTAAGGACCTTGGTCTTTTTACTTCAATTGAGGTGGGAAGCCACTGGAGGACTTTAAGCCAAAAAAGAAGAAATGCTGTTCTGAGAAGGATATCTTAGTCTGCTGTGTTGAGAATCGACTGAGGTTTGGAGAGTTATGAGGGAGGGCAGAGTTGGAGACCTATTGCAGTTATCCAGGTGAGAGATGCTGGTAGATGGGACCAAGGTGATATAGAGAAGGTGATAAGAAATGGTAGGATTCTGGATAAATTTTGATAGTAGAGCAAACTGATTTCCTAACAGATTAGTTGTAGATTATGAGAGAAAGAGAGGAATAAATACCAGCATGTAGACAAAAAAATATGACCTGCGAGTAGGCAACTCAGATTCTTTTCTGGCTTTTCTTTCCAAGCTTTTTTTCTTTTCTATCTTTTTTGTTTTTTCTTTTCTATCTATTTTTGACCAAAGATAAGTGTAAGAAGAAGCTTTTTTATACTAGCGTTTCCTAAGAGCACTAAGAAAAGCAAAAAACTGATGATGAGTGGGAAAAAGAGATTTGATCATCCCTAGATGAATGGTGAGATATATTTTAGAATGGAGGCTACAGGCTTTGCATGACTGCACATTGAGATAATTTGGTAAATGTTTATAGTTAATGTTAACAATACAATAAAAACCAACTCTAGGATTTTTTAAGTTTTTGTTTCTCTGTAAAATCAAATGTGAAGACAAGCATCTTTACCTCATTTAGTATTGAAAAGATAGCTTGAGACCAGCATAACATTAAACTGAAGAGCCTAAGCTAAAAAGTGCATTTTTATTTTAGTTAATCTCCAGAGCCATTTCATTCTTTGTTTTAATATTTTTATTATCAGCTTAGTCCACTAGATCCCATGAGGAAAGATTAATTTATCTTTCTTATCTCTATTCTATAAATATCACTTCAAAAAAATAATGCACTGGAAGGATGAATTTATTTTATGAAAATAGGAGTAAAATAAGATCCTCTACCATAATTATAAATGTAAATAAAGGATAAACTTCCTTGCCAGTTCACTTGATATGCATTCTAAACCATTGCCTTATTCTAATCTTAAAGCATTACTCGTTTATCAGCAATACACATGTTCTTTATGGGTAGGGCCTTCATTCACCAAACTAAATGAACAGCCCATGTGGCACAGTTCCATGACATTTGTGGAACCACTGGTACTCCAAGACTACTGTTTTACATTTTGCTTTTTTGTTTTGTAGAATTAGAGCTTCGCTGGCATAGAAAATAATTTTGATGTATTTTGAAGGTTATATATATTGAGTGGTACAGAAATATGTAAGATAAAATTTGGACACATAAGTATGTTTTTTGTTTTATTGCAGCATTGTTCACACTAAATCCCTTGCATGATCCTAGACAAGTTACTGAATTTGCCTCAGTTTCCTCTTCTATTAAATGGAGGTAATCATAGTCTTTCCTTCATGAAGTTGTTCTAAGGAGAAATGAGCTAATACCCAGAAAGTAGTTAGAGCAGTTCATGACATGTAAGCACCACCACCTCCTCCTGTTACTATTTCTTCTTTTTGTTAAACTTCCTTTTTTTCCCCCAGATCATTGATCACTTAGGAGATCCTGCAGAAGGAGTATATAAAACTTATATTTGTGTGGAGAAGATTATTAAACAGGTGAATATGCATTCCTTTTAAGATTTCATCCAAAGAATTTAAGACTTTTCCATAAAATTGGGTTTTTCAAAGAAAATCACTTGCTTGTTTTCTGAAAATAATACCCCCGGAGAGTGCCACTGCTCTGTTGGGAGTTCATCCTGTGTTGTTACTGTAGTGTTACTAGTACCATATATCTTTATCTCTCACCCATTTCACAAAACTGTTTGATGCTTCAATACCTTTTAAGTGTAAACTAGATTACAAAAGTACTAGTTAAAAAGTATTTTAGAGAAAATGTCCATTCTATTCAATAGAGAGTCTCTTCAGATTTTGCATACCCCTTGAATTTTTGTATATTAGAAAAATCCCTCTCAAATTTTTCTACCAGATTATCCCTAACAGCAGAGAGGGGTGAAATACACCTTTAGGGATCTGTGGTCATGGATCATAGAGATGTTTGAGCTGAAAATTTCTATGATGTCTCATATTATCTTGAAAATATACGTGAGTTATATATTCTGCTTGATAGTATGCCTGTTTATTTTTAATATAGAATATCATTTTTTTAGTTTTATTTTATTAGTTTCAAGTATATAGTACATTGGTTAAACATTTATATAGTTTATAAAATGATCCCCCTAATTGCTCCTTTTCTCCTCTGGCTCTCCACCTAGCTAATACAATAAATATTAACTGCATTCCCTGGGCCGTGCTCCCCATTTCTGTGACCATCTATCAACTACTAATTTGTACTTAACCCTTTACCCCATTCTCCCAGCCCCTAATCCTCTCCCTTCTGTCCATCACCAAATTGTCTTCTATATTTGTGAATCTGTTTTTGATTTGTTCTTTTTGTTCCTTAGATTCCACATATCAGTGAAATCATGTGATATTTATCTTTCTCCATCTGACTTATTTCATTCAGCATAATAACCTCTAGGTCCATCTATGTCATTGCAAATGGTAGGATTTCATTTTTTTTTTAATGGCTGAGTAATATAGAAAATCATTAAAATCACATATCAGCAAAATAAAAAGAAAAATACTCCCCCCGCCCCCATCTTCGACTAAAATGGACACAAGAGGAAGATGTATCATGTTTAGCCTGAGGTCACCCATACCTGCTGACACCTCCCCCAGCTTCTGTACTTGAGAAGTAAGGAATTAGATTACTTTAAAAAATTAACTTGCATTCGAAGTATGAAGATTTGTTAAGAGATAAAGAGTGAGCCCCGAAGCATAATGTTATAACTTCTGTCAACACATTTTTAATAGTGTCAACATATAGTATAAAGATTGACATTATTAATGTTGATCTTCTCAACTTTATGAACTTTAGGACCAAGATAAATAAAATAAATGGCAGCAGGTGAAAATGGACATATTTACCATCTCTACCACTTGAAGGATACATAATTTCAGTAACACAATATAAAGACTAGGTACCACAGCAAAAATATTTGATATCAAGAACCCCATCTTAGTAATTACATCCTTATAAAAATGTAAAGCAGCATATTTCTTAGGCATTTGCACAATCTTTAAAATTATTCACGAGGCAGGTATAACCAAAAATAGTGTAACATTTTTTGGAAAACTGATTCCATGGGAGTGAAATACTCCTCTAACTTTGTTTTTAATAGAAGAGAGAGGTCTTTGTTTTTATTATTTTAATATTTTTAAAGTTTATTTTTTTATTTTTATAGTTATAAATTTATTCTTGTAGGTACTATACAAAGGCCATGGTGTTGGACTTACCCTCCTCAGTAGGTGAAGCCCACTTTAGGCTTATGTGCTAACACTGCTATAAGGTCTTTATGTTCTTCATTCATTTTCATGTGCTTGCCCTTGGTGTTCAGGACATTCTAGGCTTTGAGAACACGGACCTGGACACTAAGGATTTGGGCAGTGAAGATTCTATTCCAGAAGACGATGATTTTGGTGATGTTCTGTGGGATATACATGATGAACAAGAGCAAATAGAAACTCTTCAACAGGCTTCAAATTCAGCCCATGAGTTGGGATTCGAGAAAGTAAGCATTTGGAGTATTGTTCCAACAGAGATCAGTCGCCACTTAAAGGCGGCATTATAATTATGTTTTCACCTAAATGTGGTCAGAGTTAATATTTGTGTTAATGTCTGCCCTCATGGCTTGATTATCCATGTTAAGATGTGTGCTCAGGTATGCATTATATGAAATATGTGAGATTCAAATATCCTTATGAACATCAAACATTTTTAGTTACAGATGAGGATTTATCAACCACATGTTCATTATGCTACCATCTGCAATTCACCAGACTAAGATTAGTGTATCTAGGAAATTAGATAAAAATAGTAAAGCTATCTGTTTTTCCAGTTCTTGGAGGAATCAAAATATCAAACATTCACAAAACAAAGCACAGTAGTTAATGCGATAGGCAAATCACTCCTTCAGCATATATGCGCGCGCGCGCGCGCGCACGCACACACACACACACACACACACACACACACACACACAGAATTGGAACTATACTAAGAATCTATGTCCAAATGCAAAACACTTGGAGTGCTTTTTTAAGTCAAGGTAAGAACTGATATTTTAAAGAATATTGCAGTAGCTGTCACTAGCAGCTATATTATTATAGGGCTTTTATAATTTATACTGTCTATGTTTATGTCCTGGTTCAACCATTTCTTAATGGGTTTTGGTCAAGTTACTTAGCTCAAAACTTAGACTTTCTTGTCTGTAAAATGAGAATAACTAATAGTACCTACCTCATACGGTTGTTGGGTGGACTAAACCAAATAATGCACCAAAAGCACTTGGCACATGATAAATGTTAAATCATTGTTATTTTATAAGAGAGGTATCATTATCGTTATTTTATAAATGGAGAACCTAAGGTTCAAATTAGGTTTTCCTAAGAGCACACAGAGAATAGATTGCAGATCTGGGATTTGAACCAAAGTCTTCTGGCTCCAAATCCTACGTTTTTTCTTCTATGGCAAGGGTCTTAATTTGGGAACAGTGGGTCTATAAATGGACTTCAGGTGGAACCATGAACTAAATTGTTACGATTTGCAAGGTCATAAAGCGATAAAACCTTTGCTTCTTTAGGAGCATCATTGCTCTCAGAGTTATTTGAGTTCCTGGAGAATATATTCTGTATTTAGATTTTAAAACAGAAAAAATTATTGAAAAACTATACCAGTAATCATTTATTGTAGTTGCTGGAAATTTCTGCTACCCTAAAGCTAGCTGTAAACTACTTATTACATATTCTTTTAATTCCTTAACAGTTGTCATTTAGACCACTGGTACACTTAATAAACATCTCAACCCCTAAAATAACTTTGGAATCTCCTTAATAAGTACTGAGATGTTTTAGTTTTCTGAATGTGTCCTTTTCAGATCTGGACTGGTTTTTTAGTGTCTGGGCAAAGCCTGGGAAATATGGTTCTTGGGCTTTACCTAGAGCTCACTCAGCTTCAGGAATATCTCAGGCAGTCTGTCCTAATGTGATTCTCTGCAGAAGATTGGGAGACTCCGAGGCTTAGACGAAACCTGTTATTGGTTAGACCTAGTCCCAGGAATCCCAGGAAACAGGTGGTCTCCAGGACAGGTGTTTTGACCAGGAGGTCATAGATGCCTGTGGGCACCCTCAAGGCCTTCTGTGCTACTTTGTGTGGTTTAGGGACTTCAGGGTAATACAGTGACCTCCCTACAGCATTTGCACAACATCTGAATATTGTAAAACCCCATGGGGGATCTTAAGTATTATCCTTCATTCATTATTGATAGCAGTACTATGCATAGAAGAAATTGGGGCCCATTTGTAGTTTACTAGTTTGGGCATGTTTAACCAGTCATAAAAATAAGCGATTATAAGAGTGTTGTTGACTAAAAACAGATTTTATTTCCTCATGCAGCTTTTCTCCAGTGATTTCAGAGGATAATCAGAAATTGACTCTGTTTAGTATCCTAAGAGGCATATACTTTCTCACAATTTAAATTCATTTTTGTTTCTAGTATTACCAACGTCTTAATGATCTAGTGGCGGCACCAGCACCAATTCCACCCCTTCTTGTATCTGGAGGACCAGGTTCTGGAAAGTCTCTTCTTTTATCTAAGTGGTATGATGCAGTGCAATTCAATTGTTATTGTGTCATTTGAATTACCAAATTCATTCAACGAAATGTAATATTGCATGTCTGCCTTCGTGCATTGTCTATGCTAAACATTAAAAAAGCAAAAGGAAGCGAAATAATAGATTTGTGCCCTGATGTATATACAGTTTGGATGTTAAAAGGCACAGAATCAGAAAGGAATAAGAAATATGAGCATTTGTGATTGTTCATATAAATTATGTAGGACAGAGTTAAGGGAGTGCTTTGTAAGGGAGTGGTCAGTGTGACATGCAATTGGGTGAATTCTAGGGAGAATGTACCTTATTTCAATTATTGGCTTCATCTTAAAAATTTCTTTGGGATTTTAAATATTTGAAACAAAACAAAGACTAGAGTGAAATAAGTCATAAAGAATATCAAAATAAAAGATCACCTTAGCTATGAATGCAAACTAGTTTTTCAAATTATGAACTAAGGTTCATATAAGCTAGTTTCATTTCAGTTCATATTATTTAAAATAAGTGGTAAGAGTATCTTCTTTCATTCATAAGTATTTACATTGAAGAGTTAGCATATGTTTTTTTCTTTTTATTGCTTTTGTATTTAAAGCTATGATTGGAAAATACTATTTTTGTACTTAACAAAGAAATGTTGTTTTCCTCTAATAACATATTTGTAATTAAAAATTCATGCTCATTTTCTAATACTTTAACCTGAAATGTACACTATTTTAGTTTATATTAGTTAATACCAATTTATAATTTAAATGAATCTATAATTTTTTAACAGTGTATTTAAAAGGATCTAAAAGTGAAGTAAAAATGGGAATTTCCCATATTTATTCAAAAATGACCATGTGATTGCTGACAGGTAGCATTTGATGCTTAATGCACTGTGAATTCTTTTTTGGTTGACAGTAAATTATTTCAGTCTTATAAAAGGTCTTTTTCTTTCAGGATTCATTTACAACAGAAGAATTCCCCTAACACACTAATTCTTTCTCATTTTGTGGGGAGGCCCATGTCAACCAGCTCAGAGTCTTCCTTGATTATTAAACGACTTACTCTAAAGGTATAATATGCTGTCTTTTTGAATTATCAGAATTTTAATTGAGATTCAGAAGTTATTGGGGCTAAGTACCAGATGATAAACCAATTTTTAATATTACCCATTTATTTTGGTTTTGCATAAGGTTAAAAATAATACTCAATGCAATCAGGTCTTGGTGAGGTTTAAATTTTGGTTTAAAATTCAGAGATAATGTTTCTACTTTAAGTTGTATGTATTCTCATCTTGTAGTTGATGCAGCACTCTTGGTCAGTATCTGCTCTGACATTGGATCCTGCTAAGCTTTTGGAAGAATTTCCACGTTGGCTAGAAAAACTCTCTGCTCGTCATCAAGGCAGCATCATCATCATTATTGATTCTATAGATCAAGTTCAGGTAGTGTTTTTACTTTATAACATTGATACACTCAGAAAGAGACAAATATATCAGTAATAACTATATAGCAGGCATTTATGTGTTTGTGAGAATAAAATGTTGATGTTGTTTCTTTTATTTCTGTTTAATGTCTAGGGAGGAAGCATGTGGATTAAAAAATGTACTGTATGCCAGTAGACACTAGTGTCTTGTTTGGAATGACCAACTGAATTTTCATGATTAGCAAAGATTGTTCATTTTGACATAGTTTTAGGGCCTGGACACTTCTTTAAGTGTCCAGAATTCAGATCAGCAACAGTAGTCTTTTTCCACTTGTTCTTTAAATATTCCGAGATACATCATCCAAAAATAAGATTTTATCCATAGTAGTGTCGAGAAACTTAATGAGAATTTTCATTTTACTTGGGGAGCTATTATTGGGTTGTTTTGAAATATTTTGAATTAATAGATTGAATTTTGTTTTTATATTTTTAAGCAAGTTGAAAAACACATGAAATGGCTGATAGATCCACTGCCAGTGAATGTAAGAGTAATTGTTTCTGTGAATGTAGAAACATGCCCTCCAGCATGGAGGTACGATGCTAACTTTAGTTCTTTCAGATTACATAAAATGTTTTAAGTACAAACAAGGAAAAGTTTTTGATATGTGTTTGTGTATTTCATATTTTTTATAGAAGTAGCAGTGAGGATGGGGAGAAGTGAACGAAATTAGCAAAAAGATATAATCTGTAAGATTTGTTGGGAGGTTAAATCTGGGATGTTAAGGGAGGTGAAGGCTAAGATGGCTCCCAAGTTTCTGAATTTTCATGATCAGCAAAGATTGTTCATTTTGACATAGTTTTAGGGCCTGGACACTTCTTTAAGTGTCCAGAATTCAGATCAGCAACAATAGTCTTTTTCCACTTGTTCTTTAAATATTCTGAGATACATCATCCAAAAATAAGATTTTATCCATAATAGAAAATTCATGAATTGGAAGGAAAGCACAAAGGACAGACAGGTTTGTTTTCAGAGATGGTTAGTTTAAATTGCCAGTTACAGCTTTGAGTAGTGATGTCTACTAGGCAGTTAAATTTATAGATGAGGAACATAGGGAGAGGGTTGTGGTAGGAATAATAGACCAGACACCTGTTATCCTGAAATGCAAGCTCATTTTAACAGTCCTTAAAAAAGGGATGCAACGATTGACTTCTGTGAGACAGTGTTTCTCAACCTATATTTACCTCATTCCCTCCAAGGAGCTTTTTAAATAATTTTCTTCCTAATCACCTCCCCGCCAAGAAATGTAATACCACACATATACTATATATTAATCCATGTATATAAGTAGATATGTGTGAATAGTTGGGCTTTATACATGAAATTTTTTAAGATTTTTTTCCACCTCCTCCCCCAAATAAGCAATTTTCACCACCCTTCTGAGATTGCATGTTGTAGGGTGATTAAATTTCAATTGGATTACAAGTAACTTGT
>NW_011888782.1:1386671-1491310 GCF_000151845.1 Pteropus vampyrus
GTATAAAAAATAGAGACCACGTTGTTTTTAATCTACCCCCAATTTTTTACAGATGTTGACAGTCTATTACAAATTAAATCTATTCTCAATTCCAACAGTGCTGGGAGAGCAGGCAATTTAGATAAAATCCTTCATCAGTGTTTCCAGTGTCAAGATACTGTTTCATTATATAGACTTGTTCTGCGATCTATCCAGGAGTCCATGGCAAATGATATAGATAAAGAACTAGTGAAACAGGTAAAATATAATAAACTTATAAAAGGAAGATTATTTTGCTTTGTTAGTATTTTTATATGCATTGAAATAAATAGCAAATTTTTCCAAATTTATGTTTAAATATGTTTTAACCGTATATAAGAATGTGTGCTACCATAGTGTGCTTGTGGCCACAAGTGATACTTCAGGAAATTTGCATTTTCCTGATTATCATTGAGATTTTTAATCTTTTCATGTTTATTGGTTATTCTGTGAATTCCTTGTTTAGGTCCTTTAAACATATTTGAGTTGTTCATCTTTTTCTTACTAATTTATAGGCATTCTTAAATATTACATACAAATCCTATGATACAGAGTTTGCAGATAAATGTCTTTTTCCGGTTTGTTTCTTATCTTTTAACTTTATGATGTCATTCATTATGCAAAGTTATTGCAATATTATTGACTATATTCCCTGTGCTGTACATTATATTCCTGTAGCTTATTAATTTTATAACTGTAAGTTTGTACCCCTTATTCCAACCTTTACCTTTTTCACCCATTGAGGATGTGGAAAAAAGGGAACTCTCATGCACTATTATTGATAGGATTGCAGATTGGTACAGCCACTATGGGATACAGTATGGAGATTCCTCAAAAAATTAAGAATAGAACTACCATAGGACTCAGTAATTCCACTCTGGGTATTTATCTGAAGAAAACTAAACACTAATTTGAACAGATACATGCCACCCATGTGTTCATTCCAGCATTATTTACAATAGCCAGGATATGGAAGCAAGGTGTTCATTGACAGATAATTGGATAAAAAAGATGTGGTACATACATACAATGGAGTATTACTCAGCAATAAAAAAGAATGGAATCTTGCCATTTGAGATAACATGGATGGACCTACAGGGTCTTATGCTAAGTGAAATAAGTCAGACATAGGCAAATAAGATGACATTTTAAAATAGTTCATTGCTATTTATTCAATTTGATTTTTAAAAATTTACATTATATTTAGCAACTTTGCTGAATATAGTTTGAACCTGAATCCATTTTCATGCTCATTTATCAACTTGGGGGTTCCTGGGGTTTTGACTTATTGTCCCGCCTCCTAGCCCACAAATATCCTTGTCTTCTCCCCATGTCTGTGGGCTGATATTTTCCTTGTGTTCCTCTTCCCTGAGGAGACAGCCCTTGGAAGGTCCCGATGTGGGCAAGCATTCTAGTTGTATCTTCTTACCTCATACGGCTTACAAGCTCACTTTACATCCTCACTGTGGGTGTAAAAACCCAAATGCTTAAGTCACTGGGACTGCTGCCTATCTTCCATCCACACTTTCCCCAGGGACAGCAGCCCCAGCACCTAGCCCTCTGATTTTCAGTTTCCTATTTCTAGCACTGGGGGAACTTCCCTTTCTTTTCTCCCGGCTCAACTGTGCGTTAGAAATGTTTTGTTATATGTTATCTGATCTTGACAAGCTTTTGTAGTAGGAGGGTTATTTTCTTCTACCATTTTGTCAGAGTTGGAACTTTGTCATTAGTTTTAATAATACATTCCTACAGTTTTAATTTTCACTAGATTTTTTTCTATATGTGTGTTATCTTTGACATGCTAGATTTTATATATACACTATTGTAGACCTTAATAAATAGCCAGTTTTTTTAATTAGCAAAATGGATTTATTCGAGAATAGCAGAGAATTGCAACTGGGGACAAGCACACTATGGCAAAACCATAAGCAAGTCCAGATAACTAAGGAGAGGGGAGGAAACTGGGGAGAGTTGTTCTGAACAAAAGTTCACTGGAGAAGAGTTCCAGGTTGTGGAAGTTTCTCATTGGCTACAAGCAGTAGTTAGTGCATTGTTGGGGCAGGAGAGGATCCTCCTCTTATGTAAAAGCAGGAGATGAAATTCCCATGTGATTAATGTCTTTTGTTGTCAAAATAGTTCTTATCTTCCTCCTTGCTGAATATACAGGCTGCAATGAGTGGTATATGCATAAGATATTACCCCTTTGGGGCTTCCCGTCTCCATTGTAAATGAGGTTTCCTTTATTTATTTTCACTCTGCCTTATTCCTGATTAGTGTCTTTTGGGAAGTGTGTTTTATTCTAAAAAAAAATCTGTTTCTTGGTTTATTAAATCATTTGAATAAGAAGTCAATAAGCTTATGGAAATTTTATTGGCTGTTACTTACATATAGAGATACTTTATGATCATTGTTCATTTGTTTTTCTGCCTAGATTCTCTGCCTCGTAAATGTTAGTCACAATGGTGTGAGTGAATCAGAATTGATGGAACTCTATCCTGAGATGTCCTGGGCTGTCTTGACCTCCCTTATCCACAGTTTACACAAAATGTGTTTGTTGACTTATGGTTGTGGTTTGCTCAAGTTTCAGCATCTACAGGTGAATATTATTTTAATAAGGTTTTTTGACATGTCAACATATAATTGGCTAATATTCTTATGTAATACCTTTATGAGATGGCTATTACTTTAAAAGGTAGTTTCTTTCTGGAAGAGAAAAAATATTTTTTCAAATTTTATGTTTCATTGAATTGCTGGTATGGTTATACATGTATTAAGAACTTGGACTCTGTAAGTCAGTCTGCCTCTGTTTACAACCCAGCCCTTCACAGCTTGATGGCTATGTAACCTTCTCTAATTTGGGGCAAGAACTTTCCAGTTTACCACAGGGATTGTGAAGAGTATTAATTGAGATAGTCCTTGGTCCTTGTGAGGCACTGGGCATAATGTCTGCCACATAGTAGTAAACACCTAGGAAATATTGACTAATATAATTCTTACTATCAGCAATGCCATGATTGATTTATATATGTATAAATGTATACATATATATAGTACAGATGCAAATGAAGTCTTTCATTTGAGTATGCTGTACTATATTTGTGGGGAGGAGGGGAGTGAAATGTTTGTAATTTCAGAGGCTTACCTTTCTCTTTTATTATTTATCACTTAAATATAATTTACTCTTTTTAGTACTTTTTCAATCCACATTTCTGAGATTTTTTTTATTGAAGTATACTTGACATACATTATATTAGTTTCAGGTCTACAACATAATGATTCAACTCAGAAATTTCCATTTCTGAGATTTTTAATGTGTTAACAGTTTGAATTAAATTGTGTTTTGAGTTCTTAAAATATTAGTACAGGAATTTTTATTCTTATATCAGTTAATCACATAAATACATCCTGAATTTTGAAACATTCTACTATCATTTTTATTATACAACTATAAAAAAAATTGTAAATTGTAAATTCCTTTTTACGAATTCGTGATTAGATATACAGTAACTGATGGAAAATAGACTGCAGTATTTTTTCTTTTTCTCCCTAGGCTTGGGAAACAGTGAGACTGGAGTACATGGAAGATACCACCATTATTTCTTCATATAGACAAAAGCTAATCAACTATTTCACCATGCAGCTAAGGTATTACAACTGTCCATATTGTTCATCTGTAGCTTCTGCCATATCCTCTACCTCTGGGTGCTATTTCTCTTTCTTAACTTATAACTTAATATATAAAATTTTAATGATTACCGAAAAAATTAAATGCTTTTCTATTCCATGGATGTCAAAAGAACAAAAGATGATTACATAAGTCTTAATACTATGTTAAAGATTTAAACTTAAGTAAAATCAATGCAGTATCATTTTATTACTTTATTTTATTCCAGTTAAATAGTTTAAAAATATGTGTGTGTCTGTAGATTCTTATTTGTGTGCATATTTGGGTCCATTTAGGATGGGGTTTTTGTTTGTTTGTTTGTTTTGAGTTTTGCAAGTTTATTTATTTTGAGTGCATTTCATTTTTTAAATTATTTTTATTTTTTTAATAGTTCAATTTTAGGAAAATACCTTTAAAGTTTGGTTGGTGGCCCTGAATATCACTTTATTTATTTTCAAGGACAGATGGGTAAAGTTTCTCATTTTGATAATTAAAGAATCAGAGGTATATGTTAAATATATTTTTTTTCCTTCAGCATGTGTCTGAAGGTTTTTTAAGCAATCTCATTGTACTGAGTGCTGCCCCTTCTCTTCCACTAGTCAGGACCCAGTGACTTGGAGAGGTGCAGATGAACTCCCATGGCTTTTTCAGCAGCAGGGAAACAAGCAAAAGTTGCACAATTGCCTTCTCAATCTCTTTGTGTCTCAAAACCTTTATAAAAGGTAAGCAACATTTGTAGAACACCTTTCCCCCAGAGAAACAGATTTAAACAGCCATTCAGCATAACAAACAAAAACAGCATTTTTAACTTGAAAATTAGTCCAGTTTCAGTGCTACCTGAAATATAAAACAGCATGGGAGAAATTTAAGATAGTTTGTAAATTGCCATTAGATTTATGTTTTCCAAGAGGAAGAGTAAAAAGATAAGAGTACTGCTGCTTCATAAAATCAGACCTGGACTGATCCTGAGATATCTTTATATCTTAAATTTGAATTGAAGCAAGTTTGAACCTAAATCACCCAGAGAGTTGATAACTGACTCTCAGGGCGTTCAGATACCGCAGAGTGTAACCTTCAAACCAGACTGGGCTCTACAGAGAATCTAACTGGTGTTGAATTTAAAGAAAGGATTACCCTTTTTCATAAATACATTGTTTGTCTTTTCTGGTATGTTCGAATTTGCCAGTGTCAGAACCACACCTTCTTATGAACCACCTTATTAAACTTCATGAGGGGTTTTTCTGTCTTACTTAGAAATTTAGACATTTCTCGTACTAGCTGCATAATTTTTTTTTTCTCCTGAATGAAGTCTCTCAAATTTCTTTGTTGTACTTTGTAACTTATTTCCAATTTTTCATGATTCTTTTGAAATCAGAATCTACAGATGAGTAAGCTTACTTTTCTCATTCGATTTCTTGATGGAAATACAAAGTAAATATTCTGTGACAGTTTGCCTATGTTTCATTAGTTTCTTCTGTTCTAATTTCCATCATTTAAAATAGCGTGTTGAGTAAACTAAGCAGTTGATTGCATATCATGAACTGTCTAAAAAGGATTCTGATAGATTTCTATTGATGAGTAACCATAATGATCCTAATAGTAATAGCCAACACTGTGGAGTACCTGCTATGTGCCATAATCTCCTTGTAGTAACACCTGAGGCAGGTAATGTCAGTGTCTCCCTTTTGCAGATGAGGGTGTTGAGGTTTTAGAGGTCAGACAACATGTTTACGATCATACAGTTAGGAAGTAGTGGACACATGATAGTCCAAGCCCACAGTCTTACCTCATTGCACTACACTTGCCTACTAATAAGTTGTTCATATGAATTCTGATATGAAGTCTGGCATTTTCACTTGATAGTGGGTTTTAAAGTTTGTTTTTCATGAATTACTGTTATTTGTTGGACAGAGGACACTTTGCTGAGTTGCTGAGCTACTGGCAGTTTGTTGGCAAAGACAAAAGTGCGATGGCAGCAGAATACTTTGATTCTCTGAAGCAGTATGAGAAAAACTGTGAAGGCGAGGAGAACATGATTTGCTTAGCAGATCTTTATGAAACCCTGGGGCGATTTCTCAAGGACCTCGGCCTACTCAGTCAGGTAATGCCAGCCGGAATCAGAGCCAGTGTGGGTTTTTCATGTTTGCTCTGTTTCCTAGGAGTTAGTGCAACTTTTATTTGCTGTGCTAATCAGATGGTACATCTTACAGCCTTTCACTCACTTTAATTGGTCTTTAATCTTTTTTTCCCCAGGCTGTGGTGCCTTTGCAGAGGTCTCTAGAAATTCGAGAAACGGCTTTAGATCCAGATCACCCACGAGTAGCTCAGTCCCTCCACCAATTGGCAAGTGTGTACGTGCAGTGGAAGAAGTTTGGCAATGCAGAACAACTGTATAAACAGGCATTGGAAATCTCTGAAAATGCATTTGGTACAGACCATCCACAAATTGCTCGTGAACTCGAGGCACTTGCAACTTTGTACCAGAAACAAAATAAGTAAGATTTAGGTCACTAATACTCTGGGTTTATGACCGGGAGTTACAATTCTTAACTGCAATCATTTGGCAGGCTTTGTTTTGTAACTGTGCGCTCGCCCTTATTCTATATTCTTTGAATGCACCATGTTCAAATATGATTTCTCGGTCTGGGTCGTCATGGGCCAAACAGAAAATAAAACTGTAAGATTCATCTCTGTCTGAAGGTGCGTGGAGGATAGAGCGTGGATGGACTTCGGAGTCATATGGTTGGGTTAGAATCCGAGTTCCTTCACTGACTAGCTTTGTAACATTGAGTGCATTACTGATATAGGGGGCTGCAAATCATTGCCCACAGCCCAAGTCCAGATGCCCTTCTATTTTGTAAACACAGTATTATTGGAACACAGCTACATTTTTCTCATTTACATATGGTCTATGGTCACTTCCGTGTTTTGTCAGTAGAGTTCATTCAGTAGTTGTGACAGAGACTACATGGCCCACGAAGCCTACAATACTTAATATTTAGAGCTTTATAGAAAAAGTTTGTTGGTCCCTGGTAAAATAAAAGTGTCTCTTATCTGTTAGGCAGCCACTGAACTACATTTTTTCCTCTATCAGAAATCATTTCTTTCACCTCATCATAAATGATGCCTATTGGAATATTTTTCTTTTAACTTTTAGAAGTATTGTTTCACACACATTTTGTATGAATTTCGCATTTATATTTGACCAAAAATTAGCCTTTATAGATGATGATATATCAAACTAAAATTTTACACTTTCATTTAGTTAGGTTCTCTTTTGGAGATTCAAAGTGAGTCGAATCAGTTAAAAATCTGTTAAATGTCTGCTTGGAGGACTAGATTTGTTTTGTTAAATTTTGTTTTATGAAGGGTTTTGTTAAAGATTTTTAATTCCATATTGACTATCACTTCTAGAAATAATGCTGTTTTTAATAGCCAAGAAAGTTTTTCTACTAGGAGAGCTTTCATTTCACTGAAGTATGATACTTTGGACATGTCTCTTTTGTTTGACTTACTTTACTTTTTTTTTTAAAGATATGAACAAGCTGAACATTTTAGGAAAAAATCTTTTAAAATTCGTCAGAAAGCTACAAGGAGAAAAGGCAACTTGGTAATGAGAGATTTCTTTTGTGTTATGTTTTAAACCAAAGAGAAAAAAGAGAAATTCTGAATATCATAATATAGATACATAACCCTTACATGTTTAAGTACTTTAGATTTTAAAGTGACTTCTAGAGAAGTACTGATTAAAATATTCTTATTTGTAATATGTGTTTAAATATTAGTATTACTGGGAAGAACGACTTAGTAGACTCTTAAAAAGTGGAACTATATTTCGTGGTAATCATTTTTCAATATATATGTAGATCAAACCATCATGTGTACACCTTAACCTTACACAATGTTATATGTCAGTTATATCAATAAATCTGGGACTTATTATTTAATTTTTGAAAAGTTAAACAAGTTCATTTGAAGGTTAAATTTTGGAAGATGGACTTTAAAGCTGCTTCAGTTCTTTAAAGGATTGGAAAAAGGACTAAAAGAAATTTAGTTAACATTTTATGTTAGAATTAAATGCCAATAAGTTCTTACCCTTAAGCACACAAAAAAAATTATTTTCACATTTCTAAGCTGCTGACAAAATCTAAATATAGCATGTTTGTTTTAACTTGAAGTGCTATGAGCAGTTTTTTATTGAAATATATTTGATATATAACTGTAAATTTAAAGTGTGCAAGATGTTGATCTGATACATTTATATATTGTAATATGATTGCCACTGAAGTGATGGTTAGCACCTCTATCACATCACATAATTATTATTTCTTTTTTGTGGTGGGAATAATTAAGACCTAGTCTCTTAGCCAGTTTGATGGTTATAATACAATATCAATATCGTCTGTATTCATTATACTGTGTATTCGGTCTTCAAGACTTATTTGTCTTCTAGTTGCAAATGCTATGTGCAATTTAAATGCATGATGTTTAAGTGTTCAGTAGTGCAGTTGGTAAATATCTGCACGTTAATTCTGTTTCCTGATTTTTTCAAAGCACTTTAAGATTCACTTCACTTTGCTAAAATATGTCATAATCATTTTCATAGTTTTTAATGAATTTTGGAATGTGATGCCATGTGGAAATATGCATATTTTCAACAACTGTGAAATTAATTTGCTGTAATGCTTAAAATAATTATAATCTACCTTAAAGGGAGGGAACAAAAGGTGAAAAGAGTTTTTAGGACCCCAATATATTGTTTCAGAATCAAAGATTGTACTTACTCTTGGTGATTGCTATGAATTTTTTGTTTGCTCCAGTATGGATATGCCCTTTTGCGTAGACGGGCCCTGCAGTTAGAAGAGCTTACGTTAGGTAAGGACACACCTGACAATGCTCGGACCCTCAATGAACTGGGTGTTCTCTACTACCTTCAGAATAACTTGGAGTGAGTACCATGGTATTACTAGTGAAAACAAGTATCTATTTTGTCTCCTAGGTGCAAAGTTGTTTCACGTTTCTATCATGTCAAGCTAGAAGAAACTGATAGAAACTATGCCAAATTTCATGTATATGTTATGAACATAGCCACACTTAACAAAGACCATGGCATTTTTTTTTTTTTTAATGTTTCCTTTTACATCATTTTTTTGGTAACTGCAAAGTTATTCTGTAGTTTCCCTGGTATGTTATATATGGTTAGGAAAAGTGAGTTCGTATAGATATTGTACATGAGACATTGCAGGAAAAGAAACGGGACTAAAGGAGAATGAAGAAAAGAATGTAGATGGGTGCTGGTTTCAGTCTTCATTTTAATTGGACACAGAAGACTCAAAATGGCATTAATATTTATACTTTCTGAAAAAGAAGTTTTGTGGCTTCTTTGGATGTCAGAAAAACATAACAAATTTAATACTTTAGATATCAAAAAAATGTAGAAAATTTTTAGTCTTATTTCACAAAAAGTTTATTTAAAATTATTTAGTACTCACCCAAAGGGAGGAGTGAATACCAAAATCTTTTGAGTTATAGGTCTAATAATTTTAAAGGTATAAAAAGTTTGTTTTGGAAAATATTTATGGTTTTGTCTTTTAGGAGAAGTGAAGTGGAGAATTGAGGCAATCATCCAGATACTTTAGGCCCTCACACCATCAGGAAAGCATTTTTAATTTTTGGAAAAGAGCTAGAAGGGAAGAGAGTATGGGAAGAGGGAGAGAGAAGATTTTGAGCTGAATCCTTCATTTTAACAATCTTGGATTTAAGAATAAAGAGGCCTCAGTTCTCCATCTAACTAGGGCTAGGGATCCTGACTTCTAGAGAATAAACTGTTTAAACCATTTTTGGCTTTTATTCATAGTACAGCTGACCAGTTTCTGAAGCGTTCCTTAGAAATGAGGGAGCGAGTTCTAGGACCAGATCACCCTGACTGTGCCCAGTCTTTGAATAATCTGGCAGCTCTATGCAATGAAAAGAAACAGTATGAAAAAGCAGAAGAACTATATGAACGAGCTTTAGACATTCGGAGACGAGCATTAGCTCCTGATCATCCTTCTTTGGCTTATACAGTGAAGCATCTTGCAATCTTATATAAGAAGATGGTAAGTAATCTTTGGCATGCTTACATGTGTTTTATAATATGCCAGTTAAACCGTACTTGCTATCAGCAAAATCATTTATCTTCTAGTGGTTAGATTCTTTTTTTCTTTTTCAATTACAATTGACCTTCAGTACTATTTTATATTAGTTTCAGGTATACAGCATAGTGGTATTTGTATGATTTACAAAGTGATCCTCCCAATTAGTCTAGTTTCCACTTGACAACGTACCTAGGTATTACAATATTATTTACTCTATTCCCTATGCTGTATTTCACATCCCCATGACGATTTTATAACTACCAATTTGTACATCTTAAGTTCTTCTCCTTTTTCACTTAGCTCCTCAACCCCTTTCCATCAATTTGTTCTCTGTATCTATGAGTGTCTGTTTTGTTTATTTTTTTCTTTAGATTCCACATATAAGTGTGATCATATGGTATTTGTCTTTGCCTGATTTATTTAACTTAGCATAATATGTTTTAGGTCTATCCATGTTGTCGCAAATGGTAAGATTTCATTCTCTCTTAAGGCTGAGTAATATTCCATTGTATACATGTACCACCCCTTCTTTATCTAATCGTCTATAGATGGGCACTTGGGTTATTTCCATATCTTGGATATTATAAATAATGCTGCAGTGAACATAGGCTGCATATATCTTTCCAAATTAGTGTTTTGGATTTCTTTGGATAAATACCTAGAGGCGGAATTGCTAGGTCTATTTTTAATTACTTAGGGAAACTCCATACTGTTTTCCATAGTGTCTGTACAAATTTGCAATCCCACCAACAGTGCACAAGGGTTTCCTTTTCTCTCTCGCTATTTTCTATGAGCTTTTAAATCATGGTTTAGTTTTTTTTAACAAATAGCTGAGTAGAGCATTTAAAAATATTATTTCAAATATTAATCAAAAATATTATTGTTTGATTTTGTTAAAATACATTCTAAGTATAAATGCATTCATTAGCATTCCAATTAAACATATTCTTATATTACATTTCAAAAGTTCTAAAATTCAACCAGTATTAAGTTTGCTCTTAAATTACCATAAACATAACAAATCACCCAATTGTGAGGGCTGAAGGAGTTTTTATTGATGAAGTGAGCATTTTAATTTTACTCTTTGTCCACATTTAAATGTAACCTATTCCTTGCCGTAAGGTTCTAGCCAGTGATATTTGGAACTTTTATAGTTCTTCTCCAGAAAAAATGCCAGAGAAGCTTGCTTTCATTTAGTTCAGTTACAGAGTTGTGTGGACTGTCTCTGGACTTTGTTTGGGAGACTACTTTGCTGATCATCCTGATATTGAAGTTGCTGTTTTAGTAAGAAGGCTCCATTGTTGTTATTTCTCCCCAACAAATGGAAAGGAAGTAATTGGAAAAGTCTGGAATGGATTTGATGGGAAATGAGATTTTATTTCAATGTCTTCTCTAAGTCATCTATAGAAGCAAACATATTTTAACTGACATGTTTTTACTTTACCAGAAACAGTAATAATGGGTGATCCTGAAAGGCTTTCTGAATTATTAAAGAAAATGTTCTTATATTCAGTATAGCATTTTTACATATTCTGTTAGGTTTCAGTTATCTATAAACTTAACCAATAAACTGGGAGGAAACGCTTCTGAATTTTTTCCCTCAAAATATGAAATTTTATTTATAAATAAATAAGCTCTGATCAGATAGTATTTAGTGCTTTAATATTTTTGTCAGATTTCACTTTTGTGTTTTAGGAGAAACTTGACAAAGCTGTACCTTTATATGAACTGGCTGTTGAAATCCGGCAGAAATCCTTTGGCCCAAAGCACCCTAGTGTAGCTACTGCCTTGGTGAACTTAGCTGTTCTCTATAGCCAAATGGTAAGTACTCACACTTTAACTCTTTATAAATGAATGGTTTTAAGATATGAAATAATAGGTTAACATGAATTAGGTGTGGCACAGTGAAAATAATTCAAGGGAATTTAAGATTGTCTCCTAATGCTTCCTTTAGTACTTGAGAAATTATTGAAGTTATACTTGTAACATAGTCCCTTCCCCTTACTGTAAAACATGAGCGAGTGTTTAGTTCATTGCACAGGCTTAGTTTTTTTAAATTCTGGAAACTCCCTACATCTTTGTATCTAGTATGTCTTTAAGCTGTGACATTTGCCTGTGATAGGTGAGAAACAGGTGTGGTAGCCACAGGACAATAAAGAACAGGTTTGTGCTTATATAGTTGGATTAAAGTCAGTGGTTACCAAGCCAGGTCTAAAACAGGCTTCTGGCCTTCTATTATAATGCTTTTCCTATTATGATTATTCATAAATTAATCCATTTATCTACATCTCTAAGGGGGATGTTAACATTTTTAAAGTGCTTACCCAAGTTGGTCAGCTTAGTCTAGAATACGCTAATAGTAATATCAGAAACCTATTGTGTTTAAGTGAGTGTTGTTACTTTTTTTTAATAAGAAAAAACACATCGAAGCCTTGCCATTATATGAAAGAGCATTAAAGATTTACGAAGACAGCCTGGGTCATATGCATCCTCGAGTTGGAGAAACATTAAAAAATTTAGCTGTGCTTAGGTAAGAATTTTTTCACTTTCCTCATACAGCCAAACTCTGTTTGAGAACCTTTAATTTGACTTATCATGGAACATCAAAAAATACTTATTGTTAAATATGGTTTTTCTTGGAAAAGGGGTAGGGTTGTTTTTGGTGACCTATTTCGAGATATGGTAGTAGTATCTAGAAGCAAAATGAAGGCTGCACAATCTATTTAGTAAAGCATTATATTGTGACAAATAGTGAAGGATGGTTTATATTTGCAACCAACTGGCTCTGGGGTAATAGGGGCCATCTGCTGTCCTCAGAGCTAATTTACCATTAAATACATGTTGACTTTTGCTTTGTGTTTGTTTAACTCAGGATGCAGAGAATACCTACCTTCCCTTAGGAATTTTACTGTATCCATTATAACACGATATTAATGGTGTCCATATAGACACTGAAGTGTTCCTTAGCAGTACAAATAAAAAGGAAAAGAGTTTGGGTATTCCGTTTTTCTGGGCTGCCTGAGTGAATGCACTGAAAAAAATGAGCGATTTTTCACAAGTTGATTTTTTGTATCTTGTAAGGTTATTTAGAATTGTTAAGAGGTTATTTCTCATATTAAGAATTTTTTTCTCTCAAAGCTATGAAGAAGGGAATTTTGAAAAAGCTGCTGAACTATACAAAAGGGCGATGGAAATAAAAGAAGCAGAAACCTCACTTTTGGGTGGAAAAGCTCCTTCCAGACACTCATCAAGTGGAGACACATTTAGTTTAAAAACCCATTCTCCTAATGTTTTCCTTCATCAAGGACAAAGGTAGTAACAGCAGTTACAATTCATTACAATTGCACCTTAGGATAAAATAATTAAGAAACACTTGGAACATTAGAATTTAAAACTTACAAAAAATGTTTTTAAGAAAATTTACTTTTGTGATTTAGCTGACATTTGTATGAAATCGTATTGGACTACACTGAGGTTCGAGCCATGATTATGTCAATGTCATTTAAAGGAATTAACTTCCCTATATGATGGGATCCAAGGGTGTAAGCACATTAGAATCCTAAGATGACATGAATAGATTGGTCTCCGTTCAGCAAGAGCTGGCAGAGCAGTTAAGGAGGTCAAGACTTCCATGATTCTTTTCGTCTCTCAAAACCTTCTTTAACCTCCCTGTTCCTTGTTTTGCTTTTGAACAGTAGTCCGGTCCAATTCTCTACCTCAAAGAAGTTTCAAGGAATACAGGGATGTTTATGAAAAGTATGAATTGTCTTCTATAAAATTAACTAACAGTAATCTCTGATTGCTACATTTTATTCTACCTTTTCCTTGAGCAGAATGGGCCAAACCCTCTCTCCTTTCCATGCTCTCTACACAATATGTTGTTATACTATGTAGTATATGTTGACATAATATGAAGTTATTAATGCAGTAACAGGTCAAGCTCATTGGCATTCAAAATGGAGACATGACATATATTCTGATTTTTCTTAAATGTCCTAAATGTCTTCATTTATCTCAAACTCAAATTACTCTGTCATTTTATACTGAAAATTAAATATTTTGATTTTATAAATATTGCCGCATTTTGGATACTGTTTTGTACCATTTATGTATTAATATATAATAAAATCTTCAATTTTAATGCTTGTAAGAGTCCAACATGTATTAATTGTAAAGGTGAAAGATGTAATAACCATAATTCACTGTTTTAAAAGTACAATTTCAAGTTTTCTTTTTCCCACTCTAGTTTATAGAAGAGGATTAGATTTACATAATTAAGAAATAGGCTGAACATTACAAAAAAGACTTGAAAGTTGTCACTACTCATTAAGTAGTTTGCTCAAAGCTTTGGCGATTGTATAGGATTTGGATTAATGTTCTCTAAGGCCTGACTATTCACTGGGTGGTCCATGAACCACCATCTGGGAGCTTATTAAAAATTAAGACTTTGAGCCTCTCTTTAGACCTACTGAATCAGAATCTGCAATTTAGCTAGGTCCCCAGGTGATTTGGATAAGTTTGAGAAGCAATGGTCTAACTCTAAGGCACTAACATTGATGACATAAAAGACATTTGAAGGATCTTATGAAAAGAACATCCTTTTTCTTCCTTTTGAGAGAAGTTTAAGAGGAAAAAAGATAAAATATGACCATAACACATATTTCTGGGTTTGCCAGCTGTGTAAGGCATAATTGAATTTAACAAATATACCAAACACTGATTTTAGAAGTAAACTATTAGAGTTGAAAATCTGACTATTTAGTAATCCATTATGAGTAATATAAGTTGAAATGCCTTAAAAAACTGCTTTAGGAAATCAGCTGAGATCAATATACTAGAACACTGAAAAAAGAAAATTAGCAAAATACCCATTTATTCTTTGTTCCTACAAAATTGAGACTTGAAAACATACGAAAAGCAGAAACTTGTAAAATTAGTTTCAGGTTAATAATACTATTCAAGTATGTTATGGTAAAAACTCACTAATTTCACTTAGAGGATGATGACTATATTTCAAAAGATTTAAGTTGAAATATAATTTTAATTATTTTGACCTTACTACTTACACTAACAACTCAAGTGTTTTCATGTAGAATGCTTACTTAAAAAGATAAAAATAGCTGGGACATTTATGTGTATTTGAGGTTCTCAAACAGGAATATTATGTGTACATTAATATACTCCTTCACAATGAGAAAGGTAGCTCTCGGACAACTCAATTACAAAACTGAACTGTCAGGATCCAAATTATGGTAGTTGTAATTTTTATTAATATTTATAAAAGTAAATATAAAAAAATGTGTCAGGGGGGTGTCAAAGCTCCTTTAATAAATATTCTTAAATGGTTATTGCCTTTTTGTGTTGGTCAGTGAGTTTGTAGGTATTCAGGGAGTATTTTTATGTGGAGAAACCCGTAATACATACTTTCTTTACTACATAAACATTTGAGTAGTACTACAAATTTCCCATTAACGATGAGGGAAGAGATTATAAAGTTGCACATACTGTTTTACTAGAATTTAGAACCTTTCTGCGAAGGCAGTTTTAGGAGTGTTTCCATCTTTCACATTAGAAACAGTGTTTATAAATCTGGTCAAACACAATGGTTTTAGTAATGTAAAATTCAGTGATTAATTTTTCATAATCAGCTGCTTACATACACAAGTTTTCATGGGAATGAGACTATCAAGAGAGCACTCTAGGTTGCAAAATATACCTGTTACCAAATTTTTTTCAGCTAAAATAATCCAATAACTTTTTAATGAAAGACCAAAAAATTAAAATAACTTAGATTTGGTGTAGTATAAGATACCAGCAGTGTGCAGTACCAAGTTAAAGGCAGAGTAAGGTCTTTAGAAGATGGTGAGTACTAGCCATTATTCTTTATTAAAATACAAAATGTTTACCTTATGAGTAAAGTCTTGCCAAAGTGATGTGCCAGAGCTTCCAAAGGAGTGGGAGTTAGGAAGACTGCATTTCTTTTTTGAAATTCAAAACATCTCTAGTAACTAGAGAAGTTGTTTTATAGATGAATACACTAAATTTTTAAAATATGGCAAACTACCTACCAAGGCAAAATAAATAAGTTTCAAAGCTGGAAAAACTATCCCCATACTTTCCTGACATTACTCTAAATATAAGAATCACAATATGATTCTAGAATCTCAAAACTAATACATTGAACTTATTTAGTATTTGAAGCTTTCTGAAATCAGTTTTTAGAACTTTATTTTACAAGTGAGGAATGTACTTTTTAATTTTTTTCTAACATTTTGCCCCTAAAGATACAATTTAGACATTCATATCTCCAAAGCAAAAACTCATCAAAATGGATTAGCATAACAACAGCCTACAGATAATGGTTACACATGCATATTCTTTCTTCCTCTCCAAACCGTTGGGAATTTTATTTCAACCAAGGCTCTCTAAGCCTTCATTATTTGTATGGAACTCCAGAGAAGATTAGTTTATCGATTTATGATTTAGTGGTCACCATCAGGGAAAAAATTATATTCTTCCAGTGAATAAATACATGTCCGTCATTTCAGAAGCAGTTTAGGCATTCTTCATGCCCACTATCCAGGACAAACTCCTGCCAATATCTAATTACCTAGGGAATCAAATTTAAATAAAGTAGACAGAAAGTAGCCCATACGATGGGTAATCTGAATGATCTTAGCCTAAATTTATTTCTTGCTCCTCAATAAAGTACAGCAACTCCAGATATGTCCCACAGATGCAATGCTTGCTTCTCCTTGGTCAATGTGGAAATGTAATTTGTACTTCCTGACAGTACCTTTATCCACGAGGAAAGCTTCGTTTTATTTGCCTTTGTCTTATTTCAAATATATGATTCACTGGTTTACAAACTTTTCCAATGACTACATTTCAGTTTGTAATCAGGAAACATTTGAGAGGATATTTTTATTTAGTAGTGGCAGTTTTCTTATAGAGAGCAATTATAAACACAATGAGTAGAAGCCTGCTAGCTCTAATCAACAGGTTGCACCTCTTGTTCTTTCTCTATATTTCAGGACCACGAACTGCTTCATTGTTCATGGCCTCAGGCGACAGACCACAAAGAATTACTGGATAGAAAAGGAATATGTATAATATCAAATTGGTCCTTTCTTCCCACCCCTCCCACAAAAGCCAAACATTTCAATAGCTAAGTTTTCAATAAGATATATAACAACCTATAATAATCCTTTGAAATTTTCTTACTAGAATGAAACATGAGTTTTAGCAGAGTTATTTAGTTGAGAGCTGGGGGAGCAACAAGCAACAGTATTTTCAAAAAGTATAACAATTCAGTGAAGATTACACATCAGTTGATGTTGCCTTAAGTTTTGTCAGTTTTAAAATGATTTTTTTTTCATTGCAAGGAATAGGCTTATACAGAAAATAAAATAGAGGCCAGTCCATTATCTACATATTCTTCATCTTAGCCATGAGGTCTTCCAAGCTTTCACTGGAATCTTCCACTGTTACCTCGGGTACAGAATCTTCTTGCTACCAAAAAATGAGAGAGTACATAGTTAAAAAATAACCATAAAAAATTCTTGATGCTTAGGAATATATAATGAGTAAGCTTTAATCATGTTCAACAAATTTACAAAGTAAATTTTCTTTAATAAATGTGCCTTCTAATTTTTTAAAATTATTTATTTATTGCCTTCTGATTTTTAAGAGAGACTTAAGTTCTTTACTTTCCCCAACAGTCTTCAGATTTACAGGCAGTAATTTCAGTATTCTTGAGATATCTATTGAAGCAGTACTTTTAAATGGTATTGTGGCTAAAATTACTAGCATACAAAAATGATACTTTCATTTAATCAAAATCTACTTTACTTGATCCATTAATGAATAAACAAAACATTATGTCTATGTTTTCAAACAGTTTAAATGTGCTGTGCATATTTCTATATTAGCACTGCATACCTCCGTCTTTCACACATCTTAATCTCTATAGTGTAAAATATCGAAAATAGGAAATACTGCTTTGACATTATGGAATGGGATGAAGATGAAAGAAGATAAACATTTTCTCTTATATTCACTTATGGTAAATCAGAATTTAGATATACCTTTTTGGGAATTGTATATGCCACTGTAATTCCTTCAGGTAAGTCAGGAACTGGACCTGAAGAATTTTTCAGTTCCTCTTCTGAAACCTCAGATACCAACTCAATACCTGTAGAGTTAAATTTGATCTTACAAAGTTTTTAAGGAACTTAATAAGCAATGATTATTCAAAATGTATATAATCAACTATAATTAGATTCCCTCCCATAAAAGTTTGTTTTATGCTGCCATTTCAGTTTATGAAAGAATTCCTACCCCACTCATTATCTTCATGTATTATCTCTTCCTCTTCTTGAACAACCTCCTGTTTGGGAAGTGCTACTACCTTTTTCTGTAGAAATCAAACAGAATCGAAGTGTTTTTACTCAGTTTTCTGAAGCATCGATTAAGAATTCAGGTAGGCTTTTTATCCTACTAAAAGCAAAATAAAAACAGAATTTTCATTTTTGACGCATGGTGAATAAATTAAAAGTTTAAGGTTCCAGAATTGAATTATCTTGTATTCCAAATGCAAATGTTTCTTCTCTTTTAAATTATACCTATGCAATATGATCTCTCATACATTCTGGCAGATTGACATATACCTTATATTCTTCCTGTTGCTTCCTGCAATTTCGGTCATCACACTGAGGATTTGGCTTCATGGACATAGTAGGAAAAAAATCCTGCATTGCATTGTACCCAAGGTAAAAACTAACAGTACCAAAATTTAACAGAAACCTAGAAAAACAAATCATAGTACATTTAGATAAAGAAATAAAAAGAGAAGTATTAAAATAACTGGATTATTAAAAAATGATTTTGAAGTAGGTAATCATTTTTGTAACAAGCAAACCAGAAAACAAATTTTTTTATCTTGTTTACAGGACCTGTTTGGTTTTTTTTATCTTGTTTACAGGACCTGACTCAGTAGATATTTGTTGAATAACTACAAGGAAATATTACTCCATTTCATCAATAGAAATATTATTTTATGAATCTCTAATAAAGATAAAATGCTTCCAACTAAACTAATGTATGTCAACAACTTTAAGAAGCATACTGATTTTAGAGAAGTTAAAATGTGGAAGAAGTATCTTAAAAATCCCCAAGGTATGGTAATAAATCTAATTTTTTAAGTTTTTATATATAACATAAAGTTTATGATCTTAAATGTATAGCTCAATAAAATTTTACAAGTGTTCATCCATATAATCACTACAAGATCAAAATATAGAGCATTTCCAGTATGTCTTTAAGCTCCCTGTGCTCCTTCCCAGTCAAATCTGATTCCTTTTAGAAGCTTATAGAGGGAAAATCATGTACATAAGGTAAACAACAAAAGAAAAAATATTTGCAAACATATGTTCTTAATATACAACAAGACAAGAAACTGAGCAAAGCATATGAGCAAACAATTCATAGAAAAATATAACTGAAAATTAAGTGATACCCACCTTTTACCTATCATACTGACAAAGATTAAAGAATTTAATGATACCCAATGTTATCAAAGGTGTAGGTGAAACAGGTACTCCTACACTGTGATGGAAATGTACAATCCTTTTGAAAGAGAAATTTAGTAATATCTATCAAATATTGCATAAACCCAGAAATTCCACTCCTAAAAATTCACACTGTACAAAAATCTAGTATACAAAGATATATGGCAAGATGTTGTTTGCAGCATTGTCAATATTAACAAAAACATCTATAAGTGGCCTAAATGTCCATCAATAGAGGGCTGGCTAAATACAACACATCTGTAAGAGAATACTTTATTGCCATAATTTCCCTCCCTTTTCGTATCCTACTATAAAATGTTTTGTTTAGATAGAGCCTACTGAAGTAAAGGCTATCTGCTCTTACATGAAACAGCTCTATACAGTTGCCTTAAGAGTTCTTATGTATGCTTTTTACAATTTCTTTGCTGGTAGTGGACATTTCTGATATCAGAGTGCCTTCCTATATCATGTTACAGTTTATTATTATATTGGAGACTTCAGAAACATAACTAAGCTTATTAAAGTATAAAACGAGAGAAAAATTGACCTGAACTGGGCAACACCTAATGGGATTCTGCTTTAAATAATGTGTGAGTTGGTTCAAAAACTCTTTGACATTAATCTTAGCTGCAAAGAAACCTTTGTCCTTTTTAGCTATAATTTAGATGGCGTTGTTGTTGGTTATCTGTTTCTGGGTAGCAGAGATAGTACTCTGGTTAATGTTTAATCACATTCATATTAGTTTTAGGAAGAGTTAAATCAAGATAGTGGAAACAAGTGCATTTATGCCTAAGTCTCCAACCTAGTTAAACCTGTAGATTTATATCATTTAGTTAATGTGTCATACATAAGTACACCAGTACCATTTGTTTAACAAGAGCTATTCTAAATGCAGATAATAACACAAACATGTATGTGTATAATATGTGTAATATTAATTAATATACAATTGATCCTTGAACGACATGGGTTTGAACTGTGCCAGCTATCCATGTATACATGGGTTTTTTTCAAAAATATATAGTCGCTCCTCTGTATCCCTGAGAATCTGTGGATGCAGACAGCCAACTGTATGCACTGTTCTACACCATTTTATATAAGGGACTTGAGCATCTATTGGTTTTGGTATCTGCAGGGAGATGGAGGGTGGTCCTGGAACCAACCCCAAGTGGATACCAAGGGTCGACTTGTTAAGATTTTTGGAGAGTCAAAAGTTATATGTGGATTTTCAACCGCATAGGGGTTGGCACCCCAACTCCTGCAGTATTCAGGGGTCAACTGTACATTGAAATGAAATCTATTAAGATATATTTACATAAAAATAAAAAGTATATGTATACCATATACAACAAAATAAAAATATATATTTAAAACTAAATTTAAAAACTATAATACTTAGCTGATAATTCCAATATTTAAGATAATTCATGAAATATATTTATTTTTATCAAAAGGAAACAAGACTATTCAGAAAATTTAACCCTCACTCACTTTAACACATTTTGTACCAAGATCCCAGCAACCACTCCCATAGTCGTGGGAAGACTGGCTGCACAAACACCTTCTCGTTTCAGAGTCTTTTCATCAATATTTGCAGCAACTACAAGTGGTGGAGCACACTACATGAAAAAGAATAAAAGAAAATATATTTCAAAGAAAGGGAAAAAAAATTTATGTCTCAAATAGTATCCCATGACATTCAAAGTTAGTTTTTTCTTTGAATTGTAATATATTTTCAATGCCCCTAGGAACTCCAGTAATTAACAGTGAAGAATAAGCCAAAATGAATTATGCATACCGCAAAACAAGCAGATTCTCCAGGAATTATAAGCTGTATATGCCCCGAAACTGCATTTTCACTGACCCCAGACTCCATCCATGTTTGTCCAAGTTCATTACAAGCCTTAGTAGAAACAGGTGAAAGAACATAAAAGAGCAAGAAATAATTTACTGTAACTTCTTTTTATAAAAAACTGGAGTTTAACTAAATTACCCCTTTTTTTTTTACCACGGGTTTTTAAAAATTAGCTTTCAGAATTAAAAAGTTGTAAATAATGGAATTCCTTGGCAATTGCCACTCTCCATCTAAAAAGTAAACTGACATGTAAGCAGTCAATAAATATCTATTTAATTAAATTTAACCATAGTTTATTGGATTTCTTATTAGGTTAATGTAGAACTTCATTTTTCTAAGATAATTTCAGCAACAAAAAAATGCAAAATGTCATTGAAGAGTTGAAAACAACTTAAAAAAGAAGTCAGTCTTATTTCTGAGAAAAAATGTTCATATGCAATTTGTGTGTATATTTACATTTACATAAAAATAAATTAAAAAAAGTTAAAACCAATGCTGACCAAGAATAAGTATTATAAGAGTATTACAAGACATTAATTTATTTTAAAAAGTTATACATAAGAAGTATCTGCTATTTTATAGTTTCCTCTATCATTGGCATAGAGAGAGTAGGATACTGAAACATATGCCACAAAAACAAGGCTAGACAGGTCCTGCAGCCACTGGAATACCTTTCAAAAGTAGGCTATGAGAACTAAAAGGGTTTAAATGCATAATTGTTTTTAGTATGGGGAATATATACTAATGGAATCTACAGAAAAATGGATAAATCCATGAGTATAACATTTTACACAATAGGAACACTCACTGTATTTATTGTCATCCGAGCTTCAAAATTGTCCACACAGCTAAGAACTAGGTCAACAGGTTTTCCCTCTTCTAATCCACCATTACTTGGCAAAGAAAATAAATTTTATTTGAAAAAAATGAGAACAAAAATACATTCTAATTAGACTTTATTTGTTCAGTCATGTTTATTCTTTCAATAAATGTTTAAGTATAATTGTGACATAGTAAGTATTTAATATTAAAGATCCAATATATATCAAGTATTGAATAACCATTAAAAATAAACATCAATAATACTATAGTACTTATTACATAAGACATATAAGAATGCAAGAAGTATAAAGCTTGTTGACTAAAGTTACCATTTACCAATAAGCTTTCACAGACTTTTATTCTTCTTTCACTAAAAATGTAATAAAAGTTAATACAATTCAATATTTCAGTTGTGTTAAAAGAGTCTACAGAATACCACTTTCAGATAGAAATATATTCTAGAACACAGAACTTATAATTGAGGATTCTTTGTTATACTATTATAATGAGGGCCTTTTTGTTTATTTTGTTGTTACTATTATTTTTTGGACAATATATACTTTTTACTGAGCTTCTAGTACATAAAAATTACACAAGAAATTATTTTAAAAACAAAAATTATATCATTCTACCAACTCGCTAAATCAATCATCAGTACCTATTTTCTAATAATACTTTCTAATAATTTAACTGAGCTGGACATTAAGCAAAATATTCATAAACAAAATTTTACCTTATTCTGTCCATAAAATGTTGAAAGTTTTCTACTGTGGTTATATTATAGTTGTGTACTTCAAAAAGAACGTCAGGATTAATGTTCCTAAGAGGGAAAATGGGTGTGATTAAAAAACTACTAGTAGGTAATCATAAGAGTTAGAAAGAAAAAGAACTGAAGATCACTTAACAGAGTAGAGAAATGGAATTCAGGCTAGTCAAAGAAAATCCAAAGTCCTCTTCTACCTTTTTTGTCCTATTTCAAAAACTAGGTTCAAAGACTAGGTACGAAACATGTAGATTGTCAGAAGGCTTACAGAAATGTTCCCACAATCTATATGCCGGGAATTAAGGCTTTAACATCTCTGTTAGCTCCAGCTCAGTCTGACAAATGAGCTTCTTTGTTCCTTACTCAAAGAAACTTCCTAGAGTTAAGGTTAGCCAGCTATGGCGCTTGGGCCAAAACTGACCTGCCACCTGTTTTTGTAAGGTCTGCAAGCTAAAAATGGTTGCATTAAAATATATACACATATATTTCATGACATGTGAAAAATATATGAAATTTTAATTTCAGAGTCCATAAATAAAATTTTATTGGAGCATAGCTATCTATAGTCATTCATTTTTCTATTTTTCTCTATTGCCTATGGCTGCTATAACACTACAACTTTATAGCTGAGCAGTTTCAACTGAGACCACATGGCCCTCGAAACTTAAAATATTTACTGTTTAGCCCTATGCAGAAAAAGGTTGCCAACCCAGATCCAAGAGGAAAAGAATTCTTATATAACTGAAATCTGCATTTTTATAAGAGAAAAATTCAGATCCCTTTACTCATACCAAATACACAAAGTAAGATTTCACTAAATATGGTTATAATTGCTATTCCATTTACCTCAGCGTATGTTCTGCTGCTTTAACTTTACTTAATCCTGCTTGATGAGGTTGGAAGAAAAGTCTATTCATATTTGCCAGTTCCACCTTGTCATAGTCAAAGAGTAGCAACTAAAATGAAAATAATGGTATTCTGATGAAAAACATAACAAAAAAACAAACAAAAAATAACAAAAGAATAAACTAGTGGGCTTTACATTTGATCTGTTTAACAGTTTGACAGTAATAATATTACCGAATTCTGGAATACTAGGTGCCATATATTAACTTGTTTAGTGTTCATATGAGATAAGTACATAGATACTACTATCCTCCTTTTAAAAACGATAGAAATAGGGCACTTGCCCAAAAGCCACTCAGCTAATATGTACTGGAAATGGGATTCGAATTCAGGCATTCTCAGTCCAGCATCTGTACTCTAATCACAATGCTGTACTGCCTCTAAATGATTCGCTGAGATAATGTTCATTCCATTTCATACCAATTTTTAAAAATTCTGCCAAAATCCTACTTGATTCCAATTTTTTGCTGAGTCAAGAACCCATTAGAAAAATTAAAATCTTAAATCAGATAAACACAAATGCTATAACTTAAAAACTATAGTGTAGCTTGACTCCATTTGTGAATATGATACTATATACATACACATATATATATATATATAATAATGGCTAAAACATTATTCCAAATAGAATTAGTAACCAATCTGTAAATTATTGTCTTCTGCTATATATTTAGGCATGACAGTGTTTGTCAAACACATATACACAAACACACACACACAATTTTAAAATGACTAAAAGATCCCATTTCTTATCAGTAAGAACAGGTTGGACCCAAGGATTTCCAAGGTCCCTTCCTTGATCTAAAATTCTGTCTGTGTAATATAATTCTCAGTAACTATATTTAACAATAAAAATAAAAATGAGATTTTCTTCTCAATAAACTAAAAAAATGAACCCATCCTATAAAAAAAACACTTAGGTAACCCTTACTTTCTTGCTTGGAAAACTATCACTTATGCCTCTTATAATAATTTTCTAACCTTAGAGTGTCCAAAATATGGTTTACTTAAGCTCGTTCAACAATGTTTGTTAGATCAGGCCAAGTTTTAAGTTTGAGTGTTGGCCTCACAGCTGGTTTATTAAGTTGCAGGAAATCCTAAATTTTGGAACAGGAGGTGTGAGTTGTACTCTGCCACTAATTACCTCTGATCTTGGGTAAGTCACTTTCATTTTTGGGGTCTGTATCTTCATCTGTAAAATAAAGCGGCTAATCTAGGTCTGGTAATCCAGGGTGCCCTGGGGATTCCAGAAACTTTCAGGGATAAGAAGTGGGCTCTGGGTCTCTAATTCTCCACTTCCCTACTTAACCCCAAAAATTAGCTACTTGTTTATCTGTTTTACAAATTGAAGAAAGAGTTCTGAAACTTACCTATGTAGATCCCTAGCTTACAACCTTGAGTGTACATTGCAATCACTTGGGGAGTTTTAAAAAAATACAGATGTCTGGGTCCCACCTCCAGAGATTCTGATTAACCTATTATGAGGTACAGTCTGGACATGAGATTTTTTTTTTTAATTCTGCCTAGGTAATTCTAATTACAGCAGTATTTGATAATCACTGTTCTAGATCCTTGCTACTCAAAATGTGGGCTAGCAACATCAGAATCACCTAGGAACTCGTTAGAAATTAAAATTCTTAGGTCTGCCTGAAACCTACAGAATCAAAACCACTGGGGTAGGTCTGGCAATCTGTTTCCAAGAGATTCTGATGCACACTTGAACCTGAGAAGCACACATCTCCAGGATCTCTACTACCCTTGGTCAGTCCACCAGGGTACTTACATCGGCTATAAGCAATTGCTGGCTGGCTTTTGTAAACCTCTTTAAAGACTTGAAAATGTTAATAAACATTTTGTCTTTTTGCATTCTTTCCTATATTAATAGAGTGCCAACTTTGAAATTACTTTCTTTTAAGAATTTGGGGCATGGATCGGGGCATTTTAAGAATTTGGGGCATTGATAAACTATAGGAAAATGTGTGCTGTGTCAAAATGACAAATTAAAGGGCATATAATTAGGTACAGTTTATGTATTCAACCACTTTAGCTTTATAAATCTAAGATCGGCAGATTGATTTCTGGTATAAGGTTACTTATTTCTACCCACAATCTAAACCAATTTTAGAAAAAAGTAAAAAAAGTATGAGTTTAAAAAAATCTAGAGCATTCTCCAGTTCAGTTTCACTTAAGCCCAAATTGTTTATATATTACTCAAACAAAAAAAGTTCCTGAACACAATTGGGTAGTCCTTGTTTAATTAACAATATCAGCTTCCATTCAGATGAGGTTATGTCTTAAGCCCTTCGGGTAGAACAATCTGAATAAATATACCACAAATCAATAACCATTAGTAATGAGAAATAAAAATCCTTATACCTGATTTACCCCAGAAGTGAGTAGTTCCCTATATGATAGGCAAAGGGAAATGTTTTTACCTTACCAATGCCACATCTTGTCAGCATTTCAGCGGTTACACTACCAACTCCACCAACACCTACTATTGCTACAGCAAAGGTACGGATTTTCTGTGAAATGCAAAATTATATGTCTTGATTAATAACTCTTCATCAAAAATGTCATCAGAAATTATTTTCATTTACTGAAATCATCTTCAAAAACTTGGAAAAGTTTATCATACCTCATAGTCGCTGACAATTCCCATTCGTTTCAATGCCATCAGGCGGCTTAAAACAAAGAAAAAAATGTTTAAAGCTAACAATCTTTTAATAGTGACATAGGTAAACCTACATCATAGAAAATAAACAACAAAACTCAATCACTACTAATCCTTTCAAAGAAGAGAAATCTTTCAGCGGGATTTACCAGATGAAACTAAATTACTGGGGCAGCTTTGAAAACACTGATGCCTGAAAACCCTCCCAGGTGCAGAACACACAAGATTTTTTTAATTGGAAATAATTTTTCCTCAAAATTTCTAAGATACAGTTCAAGTGTCTTTTAGCTTCTGAAATTTTATGTGCCTTCGCGTGAATCTATTGTCATCCATTGTGCTGGGTACTTGGTGTACCCTTTCAATTTGGAAACACATTTTTCAGTTCTGGGAAATCTCCTTGAAGAATTTGATGATTTTTGTTTAGTTTATTTTTCCTGGAACATCCTTCTGGAACTCCTATTATTTGGAAGTTGGACCACTTGGACTAGTGTTCTACTCTTATTTTCTTTCTCCTATGTTTCATGTTTTTAGTTTTCTGCTCTAGTCTCCAGATGTCTTTCAATTTTATTTTCCAACTTTTCTATTGAGATTTTCATTTTTGTTATTCTCCATTTTCAAGAATTCTTGTAAGTCATCTGAATGATTTGTGTGTGTGTGTGTGGCACCTTGTTTCATTTCATTTCCAAGATATCATCTCTCACCTGGGGATATGGATACTGTTGAGGATGTGTTCCCCTTTCATAATCTGTTTAAGTTACTATTTTTACTGTGTTTCTTTCATGTTAAGAGCTTCTCTCATTCTTTGTTCTGCTTATATTTAAGAGCCAGACACTAATAAAGGCAAGGATAGGCAATGCTTGTTTGAATTTGGGCTTCACTGTAGTGCGTTCTGGCCAGACTCTTTAGTTGTAACCCATAATGTCACTGTCTTTCAGTCTTTCTTCTTGGCTTGATTAGATTCCCTAAAGAATCTTTCACTTTCCAGCCTGAAAGGTGTTTGTGGCTCTCAGTTTTGGGATGTTAAATGGAAGAGCAAGGCTGGGAGTCCTAGCATTCAGTATGTAAACATTAGTTAAGCCCCTTACTTCAAATACAAATACCTGTTTCAATTAATAGAAATCATCTCTTTCACTCTCACCAATGAGTAAATCTCTAGTCTTCTTTCCTGGTAGGCAAGAGGCATTAGCATTAGCTCAGCTACAAAAAGTGGTGTAGGAAACCTAGGCTGTATCTTCAACAGATTTTCAACCAGATCTCTTTTAGCCCTACCTTAAGCTCTTCTAGAAGTATCTGCCTTTCCTGAGCCTTTGGGGAATTCTGTGGTATAAAGTGGGTTGGAGGCTTAAGAGTCAACTTTTTTGGATCATTAAATCAGTTATCAGTCACTCATCCCTTTTCTAGTTTCTAAAATTGTGTTACTATAATCTTCAAGTACAGGGACCCACCCATCCCAATTATTAATAGAAACCCTCTATTTTTTCAGTGGGGATTTATTCCTTTTTAAAAATTTCTTTATTGTCACTTTAATAGAAATGGGTAGACAGTGATAATAAATACCTTTGATCAATATGCCATGTGCACTTTGATGCTTTCTTTAATCTTTCTAAATAACCCTAAGAAGAACGTACTGCAACCCCCTTTTACAAATTTGAAAAAAGATTCAGGTTAATTAACTTTTTCGAAGATCAGCTAAATGGCAAACAAATAATCAGAGCTGGGTTTTTAAGCTAATATTTGAAACCAGGTTTTCTAATGTTAAATCTTCTACTCCCCTCTCCATTTCCTCCACATGTTTATAATTAGTCTATATCACATAATTTTACAGTTACTTGTGTTGTTCAATCATTATTCCACAACCATTGAGTCTCCCAAACTAAAGCAAATGGTCTTTGGGGGTCAGAGTCTTTATATTTCTTTTGTATCGCTTGATGCAATTAAAATGATTTGAACACCTACAAACCTTTCTATTTTTCAATAACCCTGTACTTTATCATAATTCTTAATGTCTGTATTGCAATCCCATGTTTACCTTTCTATCTAACGCTGATCTGGTGATCTCTAGAGGGAAATGGCAATATCTACTTTGTATCCCCAGTGTCTATGCATAAGAAATATTCAATAAATGGTAAATAATACCATCTAGGAGGGCTGGAGATGAAAAGGTGCTCACCAAATATTTACTGAATGAACAACAATCCAAACAAATGAAGGCTTAACTTTATCAATTTTCCATGTACTAGTGAGGAGCTTTGGGTGACAACTGCCATTTCTTATGTAGCAAAAGATAAAGGGTGCAAATAAGATAGAAAATACTAAATGTTTATATTTGAGTTCTGAAAGTTTGTGATTATTAAATGTCAAAGGATCATCTCACATTAAGTGATTCACATCTCACATTTAGGTGATTCTAAATATATGATCCACACTCCTTTTTATTCTTAGATGAAAATTTTCAAATTTTTCATTTGTAAAATTACGAAATGTTTAAGGATGCAAATGGAATAGTTTCCACTTCTGACTAAAGATGTCAGTTCATGCTTATTCAAACTCTAAAGATTTTGGATTAATCCTTCATATTTGGCAATACAGTTAAAATACATGCACCTCTGTCAATTATAATAAAATTGAAGGAAAAAAAAGAATTAAGACAACTTGCTAACCTATTAGATTTGATGAAGGAAAAGCAAGCATCTGGCATGATTTCATTTGATTTGGGTTAATATGAACTCTAATTACAGAACAATTAGCATTTTGTCTGGTGTTTCTATTATAAATAATATAATTAACATCTTTGTACCTAAATAGTGGTCTGAATTTTAGGTTTGTTTAAAAAAAAAAAAAACACATGCACCCTAAGACTTACTCAGAGGCTTTATATATGTCACAAATAAAACATTTTTTAAATATCCAAACTCTTCTGCTCTTTAAAGAGAAAGAGCAACAATAACATCTTTCCTGTTTCACCTACTTTAAAACTATCCAATTTTTTAGCCATACTACTTAGTGGCTTATTTTTTACTGGGGAGACAGTTCCATGTGAACTCTGGAATAAAACAAACCTAATGCCAGTCCAGGCCTTATTATATACTACTTGCTCTATGACCTGAGCCAAGTCATAGCAGCTTGTTAAGCCTCAATTTTCTCACCTATAAAATGGGGGTAAAATAATAGTGGCTATCTGCTAGGGTTGTGGTGAGGAGGAAAACACATGAGTGAGGGTGCATGAAAAGTGCTTAGCAGGTAAAGAAAGCTCAGTTAATGTTAGTATCTGCACTGAGCAATAAAGTCTCGTACAAAGCTTAGCACGTACAAGCGCTAATCTAAGAATTTTACATACACTGATGTTTTCAGTCCTCACAACTCTGACAGCTATCACTATTATCCCTATTTTACAAGTGAGAAATTTAAAGGCTGCTCAACTACTAAGAGTTGGGATCTGAATCCAGTCTGACTCTAGAGTCCTTACCCTTAACCACTGCACTATATTCAGCCTGGATTATGAAACCTTGGGAAACGAAAAAAGGTGGGGACAGAACTGCTAAAGGCAAATGGCTTTAGAGCTAATCCAGCTCTCTCACCACGCCCCAACTTAAGAAACATTGAGAAGACTTTATGAAACTGGAAGTTAATGCTTAGCGGGTTTTACATCCGATGTCATCTTCTGAAAGTTGTCACTATCAGTTTTAGGCAGAGCAAGGTAGACTGAGACAGATGCGGTAGGAAACTGGATACATGTCCTCAGGAGGCACAGGAGCAGCACCATATGGCTGATTCACTTGGGTTTTTTTAAAAAGAAGAAAAAACACCTTTTGACCAGTATTAAGACGTGGCGTCTCCCATTTGGGAAAAGGACAACCAGAACAAGAAAGGAAATATGGGGGCCCCGGGAACTGGATGGGAGAGGAATGCCTCACTCGACCATACGGGAACCGGGACCTCATCCCCCTCACCAGCCTCCGATCCATGACGCAGGTCACCTGTAGGGATTGGAGTCTACTACCTCCGGGCTCATCTTCTCGATTCGGGCCCGGCCGCCTCCCCCGTCGCCGTCTCCCAGGGCCCGCCGATTTCTCTCTTGGGCCAATTCTCGCTCCAGTTCCTCAACCCGCTGCTGCAGCCGCTCCACAGACTCGGCCATGGCTGGGTCCCCGGCCGCCAATGCTTTCAGCCCCAGCCGTCGCCGTCGCCGCCGCCGCCGTCTCACGCTGCTAGGTCTACTGAGCCCGTGAGGGGTATATAAGGAAGCACCTACTGGTGGCTTTCCTAGCCCAGACCCTGGGGAAGTGCTCCCAGAGCCTCACAGATGGACACGTCTCCACCACAACTACGGACCTCTCACGGAACCATTTCCGGTTGCAGTCATCGCTCCCCCTCAGAAAACATCCGCTCCTTTTAGTTTCCTTTTTCGCCGGGTCCTAAGAGACCAGGCGTCAGCAAGGCCGATGTCCTAAGCGTCCAAGGCCAGCAAGCAGCCTACGATGTCGCCTTTCCAACCCGGAGGCTAGTTAAAACACCAGGATCTTTTATTCCTGGGCTCGAGTTCCTGACGGTCCCTTTTCTGAACAGAACTTTATAGGCCTTCCGCCTTCCGGTGCATTAAATTTGGAGGTGGAAAGGCCTCTGCGTTATTTGTCCGTAGCTTAACTTGTGTGTGATTGGCTGGAGTGAGCCCCGCCCCTGGTCTTTCACTTCCGCTGTAAAGTAGCTTTCCTTAAGAAAAAAGTGTCTGTGGATTTGAGGTCTCTGCGGTTTTCGGCGCTAGTCATGGAGAACCGTGCCTCCAGCGAACCCGAAGTGATGGAGGTGCTGCCCCAGCATAAGTTCGACTGCAGATCCCTGGAGGCCTACCTAAACCAGCACTTACCCGGCTTTGCAGCCACGCCCGAGGCCAAGCTGACGGTGGTCCAGTATAGGTATTGACGCCGACCTTCTCCAGCAAAAACAAATCTGTGCATCGTGCTTTTTCCCCCTTACTTTGGCCTTGCGTGGGTTACTAATTCACCCCACCACAGTTTCTTTTCATATAATTACGCACTCTGCTGGCGGGAGCATTCTATTCTGGTTATTAACTAGAGGACTGTGGTGGAAGCGATAACAGTCACGATTCCAGCTGTGAGAAGGAATCTTTTGTTAAAGGATGCAATTATGTACCTTAAAGATTCACTGATGCTATTAAGGTTGAAAGCTCTGTGGGATATAAAAAGACTTTATCTCAACTTTTGTCCTATGATCGCTAAATTTTTTTTTTTTTTTTCCTGAGAAGCAGATGTAATTCCATTATAATTGGCTGTATTCTTGAAGGTGCTTAATGGTAGCAGCAGGGGGATCCGAATTCTAATTCTAATTCACAGCACCCCTTTGGCCTTTAGTTCTTTTTGAAGTGAGAGAATAGAACTGGATGACAGTCCTGAAAGTGCTGTTTTATAATAGAAAATATATTTTAAAATAAACTTTTAAAAATAGTAGTTTTATAAAAATTAAAAAAAAAGAGTTACGGAAACAGTCTTGGCTTCCACAAAATTAGATCTGCCACTTACTGACAGGGAATTTAAATATGTTACATAACTTCTGATAGTTTTGTAATCTGTGATAAGTACCTGCCAGTTCTGAGTAATTCTGGCAAGTAAATGAAATAATAGAAGTGAAAGGCCTTAAACATTACAACAGAACACATACTTGTGGCATTTATCAGTGGCATTTACAAGGACTTTAGACTTTCCCAAGTGCAGTGAGTTCTTGCAACTGGTTATATCCCTTGCTAGGACCCTAAAAGCTGTGCCCAGAGGACTGCTACCAGAGATAATGACTCCTGTGGAGCATGAGGCTTCTAAGCCAGGGTGACACCCATATTCACCCATTGTGGTTTCATTTCTTCAAACCTGAGCTGTCACCAAAGGAACACAGGAGTCATACAGTAAATCTTAGTCTGATGAATGGATTACTATGTGGACTCCACTGAGGAAAGTCATCTATGCTGCCATCCTGGCATACTGTGTTTCCTGTCTTCGTATGCTTTAAATGAACCAATGCCCAGAGTGGCCTGTTGGGGTCTTGTGAGATTGATGGTATAGTCAAAGCCTTCTCTGACCAAGTGAGCGTTCCTTACCACACATATACATGCAAAAATTTCATCTTTGTTAATTAAGGTTGGACAAAAGTGCCACCTCTTTGGTTATAGGTTAATACATTTCTTTCAGCACCAAATGCCCAAGTCCTAAACAAAGCATTCCTTTCTGGCTTATTGATGATTCTTATCATAGTGATACCGTCAGTGGGTTCCAGACTATATGGAGACCTAATGCTTGGCATGGTTAAATTTAGCTGGTACTGTGATGTGTTAGTGAACATATCTTCTCAAGATAGGCTTTTTTTAAGTCTTTCTTAGAACCTTGGTAGATACTTAATCAGAGGAAAGCTTCAAGTTTGGAGGAGAGTTTGTTTTTGTTATTGTTTGTGTGTATGTGTTTTGTTTTTTCGAAATAAAAGTCATGTCACATAAAATTCAGAATTTTAACTATTTAAATGTATTTAGTGGGTTTTAAAAATTATATTCACAAAGTCGTACAACTGTTACCACTATCTAATTCCAGAGCATTTTCATCAAACCACCCCCCCAAAAAAAAACTTGCCTTCCAATTACCCCCTCTTCCCATCCACCAGCAGCTACAAATCTACCTTCTGTTGCTATGGATTTATATATTCTGGATGTTTCATAGAAATGGAATTATATACTACGTGGCCTTTTGTGAGTGGCTTTTTTCACTTAACATAATGTTTTCAGAGTCCAACCACATTGTAGCATGTATCAGAACTTCATTCCTTTCTGGCTGAGTAATATCCCACTATATGGCTGTATCACATTTTGTTTATTCATTCATTTGTTGATGGATATTTTGGCAGTTTCTACTTCTTGGCTGTTGTGAATAGTGCTGCTGTGAACATTCTTATACAAGTTTTTGTGTGAACGTGATTTTAGTTTTCTTAGATATATACCTAGGAGTGGAATTGCTGGGTCATACGATTACTCATATGGTAACTTCAATGAGAAGCTTTTAGTTTTCCGATTATATTTCACCTGGGTCATTTACCATCATGAATGGCCAGTACTTCATATATGACTGCATCATCAAAAAAGCATCCAATGACACGTTAGGCATAAAAAAAGTTTTTGTTGTTTTTTGGTAGGGAAAAATGGCGTAGATGATAGAGGCTTTGTTCATCCCTCTTGCAACTAAATCAAAGTTGTGACAGAAACAAAGAGGAAACAGCAAAGAAAGTTGCCTGGGATCTAGATGAACAGAAGCATTACAACTAGGAGAGAAATAATTAATCAGCCTGCAACGGTAGAAGGTAGGACGGGGCGAAGACGCAAGGCTGCCTGGTCTTGAGCAACTGAGTGGGACAGAGGCTACGGCAGAGGCAGCAAGCAGCTGCAGACACCGGTCTTATTAGAGTGAACTTTTATGGTGATGGACCTGCTCACTCTGAGCACCAGCACTGGGTAGGCTGCATGAGGATCACTAGGGACTTACAGGAAGACACTGAGTTGTCAGAGTGAGGGCCGGAGTCGAGGCTTTTTCCCAGGCAGAAGTGCCCGAGGTATCCATTGCTCCTCTGTTAAGCCTCCCACCTTCCAGCATGCAGACTCTGTGCCACCATAGCTGAGACGTCATCAAACTGGGTAACAGAGGTCACTCAGCCCAGGGGATTCCCTGAAACTCTACCTCTCCCAAATCACAACCCCACCCAAGCCACTTGCAGTTGTGCCCTCAGCGAGTCAGGTACTCCTTGCTAAGCAGCGCCAAGACTCACACTGGTGGCAACTGGGCTCGGTTTTTGGTGTGGTTTCTTGAGGCAACTATAAGCACAGCATCTGCGGATTTCTTGCTGAATCTTAACGGGTGGCCCCAGAAAGGTCACAGGATGGGGCTAAACTTGACCTGCAGCTGAACCCGTCTCAGGATTGTGCCGCTGGACACCTACTACACAAAGCTACTCTAATAAGACCGGGAGATTTAGGAGCTTTGCTTTTACACAGAAACAGACAAAGAAAGGTGGCCAAAATGGGAAGATAAAGAAGCAGAAACCATATGAGAGAACAGAATAGAGATCCAGGAATAATGAAGTCAAGAAATCTAATAGATGCAGAGTTCAAAACACTGGTTATAATGATGCTCAATGAACTTAAGGGAAGTATAGATGAATTCAGTGAGAACTTTAACAAAGAGATTTAAAAAAACGTAAAAATGGAAATGGATATTATAAAAGAGAAACCAGTCAGAAATGAAGAACACCTTATCTGAGATGGAGTATATTAGAGGGAATCAACAGAGTGGATGAAGAATAGGATCGAACCAATATAGAGGATAGAGAAGCCAAGAACACTCAGTCAGAATGGCAAGAAAAAAGAAGCCAAGACTATAATAATAATTTAAGGAGTGTCGGAAGCCAGCCGACCAAGTCAAACCGGGTACCTGAATGGGGGAGCGGGGACTGAGAAAAAAGAGAAGACAGACAGGGTGCAGGAGGGAGAACAGATCTAACAACTGTCTCTCCGAGTTTATTTCTTATCCTTTTTATACATAATCTGTTCCTTTTGGTATCCCAAGATAACATAATTAAAGTAACATCCTGAAGATCAAGGTACAATCGACACTTCCTTTGACACTCCCTTTGACACTCCCTTTCTCTATACTTAATCTTCTTCTTCCTGGAATTCCACAGAACCAGCCTTTTCCTTTTTATGCAAGCAGGCCTCCCGAGATAAACCATGCACTCTTTTGAATTTGGGGAGCTTTAGCTCCCTACAAAGGAGCCTATGGGACACTATTAAATATAAAATATCATAGTGGTACCAGAAGGAAAACAAGACATTGAAGAGCTATTTGAAGAAATAATGATGGAAAACTTTCCTCAACTGGTGAAGGAAATAGACATACCACCCCAGAAATCTCAGAGTCCCAAAAAAGATGAACCCAAAGATGCCCACACCAAGGCACATTATAATTAAAATGCCAAAGGTTAAATATAAAGAGAGAATCTTAAAAGTAACAAGAGAAAAGCGGTTAGTTACCTACAAGGGAGCACCCATAAGACTGACAGCTGATTTCTCAAAAGAAACTATGCAGGACAGAAGGGCTTAACACAAAATATTCAACGTAATGAAAACCCAAGATCTACGACAAAGAATACCTTATTCAGAAAAGCTATCATTTAGAGTCGAAGGACAGATAAAGAACTTCTCAGACAAAAATAAGCTACAGGAATTTATCAACACCAAGCCAGCATTACAGGAAATGTTGGAGGAACTTCTTTAAGAAGAAAAAACATATATCAAAAACATGAATAAAGAATGGGGTGAAGGGTTAAAGACGTACAAATCAGTAGTTGACAGTTGGGCACAGGGAGTATGGCAGAAGGAATGCAGTTAGATTTAACATGATGGCTAAGTGGAGGGCCAGGGAAGGGAGGGAGGAATTGGGGGGATCGTTTTATGAACATTATAGATGTCTAACTAATGTACTGTATTCTTGAAACTAATTTAAATAAATTTATATAAAAAAGAATGGTAATAACTACATATTTATCAACAAGTACCTCAAATGGAAAAGAATTAAGTGCTCCAGTGAAAGGATAGAGTGGCTGAATGGATAAGAAGACAAGACCCCTACATATGCTGCCTACAAGAGACTCACTTCAGATTAAAAGACACACACAGACTAAAAGAAAGGGGATGGAAAAAAGATATTGCCTTAATGGACCTAGAGGGTATTGCGCTGAATGAAGTAAGTCAGAGAGAGAAAGACAAATATCTCATGATTTCATGTACATGTGTAATCTAAAGGACAAAATAAACAACAATGAAAATGGAAATAAATTCAGATACAGAGAATATTTTGAGGGCTACTACATGGGAGGGAGTGGAGGATGGTGAAAAAGGGCAAAAGGATTAACAAGTACAAAATAGACATGGAGATATAAAGTGTAGCATAAGGAAAATAGTTAATAATGTAATAATTATGTAAGGGGGTAAAGGAGTACTAGATTTAGTGGCATGATAACTGTGAGTTATATAGATCTCTAATCACTATCCTATACAACTGAAACTAATATATCGTATGCCAACTATAACTGAAAAAACTCATTGAGTTGTACAATATAAATAGAGCAGATTGTCTATTATATTTCAATAAAGCTGAAAAAAAGGTTTTTGTAAGGTTCATGTCAACTTGACTCTTTGCAGCATCATGAATAAATTATTCCATGTCAAGGTAGACACATAGCTTGAGGAGGTCTTATTTCCTGATCATTGGCAATCATCTGCAGTTTCTTATGCTAAAAGGCACCTGCACAGGATTAGATGATACCAAGATCAGTGCTCTTAGATTTGATTTTTAGGGAGGACGGGTCTAGCTTGTAGGAGAAAGATGTAGACACTGGAGCTGCTGCTGCATTCAGTCTGAACCCTTGTTCTTTGTGGACTGAGGCTGGAGGCCTCGAGAGAAACTTTGAAGAAAATTCTTCTGTTTAGTTTAAGGCCTCTCTTTCATGCTGTTGGATTCTTTAAAAGTTTGGTAATTCTAAACTGCTCATATGGTAAATGAAGGTGAAGATTGGATAGTTTTGGTAGCTGGAATGTATTCCCTTCGTCTGTGTGAGAACTTCTGTTCACCTGATGGAGAAAGTCAGTGCCCTGGTATAAGTTACCTGGGGCAACTTTGCACTTTTGTGGTCTAGATATTCACTCTAGAACCTTATCAGACTTCCTGTTGTAGAGAGTTGTACTTGGGTGCTAACCTTGGTCACACCAATGGGGGTTATCTCTCCAATAGCAGATAAGGAGACACACAGCTGTTCCCTTATTTGTTGCCATCTGCTTTTATCATTCAAAAACTTATGTTCAGACATGCTGTAGCACCCCTCTTGGCCTTGCAACATTGAAATCGATTTATTTTCATTTTTGTGTTTCTTCTGACATTTCAATAGGATTTGAAGAAGAGGGTAAATATATTTTTATAGCTGACCATTTCTCTACTCTTTTCTAGATCAGGATATTCCAATCCAACCTTTTATCTCCAGAAGGGCTTTCAAAAATATGTACTCAGGAAAAAACCACCTGGTTCACTTCTTTCTAAGGCACATAAGGTATGGTATACAAATGCAATGATACATTCTTTGTTGAAAAATAAATACATTTTATTCAGATAAAAACAATTTAAATTGCTTTTAAATTCACAATTATTAAATATTAGAAAATATATTTTATTTCTTAGATGAAAATTTTGCTTGAATTGTAGCCCACCTTGCTGTCTTGAAAAAGGGATTGAGGCTAAAATCTAAATCTATCTTTTGGCTATTAATGTTGATCAACACCCGGTCCTCTTGTGGATTTTATTCCTTCCTGTATAATTGGCTAGAAATATCATCATCCAGTGAATATTTTCAGTGTTACTCATTTATAAGTGTTTTGTGCTTTAGTTATATATTTAAATTATGTTTTTAAAAGCATATTATTATATCTACTCACTGAATTATTCTAAAATATTTCTATGACAATCCCCTGACTTAGTAAGAATTATAAAAGACTTTTGTTAAAAATTGAGTCTTTCTGTTTTCAGAAAATATACTATCTATGGATTTTTAGAGAAGAAAACAGGAGAGGACAGAAATCAAAGTCCTGAAGAATATGAAAAGCACTATTCATATTTAGAATATTATTATAATCATATATAACAGGCATTTCCCAGGCCCAGATGACTGGGGAAGGGCTGTCGAGGAGTGGACTTCCTGCCACAGTAATGCAGAATGCTGATTCTGACTTCCTTAGTCCCACATCATGTTCCCAGAAACATGAAATAACTTGGATGCTTAAGATCAAAAAAGTTGAGTAACTTTTATTAAACCTCAGTGTGGCACAACTCAAGGAGAATACCTACACAGATATTTATGCCCCCAAAAGCAGCTCTAATCATCTCTCTTTTTGATAACTCCTATCAGAAGACATCAGAATATAATACAATGCTCTCAGTTCAAGGATCTAGAATACTTTGTTTCGGCTTTTTCATTTTTTTCCCAAGTCTGCATTGAAAAAAGCAATGTTCCCATACTATCATTTACTTAATGACTCCCTAACCCTTTTGTCCCCACCACCATCCCACCCCATCCCCATTTCCAGCAGCAGGATGGTTATAAACACTTCTTTATAACAGCAATTGGCACAGATGGCTTCTCTTTCTTTGGTCATGGATTTAGTCACTTTCTGCTCTAGCTACTGCAGCAGTTGCTGCTTTATCCCTGCAGTCTCAAAGTGGGCTTCATGGTTTCTTCTTAGAAGTGATCACTTACCACTACCTGAGTCAGGGGCAAGGGGACTTTGCATGCAGATGAGTTGGCGTCTCAGCTCTGTTAGCTGTGTCCACAGGTCCTGAGTGATAGGCCCATACACCTGACCTGGTTGAGGATGCATTTTTCTTTTCCCTCTTATTTGGGCTCCTGATTCAGTACTGGCTTGCTTCTCATTTCCTCCTTTCCCAATAGTTATCTTGAGTTTCACAGCAGCCCCAAGCACCAAGAAGGATCCTTATACCCCTATCTTAGAAACAAGTTTCTTCCATCGATCTCCAGAAAAATCAGGTGCTTTTCCTTTCTACCAGTACTCACTGGCCTCCCCCAGCATCCTGTAGCTGACTATGCCCAAAGCATTAGAATAGAGACTCACCTGAGCCTCCTGGGGAGACATGAGAGGAAGAGTTAGCCAGTCATCAGGGAACAGGTGGAAACAAAGAGATGTTTTATGATATCTTTGAAATATTGTGGTCAGGAACTATTGCTTTCATATTACTGGAGCCAGGATTAAGCCTCATGAATATGTCTATCTTTTTAGCCTAATTAAATTATTTTTTAGTGCTGGCCTAATTTATAATTATAATAATTGCACTAAGACTAAGACTATGTTTAAGGGAAATAATAAGAAAATTATTATCCTCTGGGTTATTTGTTGATACTATTTCAAAATTCTGTCCTTAATGTTAACAAGTAGTTATTAAATTTCTGTTTCTGATTTTTAATAATCTATCATCCTATTTAGGTTGATAGAGAATTTAAAGTCCAGAAAGCTTTATTTTCAGTTGGATTCTCTGTTCCCAAGCCTTTGTTGTACTGCAGCAATACTTCTATTATTGGAACAGAATTTTATGTGATGGAACATGTGCAGGTAAATTAACACTTAATCTTACTTTGTTGTCGCCTTTATTTTTAATTATAAAATTAGATGTTAATAAATGATAATTTATTAGTCAATATTTTAGGTAATTAGTTTGCTTTTAAAGGGCTTAAACTTTAGTTTTAACCTGAGCGCACACAATATGGGAGGGATGAAATAGACTAGGAGCAAATTTAGTTTTTAGAGCATATTGACTTGTTCTTAAATTTTCCTCCAGGTGTCAGTAAAGAGCCATATGTAATGGCAATAACCAAACTGCCTGTCAGTATGGGGGGAAAATTATTCCAAATAGGAAATCAGTACATTAAGAACAGTAAATTCAAATTGTTTTAATTTTTTCTTTTTTGTAAAAATTAACTTGAAAGTAGTTTTTGTCCTTTAAGTTCATCTTGACATATATTGTATTTCTCTTTGGCATATATACTCTTATACGTGTTTCACAAAAGAACATTTTTCTAGCATGTCTTGCAAAGAATTGGTTTTGATTGCAAAACTGTTATCCTGATCTTCTTTTACAGGCAGTATGAGATAATAATACAGCAAAAAAAATGGCATGAAAAGACTTGTTTTAAATTATCTGTTGTAATTGCTTCCAAAGGGTCGAATCTTTCGTGATTTCACAGTTCCTGAAGTTAGCCCAGCAGAACGCTCAGCCATATATGTGGCTGTGATAGAAACATTGGCTCAGTTACATTCCTTGAATATACACTCATTGCAGCTGGAAGGATATGGTATAGGTGCTGGGTACTGCAAAAGACAGGTAATGCATCCACATAAAGAGCTTTCTTTTCTCAAGTTCTTGGAAATAACATATATTATTAGTCAAATTAAAAATTTTTTTTCTGAAATTTGTCTATAACTTTTAATATCAGCTTTCAGATTAACTTGTGTTTTAAGCATAAAATAATTGTGTGTTTTTAAATTAGATTTTGTTCAGCAGAAGCCTCTGTAACTGACAACATGTACCTGAATGCAAATTTAAAGCTGTTTCAGCCTCTCCACTTAATTTACCAATATATTTTCTATACAATTTTCTTTAACTTAGATTAACAGACATTTATTAAGCATGACTGTGTGTTTAATATGTGGTTGGTGCTGTATTAAATACAAAAAAATAGAAATAAGTTCTCCTAAAGGAACTTAAGGTCATTTTTGAGAGAACTATACATGAATCTAATTTATATGAAACTTGAAAGTGGTATAAAAATTATGTAATCTAGTAGTGAATTGTTTGGTGCTCATCATGAGAACTGTTCCATTCGGAGGGTGGATATCAGTATGCCCTTGCTTAAGTGGGGAGTGTTTCCTGGGAGAAAGAGATCTTACACTTGTGTACTTAAGGAAAGATAAAATCTAGAGTGGTAGGGAAGAGATGGTGCACATTTCAAATCAAACAACAAGACCAGATGTGTATAGGATTGTTTTCCTTTGTGCTTTTAAGAGGAGCTTAGGGGAGAGAGAAGGGAGCTAAGGTTTAGAGAAGGGAGCTAAGGTTTAGAGCTAAGATTTAGAACTAGCACTCACTATATGCTAGTTCCCATGCTAGGTGAATTATGGACCTACTCTTTTTTAATCTTTGTCACAGCTCTAAGACATAGGTATTAATTACTTCTGTTTTACCCATGAGGAAACTGAGGCTTGCAGTTATCAAGGAATACCCACTTAAGTGGCTTATACATAATTTAAACCCAGGTTTATATGATTCCAAAGATGAAGCTCTTTATAGCACTAGGTAGATAAGGAGAAAGAAGGTCAAGTATGTGGTGATGGAGAGAGATCGGACTTTGGGTGGTGAACACACAATGCAATATACATATGATGTATTATTGAACTATATGCTTGAAACCTATAAATTTAATTAAAAAATAAATTTACAGTTATTTTGGGGAGTGGGGAGAGCGATAAATATAAGCAGATAAGTAATAATGTCTCAATTAGTAGAGGACTTTGAGAATAGGTTGGTTTGTGCATTCAATTCTCAGAACAATAAAAAGTCTTTGTACTCCTCATACCTATAATATATTTAGAAGATTCTATAGGTAATAAGGTATTCAGATGAAAAGTAAAAATCTCCCTTCTTTTTCTAGGCCCTGTATGCCCTTTTTCAGTGACCCTTCCAGAAATTTTCTGTGCATACTTATTTATGCTTATATGTGTATGTGTATTTGTATGCATTTTTTTTCCTTCCAAAATAGTTACCAAATAAAGACCAGAGCACACATCTCTTGATTCTTAGGCCACTATTGTACACGTGCGTGTGTGTTAAAAAAAAAATCTATGTAAGTAAAATGGAACTAGATGGAAGAGAGACTTAAATGTTTAAGTTTTTAGGCTGGTATGAGTGTTTTAGGCTGATACTATATCACAGTCATTTGTCTTGAGCATTTAGGAATAAAACCAAATTTGATATCATTGAATTTTGTTTTAATTTAAAAATTACTGGATCTTGCATTCCATTTTCAGCTCTATCATTTTCCTTATTTATGTATCTTTAGGTATCAACCTGGACAAAGCAATATGAAGCTGCAGCTCATCAGGACATCCCTGCCATGAACCAGCTATCTGACTGGCTAATGAAAAACTTACCAGATAATGATAATGAAGAAAATTTAATTCATGGAGATTTCAAACTAGATAACATAGTTTTCCACCCTACAGAGGTACTTTAAGCCATGTTTACAATAAATTAAGTAGCTCTGAGTTAGAGCACAAGTACTAAGGAGTCCAACCCATCCTCACTCTTCTCCTATATCCACCACTCAAAATTTTTAGAAATGAGTCCTGCAGATTTTCTGGCATAAGTAACTGCCTGCCTTTAAGGATGGGTCTAATCTTGAGTGATATCAGATTTACTGTTTAAATAGGCTTTGGGAATTTATATGCATGTTACTGTTTTCTTCAAAAACATTTTTTATCTAAAAATATGTAGTTTATAAATGTCCATGTTCTTTCTTCTGATTTGTTTTCATTTCTTTTTCCTATCTCATAAAGAATTTTTTATTTGATTATTATAAGTTCAGAAAAAAACAGAATTCCAAAAGCCTTATTTGAGACCTGAAGAATTGCATGAGATTAATGTAACCTTGCTTTGCTTAATGTATACAGTGTAATCTTTAAATAAAGAGCACAACAAATCAAAACTATAACCCTCCTCCTGTGAACACTGACAGTGAGGACTACCTAGAATTGGAGGAGTGTGGTGGGAATAAGGAAACTACTTTAATTCTCCTCTCACCTATATGCCTTTGGACAAGACACTTGGCCCTTAGTATTCTGACATTAATGTGAAAGATCTACAGTTCTCTGAGTCCTGCTTCTTAGAAGATGGTTTTCTGGGTTTGTTAGTTTTCTCAGAATGCTAAGATGTTTTAGAGCAGGAATAGCTGCTCTAAATTAATGTGCTAAATTTCTGGGTTTTCATATTCTTTTTCTATAGAAAAAGGACAGGAGGAAAATAGCATTATAAATTGCATTGTTGTCATAATTCAAAGTAGTACTATATCAATTGAAAGTTCAAATATAAGGACATATGAGCACATTACCCAACAAGTTCAAATTTTTCCTAGAACAGTCAATTTGATTATTAAAATTAAGTATATATTAATTACGTACGTGTATAATCTTTTGTTAACGGCACTGATGATTTTTTATTCCTTATTTTTCTTATTTTTATTAAAATATAGCTAAAATGCAATATTATATTAGTTTCAGGTGTACACCATAGTTATTTGACACTAAAGAAGTGATCACCAACAACCATCTGACACCATACAGTTCTATCACAATATTATTGACTGTATTCCCTATGCTGTACATTACATCCTTATGACTTATCCGTTTTATACTTGGAAGTTTGAATCTCTTATTCCCTTCACCTCCCTGCCCCCCGCTCTTTTTTTGATTTTTCAGTTACAGTTGACATTCAGTATTATTAGCAATGATGAATTCTGAGTTCTAACTTTGTTAAATATAGAGTAAGAGAATTAAAGAATGCTAATTTATAACCTGGAAAAATTGTAAATGTTTATAACTTAAAACAGCAGGATCTGATCTATTTTTGAACTATATCACTTGATTTATTAATATTTTAGGAGCCTATCTTTGAACGTCAGAGCTCTCTATGAGTTCTATAACTATAGTTCTTTTCTATTCATTACTTAAGCAAAGAAAAAAAATGAAGACTTAGATCTCCTGAATTATGTGTTGTCTACTAAAATGTTTAAATTTTAGGATTAGTATCATATGTTGAAAGTAATAGCAAACTACAATAAGTGCCCAAAAGTTATTTTTTTAATATTTAATTTCTTATTAGAAAGTTATTTCTTATACGATTAAAGTTTGCCAACAAGTATCATCTTCCTTTAGACAAGTAGAATATTCAATAGTTAGGGAGAGACTTTCAGAAAAAAAACCAACTGGTAGAGGCACAGCTTTAAACTATTTAGCTGCCATACTAATTTGTTACGTATATCATTATCATTTAATGTTTTAGGATTATGTAGTAGCTAGTAAGATGTCTTCTACTGTATACTCAGTAATTCTATAATTATTAGTTTTAATCAGTTTCTGCCTCTTATAAATATTGTAGCTAATTTTTTATGGAAGTAATATATGGTTGTCAGAGTACAAGTCAACTAGAATTTACTCATTACCAATTATGTGCTCTGATCATGGTGTTGGGAAGGAAATACAGCTCTTAATAAGCTCAAAATACAGATGGAGATAAAAGATATTCAGGAACACCAGAGATCAATATATACGCAATTGCTAAAGTGTATCATACAAAGTGAACCACAGGAGCAGTCAAAGAAGAAAAGATACCCACTATCTACTGGCATTAAGAGCTTTCAAATTTTAGAATTTAATTTGAGTTAATAGTTTATCTTTTCTACCTCATTTAACATTTTTTCATAACCGAATAGGAAATTAGACGTTCTTTTTTATGATTGCACTCCACAAATTGGTGTTGACTATGTGTGTGTACACACACACACACACACACATATGCTCACCTGTATATATTCCTAGGGATATGATTGAAAGCTTTTTATTTTTCCTTTGAGGGTAAGGATTATGTCTAATTTTTTTCTTTCCTTCGTCCCTAAATTCTATATGGTAGATACTCAATAAATATGGACGTCCTAGACTAAGAGCTCCTTTATAGTGATTGAATCTTATTCATTTATGTGGCAGGTGGTTACATGTTTCTGCATTAATCTATGTTGAAAGAATTGATTTTAGTTAATCACTATTTCCATCTCAATATTTATACTTAATTTTTATTCTCTAGCAGCGTGACCTTAAAGCAAATTATTTAACGCTTCTCTGTCCCTCAATTTTTATTTTAACTTTTTATTTTGAAATAATTAAACTCAAAAGAAGTTGTAAAAATAGCACAGTGGAGTCCTGTGTACCCATCATCCAGATTCCTCAAATGGATCTCACACAACTATACTATGTTATCAAAGCCAGGAAATTCACATTGTGTGCCTTTTATATTGGGAAGAAAACACCAGAATTTCAGGGTTGCTGTTTTTCTATTCTACTTTTCTAAGGCTATCAATCTCTATTCTTCAGAAAAATATTACGGTAAAAGTAATCATTCATGATATTTACTAAAACTTGGTAATTGTAGGGAATGGATAAATCATAAGAGACTTTTAAATTGTACATTCCTGTGATGTTTAAGTTTTGAGGTTTTATTGAATTTATTTTGTTGTTAATTTTTGTTTTTAATGGCTACAGCACTAGATCTTCCTAGGTGGTCTCCCATCCAAGTACTAACCAGGCCCGACCCTGCTTAGCTTCCGAGATCAGATGAGATTGGGCATGTTCAGCGTGGCATGGCCATAGACTTGAATTTTTTTTTTTTGAAAAACAGCATATTTTATTTTTATCATCAGAAAACCAAACAAGAAAGAAAACAAAAACAATTTTAACTGAGAAATCTTCCAAGAATGTGTGTGGTTAGCCAGTCAAGGGTTACTAAAGGGTATAGCAAAACAAAAGCATATTACTCAATGTTGCAATCCCTAGTTATTTTCCAGATACTTGTATATAAAGTATTTGAAGCATGTTTGAGCTTGTATTTCAGCAGTGTAACATGCTCACTGAAATGTTCAAAAGAAATCCAATTTTCCTGGAAAATACTGTTAATTTTCTAAATATAAATCTTACCCATCTGGCAGAGACATGTTTAAGATTTTGGAGTTTCATGTACATATTGCCATTTCAATTTGAAAGTCAAATATGTTTTAATAGAAACAGATAAACTCATAGATATTTCATCTATATCTATTAGTCATCAGATGTATTTAAGATAACAAATATATGTACACTGGTTCTTCAGAAGTAATCTGCCTTGCAGTTTCTATGTATTAACATATGAAGAAAAGAATGGTTTGATATGAAAAACAAAACTTGTATTTTAATGACTTTTTCTTTTTAATTTTCCCCCACTGTCTCTAAAATGTCAGTGTAGTTGGAGAAAAGCATAGTAGTAAAATTTAATTTTATTGCTAGAAAAGACGTGGGGATTGGGTTTTTCAGTCTTTCTACTTTACAGATATTTTTAAAATACTGTTTAGTAAATGCTCTTTGGTAGTAAAGCCAGGTTTTGAACTCAGGTCTGCAGACTTCCAATACTGTATGTATAATTCCTTCTCCACTGTCCTGCTTCTCATCTCTACTGGAACTGGTTAATTTCAGTGATCTAGGAATTTAAACGCCTAGTCTTTGACCATGCCTTCTTCACCTTCTACTTCTCTTATTTCTTTACACCACCCCTGAGAGGCTGTAAATTTGGTTACTCTTACTTTAGAAGACTTCTTATCCTGCCTGGCCCATGTAGGCACGATCAATCACTTAAAAAACTACCTTTTTTATTATTAATTGAATTAATAATTTTTTGACTGTGGATGTGTGCAATATGAATTATAAAGTTTCCTGACCTTATATTACTTATTGTTCCAGAATCTTCTCACTCCTTGACTTTACATAATCTCCAACCCTGATCTTGGGTCATCATAGTTTTGCTGCAGAATAGTCATAAAGTCAGGTTAGCCGTGTCTGGGACATATATATATGCTGCATAATTTCATCAAAGCTATAAATTTGTCTCTTCATAATACCCGGGACTCCTTTAAAAAATGGCTTTTTTGCACCTTTTCTGTTCTTCTCAAACCTTCAAGTTGCTTTTCTCATCTAGACCCTGACTCTCAGCGTATGGTCTTGCCTTCTACTTGACTCATTTTTGTCCTTTTAGTTAGTTTCCAGCACAAGCTGCTCTCTGGGGATTATGTGCCCCTTGAAGTTCTCTTGATGTTGTTGAAGACATTTCAGCCATCTACATAATACCTCTTTCATGTAGATTGATAGGTGACATTTTTCTTAAGCCTCATTGTCAAGAAAAATTGTCACTCTTGAACATCTGATTTTTTTTAATGTATACACACTATAAACATTGTGACTAATCATGCTTCACACTTTTTTTTTCCATAGGCAAATCAGAGCAATTTTTACTGTCTACACTAACAACTATATAATGACCCATGATACTCAATTTTATGTGATAACCTTACTCCTAGTTTCATCTGCCTTCTTCATCTACTGTTTGTCCTGTCAGATTTCATATGTTTCTTTTGTTCTGAAAAGGTAAAAATACATATATGTTAATAAAATTCAGTAACGCCAAAAGCATACATAGAGAAATAAAACTCAATGTAGAACATATCAGCAAAAAAAGCCTTCAGTTGTGCTGAGGTTTCAGAATAACTATCAGAAATCATTAATAAGTTCTTAAGCAGCAAGATGAACTAGTAAATGTTCATCTCAACCACTAAGAGTTATGCTGAACTTTTTATTGCTCTGTACAGAAACATACATAGACAAGATTCTAATAAACTATTGCTAATTAATTTATACTAATCGATACAATTTAATGAACCATCACCTTTTCTCATTGACTGTTGTTTCATAGCTTTGTGTAATTATCTAAAAAATGTTTCAAATATCTTTAAACTTAACTCCATAGGAGTTAATTTTCACTGAAAAAAAAGGTAAACATTTATAGCATAAATGTCTCATCTTCTTTTTTTTGGATGTTAGGAGCACAGAAATAACCACAATAGTATAGAGAAAAATACACCCAATCTTTTTTTTTTAACTTGTCAAATCTAGCTAGTATGGTAACATATAATACAACATAACCACAACAATAAAAGGCCTTATAAAGTCAAATGGAGAAATGATTAATTTTTACCATAGTCTTGATAAAAAAAATTTGATTGCTTGCTATATGCCAGGCTCTGTAATTATTCATTGAATGAATACATGTTGGCTACCTACTATGTGCCATGTACTTTGCTATGGACTGGTAAACACATTTCCTACCCTCAGTTAATTGTCACACTTAACTCTGTGCAAGAGATGTATGTTATGGCTGAGAAAGGGTCGGAGAGGTTAACTAGCTTGTCTAGAGTTACACAGCTAGTAAATGATGGAGCTAGGATTTGAATATAGATCTATCTGATTCCAAAGGCCACATTTTTCCACAAAGCTACAATAATGTGTACAAGAGTGCCAGAAGAGTAAGGCATGAAACCCAGTAATTTGTATTGCCCAAATAAGTTCTGCCGTTTTATCTGGCTTGGATAATCTTGTCTAGATTATTGCTGCAGCCTCCTCACTGGCCCTCCTACAGTTTATTCAAAACATAGCAGCCAGAGTGACCCTCAAAATGCAAATCCTATCATGTCACTTCTCTCAGGGGTCCCCAAACCCCGAGTCGCAGAACAATATCGGTCCGTGGCTTGTTAGGAACTGGGCCACACAGCAGGAGGTAAATGGTGGGCAAGAGAGCCACTCCCCAGCACTAGCATCACTGCCTCAGCTCCACCTCAGATCATTGGGAATTAGATTCTCAAAGGAGCCCTGGTCCCTGATGCCAAAAAGGTTGGGGACCGCTGCTATACAGAAACCTCCAATAGAGGTTCCCCTTCCTATACCCTGTCCCTTCTGCCTTAATCCCTTGAAGTAACCACAGCCATTGCTCTCAGTTTGGTGTATATCATTCCATCTTTGAGTATTCATATATAGCTTTACCATTTAAACGAAAACACTACATAGTCTGCAAATTGTTTTTTCCACTTGTATTTATAGTTGAATGTCTTGTGTTCTTAACATAAAGGTATATATTTCTTTGTTACATATTATTACAAAGTAAAATGAGGAAACCTTTCTATTTTATTGGTTCCAAATGACATGACTGTTATGTTGCTATATAATGGTGGACTTTATATTCCTAAAACAAACAGCATCTTTTATAACAATTATATTTTTGTATCTACAGTGTGAAATGACTTACTTAAAAAATTACTGTTGCCGTAAGAGTGTAATATTTGTTGTGTAGTAAGTTTCATTACCAGAACAAACTCTTAATTATATATGGCATAACACAGATTCTTAAATTATAATAATTATTAGAATTACTTCTTTACCACAGTTATTCCCAGTGGGAGATTTCAACTGCGTTTGCCTCTGCTTATTAGTAGAGATATTAAGACTGTAAAATAAGATGGCCAGTAATGGAATCAGAGGACTTGGCTCTACACAATCAAGACTAATTAGTTTAATAAATGAGATGTGCCACTGTGTGTAAAGACTGCAGACTATGGCCTCCGCTTTGCTTTTGATGGAAAATGTGGTTTTGAATGTATTCTATTTCATTTATTTGATTATTTTAATTTTCGATTTAATGTTTAAACCTTTTTAATTTTAATTACAGACTCGAGTTATTGCTGTACTGGATTGGGAGCTTTCAACCATTGGTCATCCTTTGTCAGACTTAGCTTACCTCTGCCTGTTCTACTTTTGGCCGAAGACAGTTTCATTGACAAAGCAAGGTTCTTATTTGCAAGAAAAAATAATGTTGCTTGAATTGCTGTAATATAAAATTATCTTTATTATTCCTCATAATTTAAAAATAGAATTAAATTATGCAGTCGTAGATAGCTTTTGTTTCTTGAAATGTTTCTAAATATTTTATTCTTTATTGACTTTTCTGACTGTAGCATTTCACTTTTAGTAATTTATGACAAAATGTAACCCTTTGTACATAGTGTTCTTTTGGAAATCAACATTTAGAACATGTTTCGTTAAGTGGACTAATGGTTATTATATTTAGTTTTATGTGCATATGCAGTATTATGACACTTTAAAATATTCATCATGAGATTTTAATTAAAGTTTATAGTATGTGCTGTTTTTATAGGGATACCGTCAATGGAAGAACTAATTTCAATATACTGCCGCTGCAGAGGAATTAATCACAGTCTTCCTAATTGGAATTTCTTTCTTGCTCTTTCATGTCTTAAAATGGCTGGAATCATACAGGTAATTAATTGTTTTTAACATGTATTTCACCATTATTTATAAATGTACTGTTGATGGTATTTTCTTATCTTCAGGGGTTTTATATTCTTTATCCTTAAGTCGTTTGCCTTCTCTTAATGACAAATACCAGACATGGGTGAAATATAAATCCAGAATAGGAATTCGGCAAGGAAAAAAGATGAGTAGCAAAATGTATTATCTCTGTTTGGTATAATAAACTTAAAAGATGGAGGAAGGAAGAGAGAAAGACATAATGACAAAAAGAGAAGCATGTGAGAACTGACTATATCCTGAACATCCAATGTAAGAAAGAGCTAAAATCTTTTAATGATGTCTGTTTCAGACTATAAACCAGGTTTGATTATGAGGAAAGAATTATTTTTGAACTTCTCAAAGCCTAGCACAAGTACCTAGCATATAGTAGCCTCTTAATATATATGTTTGAGTGAATAGGTGAGTAAATTTTTCCATTTTTTAACAACATATTTATGTGATTATTTTGAGAGGAAATTTAGCATAAATTCAGTTGTTTTTTTAAAAATACTGTTTAAACAAATGTATTCTTGTAATTCAGTTTCAGTTTCAGTACTTTGAATCTTGGGGGCTTATTTAAGAAATTGATATACTTCATAAGTGGCAAGGGGCTAGGGCTTGGAGGAAGAACAGGTAAATAAGAAATTTTAGAAACCAAAGAAATGGGAAAAGAAGAATTAAGGAACAGTATGGTTATTTTCTTTGTCCTCAGAGTTCATGCTATCCACGAACAACTGAAATGTCTTCTAGGAAATAGTTGTGCTGCATATCATCCTGTATTTTACAATCATGTTAATTATATTAATCAAGTTGATTAGATGGGTTTCTCAAAATAGGATTTACAGTATGTTTCTGTATTCATCAGTTCTCACAAATCAGTTACCAGATAGGCTTCAAATTTAAAGTTCATTGGATTTTCATTTCAAATAAAAGTTTGACATGAGTTATGATTGAAATTAATATATATGTCATAAACTATAGTAGTAGCCTTAGAGATGATCATAAACATTCCATTCTAATTAGAAAGATGAAATTAGAAATGATGGAAAGACTGTTAGTATTTTATTACACAAAGGATTATATAAAGAAATAAACTAATGAAATTCAGTTGATTGCGTTTTGGTGGGGAGGCAGGGGAAAGGAGAGTATATTATGTTGGAAGTACAGAATATGGATAATTAAGAAAGAAAAACTGCTTAGCATTCAACTAACACTGTTCAAAGGAGACAGTTTCACCTAAAGTAGGGGTCCAAAAGGGAGATAAAATATTTTTAGAGGTCATTTGATTGCCTTCTCTTTGGTTTTATAGTGTCCGATTTTGTTTTCGTTTATTGAGATTTTCCCCCACTGTGATTGGAGAACAGTGATCTTTAGAGATGATATAACTTGCCATTTGGCATCTTCAGTAACTGCTGAGCTCATGTGCGAGTTTGGTTTGAATTTCAGTTACAGTTCTGTCAGGATGAAAATGTGTTAACAGATGATCCAAGTATGATTCTTTAAATGATTTCTTCATGTAAATTAATAGAATTGCTAATCTGATGTATATCTTGGTACCTTGTAAATTTAGTCACTCATATAACTGGGAAATTGGAAAGACTGGATAGCTGAAGAATGGTTTTCAATGAATTTTAATTGCTTTATGTTAATTATAGGGAGTATATAGTAGATATCTTCTGGGAAATAATGTATCTGAGAATAGCGTTCTGTTTGCCAATGAAGTGCAACCTCTGGCAGAAACTGGATTGCAGCTCTCAAAAAGGTAAGCAAAATAGGGTGCTTGGCTAACTCAAATTAGAGCCTTTATTAAGTTTGTGAAGTTTACAAACTTTAGGGGAATAGGGATTGTTTTCATTTCTTACACCAGGATTGTTGCTGCCAATCGCGATATTCTGTTTGGTAAATCTCTTATCTGCCTGAAAATAAACTGACCTCAAATATGAAGAAAATTACCCACATTTATGATTAAAAGTATTTTAAGGATATAGATAAAACTCTTAAATGTTTCTTTCCGATATTTGTTACTTATATATACCCATTTAAAATTACAAATTTTATTGAGACATTTCATACGCATCTCTGAAATCCATGTCTCCATCAGTGGAGCACATCTACTATACTTTCCCAATCACACTTCCATTTAAATGGTGTGATATATAGCACTTACTGAATGTGTGGATGATGCTGTCCCTGGAAATTCTGCCCAAGCCACAAGTACTTGTGGCATAACATTAGGGCAGTTGTTTTACAGCTCATTTTACAGATGGATGTTTGTGATCACCACAATATAACAACTGATGATGTGGCTCTTTACAGGTCTTGTTTATAATAACATCCAACAGTTGCATTTGTGAGGCTTATACAAAAATAATTATTAAATTTATGTTCAGTTTCTTTGGTACACAAATTTAACAAGTGATTCAATGAAGATTCAAAACTATCATTGATTGGGGTCATGCCAGGCTTATGTTTTCCCCAAATAGTGCTTTAAGCATTAAAGTTTGAAGTTCAAAATAAAGTGATTCTGCATTTACTTCATAATATGCAAGACTTTAAAAATTCCAAAATATGGTAACTCTTTCCGAGGGCTGTTTTTGGGGAGCTAGAGAAGACTTCACATTATATTCAGAAATATATAATAAGAATTTGGGATATCTTCATAACATTTTTTTTCTTACAAAATCTTTTAGAACTACACTACCACAAATTGATACTACCCAAGGATTGTTTGTACAGACTAGGCGAGGCCAAGAAGTTCTTACTAGGGTAAAGTATTTTATGAAACAGCACATCCTTCCAGCTGAAAAGGTAAGTATTGTATGAACAGAATATATTTGATGAATTACTTCTGTTATCTCGCTTCTTGAAGTACCATGGCACTTTGCATCAATCCTTAACTTGATGCCCCTCCTTATCTTCTCGCTGAGCTTCTACAGAACCTGATCCTGAAAAATTCTAAGCTTCTAAAGTATGCCAAGGGAATGCCACGGAAAAGTCTGTGGAATTAAAATTAAGTCAGAGGGAATAAACTTTTTTTTGTAAAGTTGAGATCCTAAGTATATTAGAATAAAACACTACTTTGGAGGCCTTTTCCTAAAGCAGTGACTTTTAGCTTTTTTTTTTTTTTTTTTTTTAATGGATCCCTTTGGGAATTAAGAGAACTATAGACAAAACAAGATGGGCATACCCAGAAAATTTTGCATATTATTTCAAGCTGTTCACAGATATTACCACCGCTCTCCCCACAAGCTGCTATTTTAAGGTATTAGGTTTCAGTTCGTTCACTGAGGGTAGGGAAGTAACATGGTACATTCATTCATTCAGTTAACAAATAATTATCAGATAACTAATAATAGGTTAGGCACCTGGAGAACCATTGAAAGTAAAAGAAAGAACAAGACAGGGCTTATACTCCTACAGAGCTTATACTGTAGCATAACACAGACATTAAACAAGAGATGATAAATGCTGGAAGAAAAGATAAAAGCTATTATGAAAATATGTAATGGTGAAATATGTGTATGGGTAGAACACTGTCATAGAAATTATAAGGGTTCAATTCTATCCCACTCCTGCCACAAGTTATGTGGTCTTGGGCAAATAACTATATCTCTGGAACCTCGATTTTTTCATCTATAATGTTTATAGGTATGACTAGATATACAATAAATTCCCATTTTAATATTCCAGATTCTGAGAAGGCTAAAGCTAGACTGGCAAAATCAAATATGAAATTGAAAAATACCAAATTCTTTCAAAAAAATGTTCAGAGTTGATATGTGTTTATAAAGTGGTTAGTGTTATTGCTTGAATTATGAATAATGATCACATTTTAGCAAAGATCTTGCTTGAAATTAACTTTGCTCACAGATTGGGGTATAGATTTTTAAAGAAAATACTTCTTAAATACGAGGAAATTCTAAAATCTGTATGTTCAGTGCTTAAAGTATCACTTTGTAGACTTTCTGCTATAGTTAGTATATATACAATTTTGATTTTTAAAATTTTGAACTTTTGGGTATTAAAAAGAAAATACAGCACTTTTGATTCAAGATGGCAGCATTTGCCTCTCCTTCCTCAAATAAAATTACATTGAATTAACAATGAAGAAAATTTTTAAAAATGGAATAAATTGGTAATAGCACAAAAACAAGAGATATATACATCAGAGATTGGAAAGAGAATGGAAATTGGATTTGGAAGAAGGTGGACTAGATCATACCAAAGAATAAACTTTCACAGAGGAAGCCACATCCCACATCTAAAAAGAATTTTGAAAGGAAGGCTGTAGCACAGATGGTAACCTTTTTTCTTCTTTTTGTGAAAAGAAGTGTTAGTGTTGAGAGCAAGAGAAAGATGTTTAACTGAAGAACTAATCTATAGCTATAGCTAGGCTGCTTGGGGTTGGTCTCTAACACCTCCTAGGTAGTAGTGGTGTTTGCTGTAGACACAAGGCTGCAACAGTACTCTAAAAAAAGCAAATGATCTGTTTCAAAGAAGCCTGGGCTTCAGCATGAGGGTTAGTGCTCTAGAGTAGAGTCTTGAGTTCTTGTTTGTTTGTTTGTTTTTTTCTGGTGGAGGTTGGGTGTAGACCTCAGCTTGCCTATCAACTTGCCTGATTCCTAACTGCTCACCCTAAAATGAAGCTTGTTTGCTGACATGCTAGTGCTTGCAACAAGCCCATTTTTCAAAGGAGAGGCTATAATTAGCAGAAGAAACTAAGTAGCCTTGCTCTTTCATTCATAAATATGAACAGGCAATCAAGGGAAACATGCAGCATAGAAGAGAAGTAACACAAGTTGGGTTGTGATACATCTGCTGAATTTAATATCCTGCAACTATTAAAATATTTACAAAGAATTTGGAATAAAGGAAAATATGACAAGTAAAAAAGCAGTCTATACCTTTAAAGGGAAGATTGTCAATATTTTGTATGGCAAGGAAAGCCTCAACCATTTTGTCTTTGTAGATCTTTCAAATCTGGATTATATGCACATCTAATAATGTAGCTTTTTCTTTCTTTAAAAACGTACCAACATCTGTAAAAATGTTTTATCCTGTAGAATGATTCTGAACAATACTAATCCCTATCTGTGAACGTACACATATGAAATGATATTTGGAGAAAATTAATTACCTTTTTCAGAATGGAAAGGGGACAGCCTATAAAATTCTATCAAATATTATAACTAATTTTACAAAAAATAAAAGTTATGTCTGAAAAGCAAGACTGTATTACATAATACACCATCATTTTAATAGTACATAAATTTAACTAGTAAGACTCTTAATTATTTTTTCTTAATACTTTTACACATCTTCCCAATTTTCTATAACAGGAAAAAATAGGTTTCATTTAAACTATTCCAATGACCTTTTCAAAGTCCTTGGATATCATAAACTTAGAACACAAGAAGCCATTATCTATGAAAATCTTAAAAGGCAATTCTTATTTAAAATGGATAAGAAGTCCTGAAAATAGCATATAAAATAGGAACTAGCAACATGGCATATTATTGAGAACACACTGTTAACATAACATTAGTCATATTTTCCTACTGAGTCTAATAACGTACTAGGAAAGAACTGTCGCTTCTTTCTAATGAACTTAAGTTTAAAGTGAAAAACATTATGTAGCAAAATTATTTGTAGGCTCAGATTTAAGATTCTGAAACAACATACTCCAAAGCAGTATCTCAATCAGTGAATAAGGAAGTTAGTTGTTAAAGGTAATATTTGGGGAGAATTGATCAGGCATCAAGCATATTTTCTGCTTACTTTTTTTTTTTTTTTTAATTACCAATAAACTCCTTTTAACACTTTAAGAACTAAAGAATGCTTCTTTGTAATGAGATATTTTATTTTAATTCTGATTACTACCATGCCACAAATAGACTTTGCAAATCTCTAAATGGACAGAGTTTAGAACAGGAAGTATTAAATATTACGTTTTTAATTATATAACCACTGGCGTAATTTCTCAGAACCATAGTGTCATAGAGAGGTAGCCAGAGTTTAGGAATTTGTAAATGTATTGCATAATATATTTTTTATCAAAACAATAGCATTGACTATTTTCATGGCAATATGATGAATGGAAATAATAAACAACCGTAAACAGGAAATCTTCCTATTTAACTCACTTCCTGACAGAAATAACCAGTGGTATTCATCCTGTTGCCTTTGAAAGAGCCGTTCTTTGTCTTCTCAAAGTTTTCAGCAATACAGCAATACTCTAGACTAGCCATGCTTCAATAAAAGGAACATTTTAGTATTTTACTTATGTACTGTAAATTGGTGGAACATTTTTAGAAATTAGTTTTGTAATATGGAATTTTGGCAATTTTCATACCCTCTGATCCAGTAATTCTACTAGCCTATGTGTAGAAAAAAATAATAGATACCGAGATACTATGATAGCAAAATACTGGATAATGCCATTATAGAATGCCATTATATTTCCGTTCATTTTTATTCTTTTAGTTGTATAAGTTAGAGATTACTATTATTGTTTTATGTGGCTATTACCCATTACCCATGTGTTTATCTTTATTTATTCTTTCTCATGTTTCTTCTAGGATCAAGTTCCTTTCATGAGAATTTTCTATTAGACTTTTTCTTATTTCATTTTCTGTTTTTGTTTTTTTTTTGCCTGGGAGAGGGAAGTAATGATTCATATCTTTATCTAGCTAGCTAGTTATCTCTATCTCTGTTTCTTTCTTTCTAATACCTTTATTTTCCCCTAATTCTTGAAAGATTGTTTCATTGGATATAGAATTCTAGGTTGACAGTTATTTTCTCTTAGCAATTGAAGATAGTATTCCACTGATTTCTGGCTCCATTCATTGCTCTAGGAAGTCAGCTCTCAGTCTTAACTGTTTATCACTGATCTGCCTCCCCCCACCCTTTCTCCTTTAAGAGCCTCTCTTTTTCTTTGATGTTCTGCAGTTTGACTGTGCTCTGGCTTCATTGTGCTTTCTGAATTTGAGGATTGACATCTTTTATCAGTTCTGAACACTTCTTAGATATAATTTTTCCCCCAACATTCCTTCTCTTCACTCTCTTCTTCTAGGGCTCCAGTTAGACTTACGTGAGAACTCTGTGCTCATCGTGTCCCTTAACTACTCATATTTTCCTTCTGTTGAATTTCTGTGCTTCATTCAAGAAAGGAAAAATTTCTTCATCTGTATCTAATCTTATTTTTCAATCATAATAGAGCAGTGGTTTCCAAATTTGGAGTGTGTCACAATTGCCTAGAGTGCTAGTAAAGAATCGAATACACCTTCTAGAAATGAAAAATACAAAATCTGAAAAAACCCATGAGAACAGGCTTTTTTATTCCTGGCATCTAAGGAATTTCCTTATTTTCCTTCCATTTAGTAAATGCATTACTAAATGTATTTTTTAAATTATTTTTAATATTTTACCTGACATTTTTAATTGTACTACCCTGGGAGGGGGTTTCTATGACCATCTAGTGTCCCATGTTGCTGAAAATGGAACACTGAAAGCTTGGTATAAGATTTTGGAAGTTGTTTATCTAATACTGAGGCAGCATAATTTTGTTAGCAGCAAGCCTCTAGAATTTTTTATACTTCTGGGTCTGGTTTTAGAAATATAGATTTAATAGCAGCTGAAAAAGTTTCTTCACCTAAATACGTTTACTTTGGATATTAAGTTTATGGCATTATTTACTTAGTATTAATTCTACCTAATGAACTTTTTTCTTTTTAAGGAGGTAATTGAGTTCTATGTTCAAAATGAAAATTCAGCAGACAAGTGGAAAAAACCTTTAGTGATTGATAAGCTCAAGGTAAAAAATAAGAAAACATTTAATATTGGAAGATTTATGTGCAGGTGATTTTAGACACCTTAGTTTGTTATTGCTTTTGTTGTTATGTATGTAGAGGATAATTATATCAATAATTTTTTTAAAGAAATTTAAAAATAGAATCTGTAATATACGAATTAGGTTATTTAGTGTTTTGTGTATGATATGTAATGAAGACAGCCTCTTGCAGCTGTGCCAAGAAAAAAATATATAATCAACACTACTTACTACCACCTGTCACTTAATTGAGACTGAAGTCAAGGCAGGTCATTTGTCTCAGATGGGCTTAATCCACATTTTCATGTTTTCAAATCCTAACAGCAACATGTGTTAGAAATTGAAATGCACTAAATTGTATATTTGGCATAATTATGCTCAAATGTGGGAGATTCTGTAATAGCTATGATTCAACAACAAGTACTCAAGCAAATTTAGTTTTTCAGCCAAATCTAAGGAAGCTTTGAGGAAAAGTCATTTCTTTAACAGTTAAGAAACTGCTAATTTTTGATGAATTAGTTATTACTTGTCTTTGCACACTAGGATACAATAAAATAACTGCATAAGCGTTTTTAAATTTCAAAAGACAAAAATACCAGTATCTTTTTAAAAATAAACTATTTTAGGTCATGGTAAATTATGATCACTCTGGCATATTCATCATCTTGACAGGAAATGGCCAAAGTGGAGGGCCTCTGGAACTTGTTTTTGCCAGCTGTAAGCGGTCTCAACCAGGTGGACTATGCCGTGATTGCTGAAGAAATAGGAAAATGCCTTTTTGCTCCAGATGTCTTTAACTGCCAAGCACCAGGTTACCACATTATTTAAAAACAGATGTTCTTGGATATTTTGAGCAGTGTTTAAAATTTCTCTATTTTATGATAAGGAAGTTTTTTCTACATAAAGTCATTAATTTATAAATGTGTCAATAATTTTACTTTTCAGTTACTTTGATTTAAATATTTAAAAAGTGGATCTAATGTTTTCAGTGGATTACTCTTTTGTTAAACATCATTACATTAAGAGTACTAGTGAATAAAAGCTGCCACCTAAAGGACTGGCAGTATACTGTCCTCATGGATCTGATATTCTAATGAGGGAGACAAAATAAATAATAAATATAGGAAATAAGTAAATAATGTAGTAAGTCTGAAGAGGAAAGTGCTTTGGTGGGGGGAAACTACAGCACCATAGGGGAGTTCTGGAATACTGAGGGACAAGAAATATGGATTACAATTTAAAATAAAATGATTGAGCTCAGCCTCATTTAGAAAATGACATTTCATAAACACTTTAAAAAGGTGGGAGAGTTAGCTATGCTGGTGTCTGGGGAAGAGTTTTCATAGCAGAGGGAACAGAAAATGCACTGGTCCTAAGGCGATAGTGTGATTGGTGTATTTTAGGAAGAGCTAAGGAGACCAATATGGCTGGCAGAATAGTAGAAGATATCAGAGAGGAAAGCACCTTGTATGTTGGGCTTTATAGGGAGGATAAGGGCTTATTACAGTGAAACGGGAAGCCATTGGGAATTTAAGCAGAGGAGTGATGAGATGTAACTTCAGTTTTTAAAGGATCACTTTGGCTGCTATGTTGAGAATTAACAAAAGAAGGGAAAGAGGGAATCAGGAAACTGTTATAATAATTCTGGGGAGAGATGATGGTGATTTGTTCTAGGATACTAGCAGCAGAAGGGGTGAGAAGTGGAAAGATTCTAAATATATTTTGAAGTCAAAGCCAAGAGGATTTCCTGATTGGATATGAGATATAAATGGGGGAGTCAACGATTGGAAGAATGAGAGATGGAGGCCAAATTTTCTTTAAAAAAGTAATGTGGAAGGGACAAATATGAGATGTAGTCTATAGAAGGTGTTTTCAAACCTGGATTTTCAGAAGAACTACCTAAGTAACTTCAAAAAAATTTAAAAATCAAAATTCATAGACTCCATCCTGGAGATTCTGATTCAGTAGATTGAGGGTAGACCCTAGGAATGTCTTCTGTATTTTTTTTTTTTTTTTGCCAAGTTACTCTGGCTATTTTAATGCTGCCAATCAAGAGCTAGCATTCGATTTGTAGTAGAAGGATGATGATATGATATCCTATAGTGTTCCTGAACAAGGTAGGCCTCGGTGTTTCCTTTTGTGCTTACTATATGGCCCTGGTGCTAAAGCTGTCACAAAAAGAGTTCATGAAGGGTAGAACTATCAGAAAGAGGTATATTGGATATCTGAGAGAAAACACTATCTGGATGCCTAGGGAAGTATTTCCTCACTGGACTTTGACTCTCATTTCTTTGGAACCATTGAGACACTTCATAGACTTCTGATGATGGTCGAACTTGGCCCTGATGCTGTTTTCCCTCTTCGAAACACTAATTTATCAAATTACCATGCTACGACATTTTAATCTAATAATGAGGCTATTGCAAAAGTAAGTAAGTATGGAGTTTCTAAAGATTTCATCTCACTTGTGTGAAGCTATTATATCATGCTATGTAGGTAGCATAATTTTATAGAAAGAGAACTGGTAGTTTTTTGTTTAAAACTTTTTTATTGCTACTTATACTAAGAAATATATTTTATATTGTGATTCAGTCTATAGCATATGTAGTTGTGTGTGTTCATTGATGGACGGATGGAGGTTTGGGACAGGGAGAGAGAGGTACTTATATATTCCTTAAAAAAGTCTTCATAAAACAATAGTTTCCCTTACTACGTGCAATGCATTCAGATATTTTCCACTGAGTCTAATCTAACATATTCTCTTTTGATTTATCTTATATTTTAGAGATTGCTAGCCATATTCCAATAATTTCATGACACACTAATGATTCATAATATGAAAAATAATGCTGTAGAAGACCTTCTTTGCAGATGTAGCTCTGCTGCTATTTTTCCATTTGACCTGTAAACTCACTTTTCACTAGGTGGTGATGGACTTTTTTTCATATTAAAATTTTACATGTCTATTGGTTGTACTGTCTAAATGATATCATCAAACTGCTGAAATTTTTAAATTGGCCAGAGAAATACATTTTCTTCGATTGATGTATGATTAACAACTCTCCTCAGCAAACAAAATGTGTAAAACCATAAGTAAGTAGAAAACTAGGCATTTTCTTGTTGTAGTGGAAATATCTTCATGAAGGCCTTACTGGCATTGTGTTTTGGAACATTTATAAAGCAGGTAAAGAATGGTATATAAATGATGTCAATTAAATACTTTGGAAGGCTTTTTTAAATATAAAATATGAATTTCTACTCAAGCTGCCCAAATTATAATAGTTATAAAAGATTATGGGAAACATACATTATCTTCCAATTTGTCTTTTATGTTTTTTGCCCTTCAATTATATTGAAATGTTGAAAATAGCAATTTTAATTCTAAAGCTATTACTGAAAAATTTGGAGACCTTTGGGATGATTCAGGGGAAAAAATTGTAGAAATAATTTATCTAGGCTCTTTTTCCCAACCCATAAATGATAGCTTTGTTTTGCCATTTTCTCAGAATAAACTGGTAATTTTTGGAAAATTTTATTCAGTATTTACCTCACGTGAACTAGAACAAGAAACACTGAATTTAAAACCAGCAAATAAAACAATGAGTTTCATTAATTTCGGGACTCATTTTCTCCTTCAATCAAAAAGAATTTTAAGCTCGTGTTAATCTACTAGAAATTTGGTGCATTTTAATGTAACTTTGACTCTGTTAGGAGTATCTGAACAGAGTACAAACATATTTTGAGAGACTTAGACTTAATTTTCATAGGCATTTCAGTGACTATCTTTAAAGTCATTTTAAGAGGTGATACTGAAATATTTTTCCTCAAAATTGTATATATAAGTAATCAATATTCAAGAAAAAGATTTTAGATGGTATTTTTAGAAATTCGATAGGACTGAAAATCAGAGAAAGGCATTCTTTTTTACCCAAGAGTGATACTACAGTGTTATCATGACTGAACAATACCCTCTGAGGGTTGGAGAGGGTCTTCGAAGTTATCTACTGTCATTTTTCTACCCAGGGCAGGAATTCTGTGTTTAGCATTCTTGAAATATGACCTAGTAATTTTCTAGATGGTATGGGGTATACAAAAGTAAGAGCAATGTTAGAGGCAGAGACAGTAATTACTATGTGAGTTCAGAGGAAGGAGATATTTTTGACTGGTTAATTGGAGATTCTTCACAGTGGTGGTAGCTCAGAAGCAAGAATTTACTTAGGAATAACCAGTAGAATTTCACTTGAGAGAAAGCCTAGCTCAAGCAATCATGTTGAAGTTAGAAAGCACAAGGATATGTTTGAGGAACCGGAGTCTCAGTAGAATAATGTTAATTGTTTTCCAGGAGCATTGCAATCACTCTTAGCAGAACATATTTGCAAGTCAGCAAAGTTTAAGCCAGTAAATTGTTTTCCTCAGTCCTAATTGAATTAGGTCTCATTAGAGCCATGCTTCTTTGGGATGAAGTGTACAAGCATCTGTGATTCAGAACAAGTTGAATAAATATGCACTGAATGCCATGTACTTGTAACTATTTATGGCATACCTGCATTATAAATTATATTTACTATTTACTTCAAAATATTTTTATTAGCAAACATTTGCTTTAAAAAGATGCATGTCTATATTTACTACATGAAGTTAATATTGGTAAATTTTTAAATTTGAAAGAAATGCTTTTTATTATGTATAGACTCTGGGAACATGGAGTTGCTCGACCTATATGGAAGTGAAAAGCAGAAGCAGCAGTGGCTTGAGCCTCTTCTTCAAGGGAGCATTGCCTCCTGCTTCTGTATGTCAGGTAAAAGCAAATCACTGTTTTCCCCTGTGCAATCAGGCATCCTAGACTTATTATGGATGAGCTGAAGAAATGTGGGATGTTGTTCTGTGTTTCTGGCAAAATTGTCCATGGCCAGAAATGTGAATATGTTTGTTTTGAGCTCAGCTTTAAATTTTGGCATTTTTAAATGTGCAGAATAAAATTGCCCTCCCTTTTGAGAGGACACCAGATGATATTTCCTGGTAGCATACTTTAGGCATTAGCTGCAGGGTAAACCTAGTTTCATAATCTTTTGAGTTGCATTTCTAAAATTACCGTCTATGGCTATTTATGATCTTTTTTGCCTTTATGTATGAAATATTCATCTTTGTGATAATTTTATATTGATACTTATACTTAACTCTACATAAACCCAGAAAAATAGAACTTTCACTAATACTGGTCATAGTGCTCGCTTCGGCAGCACATATACTAAAAACTAATACTGGTCACAAAGCTCAAAGAGTAATCATATGGGGAAATAAAAATAGGTTTGGTACCTTTCGTACATAGGAAACAATAATTAAGAACTCTTCGAAGGACAAAGCCATCATTTCATAATTGAGTTAAGAATTAAACTATATTTCACTTGTCCATAGTTTTGGCCAGATTTTATCTTCTGTAACACTGCATATATTTATAATAGCAAAACTGATCTCCATTTAAATCAGTTAGAGGCATTTATTGAACACCTACAGTATGATGCATTATCTACAAAGCACTAATTTGAGGTTACAAAATAAGTACACAACTCCTTTTCTAAAGGGGCTGAGTCTCTAGTTTAGAAAAAGAACACATAAAATATCTGAAGGACCCATTTAAAAGAGTAGCATATTAACAAGTGCAGATTACTATGCATAATAGAGCTAGCCTATAAATTCTGAAATGCCATGCACTAAAGCAGTTGTGTAAGGCTGTCCTATGGAAAACTTTCTAAAGACATTATGTGTTGAGCAGGCTTTATAGAATACAAAATAAATAAATCTGTGAAAGCATCCCTAATGGAATTTGCAAGGCGCAATTAGAAATTATTTAAGATAGTAAACTGTATGATGGGGAAATCTGGCCTGCAGATATTTAGTACAGATTTCATTATGGAAAGAATAATATTTTCAATCTACTTTTGATGACTGGAGAAAGGATTGAGTTGTATTCCAAGTTATGTATCAATGAAGAAGCCAAGAACACAATTCAGATTGCTGATCCCCAGGGTTCTAAATAGTTCATTCATTCATTCTTTTAATGCACATTTATTGAATACTTACTATGTGTAGGTTATGGGAGAATCAGAGTGGAATGGGGGAAGGACAGGAAGATGAAAAAGACAAAGACGCTTTCTCTGTCCTCAAAGAGGTCACATTTCTTTAAATAAGTCTCTTTTATAAACTGATGGTATCTGCCTTCCTGTAAATTCTGCCTTTGCTTATTTATAGAGCCCAATGTAGCGTCTAGTGATGCCACAAATATTGAATGTAGCATCCAACGAGATGGAGATAGCTATGTGATTAACGGCAAGAAATGGTGGATTTCTGGTGAGTATTCAAATTGATCCTTTGTGCTAGATGCTGTGCTAGAATAATATGACACATAGTTCTTTATTTCATGATCATAGTTCTTTAAATTCTGCCTTTGAAAGCATTTTTAAATTTAGAAATAGTTGATAAAAAGAAAAGTGATTTTAAAACATGTCTTGATCAGGTGATGTCTATTTAAAGAGCAGAAAATGTCTTTTACAGTTTTTGATAGATAAAATTCATATTAGTGCCCAATATTTTTGACCACTGTAATTTCCATCAGAATTAAATTTTAATAGGGACATATTACGTAGACTATAATCATTTACATATAGTTGTTTTTAAAGAGAGAAACTATACATGTTATTAAAAATAATTTATTGTGGTACATATTTTTATTGCTTAAAAATACAAGTATTTAAGTGAAAAATAAAAATCTGTATACATAGAAAAATACATTACTTAGTCAGCCCTCAGTAATAGACTTGCATAAATGGATGAACCCTTTAGAAAGTTATAAAAATTAGAACCTAGATAAATATAATTATCTGAGGATTGCTTCTAGAGTATACATGATAAATCTAACAGGATAACCAGCATATTACTAAAGAAAGTTGACACATGGAAGCAAATTATGCATTTAGAAATTTTCCAGGAATGGATTAAAAGGATTAGAAAAGCTTTTTATGTATTTTTTGTTTTTGTTAATTATTATTCTTTCTGTAGTTTTATTAACTCACAAATTTGAGACAGGTAAAGAAAAATAGCTTACATTTTGTTCTATAGTTATTCAAGTACTAAAATTATGCAGGGAAATCATTCTTATATTAAAATTTAGATAATTTAAAATAATTATAAATGCCCCTTTAATATTTATTAATGTTCTAGATAGCCTAACTTATAAAATAGTGTTTTTATGACTTATGCCTGTTACTACTGTTTTCCAATATTGTTCATTTTAATTTTCATATTTTACGCATTGATTATTTTGTTTCCTCTTCTTCTTGGCTTCATCCTATGTCCTTCCTTTCCCCAACCTCTTCTTTGGTATAAGTTGCCACCTCAGTGTTTGAGATTTGAGTTTCAGAATAATGCAGATGTTGTATCTGAGGAAGAAGCATCATTCATGTGTATCGAAGCAAGACACAGGGCAGTTTGATATTTAAATGCTGAATGTACTGGTTGGGTCTGTAGGAACTTCGGAATCTAAAGGAATCTCCACCACACTTTGTCTTTGTCTTCTCCAGGACCCATATTTTTTGGCAACTTTCATAATGTAGTTTTTAAAAGAGGATCCCATAAAAACATACAGGATTGGGTTGAGGCAGCTGTGAAAGAGTGCGATGCTCTCTGTGATTTGGATGGCAACATCCATGCGTTTGCTCATGTCACAGTCGGTGATCAGGGAGTAGATAATGTCTATGGCTTGGCAGAACTTGACAATGTTGTAAGGCAGTTGAGTGACAATGAAAACTATAACCACTGTAAGCAGAACTTTGAGAGGTCGAGATTTTTTAATGTTTGGCATCTTTATGAGAGTCCTTGCTGTGATAAAGTAGCAGACTCCCATAATAAGAAAGGGTATCACAAATCCGATGCAGATTTCCAGCATTTGAATCGAGGCTTTCATTGATGTTCTTAGGTGGTATGGAAAGATGGGAATGCACCTAGCCTTGTGATTTACTGTATAAAAAACAAGCTGAGGTATACTCAGCAAGATGGCAGCCATCCAGACACAGAAACAGATGAGCCGGCATGGTTTTTCCACTCCTAAATGACTCGGAGCTTTAGTTACTGCCCAATATCTATCTATGCTGATACAAGCCAGAAACTGCATTCCAGAGACAAAGTTGACTGTGTACAAGGCTGAAGTGACTTTGCACATGATTTTCCCTAAAACCCAGCCATGAACTGCATTAATTGCCCAAAAAGGCAGAGTGAATAGAAGGAGTAAATCTGCCACTGCCAAATTCAGGATGTACACATCCGTTTTGGTTCTCTGTTTCTTGTAGTAGGCATAAATTGCCACTACTATGGAGTTGCCTGCAAGTCCAATGATGAAAGCTATTGTGAAGAAGGCAGGCAGGAAAACTTTTGCAAATTTTCTGACCTCTTCTTTTATACAGATCACTTCATATTGACTATAGTCATGAGTGCCATTTATTTCATTTTCCTCATAATAGTAATCTGTTGACTGGTTGTGTTCCAAAGCCATGTCTGCAACCTAAATGGCAAAAAGAATACAGGATATTCATTTTAATTTTGCTTAAAAGAAAATACTTTTTATCTAGCATATGTTTTGTTCTTTTACCAGAGAATAGATTGTTGCAATAACATACAGGAGACTGAATCTGCCACTCTTTGAAACCCTTTAATTGGAAGCCACATTGGAGTATATCCCCAAGACTAGTTTTGCATCCTCTGTTTTTCCAAGTCTGTAATGCAGGAGCTAGGATTTACACAGGGAAGCTAAAAATAATACCCTGGGGGATTTTCTTAATCATTAAGCAACAAATAATAGTAGTGGCTTTTTTTTTTTAGTAGTGGCTTTTTTTAAACATAGTTTTTAAAATATGAAAATTTAGTCAGATTTCAACAAAAAGGAGTCAAAATATTATAATTCTTACATATACAAATTTGTAATTCTGATATAGTATATTGATAGAAATAAAACGTTTTAATTACTTAAATTTACTTTTGTTATTTACTTATAAATTTATTTTAAAATAAATAAATTGTCTCAGCATTTGTACTTAATTTCATTGGTTGGCCTTTATGAAATAATCTTTTCTAGTTAGCTTATCTCAAAAACTTGTCACTGCATGCTTAATTGGTGCTACCATTTGGTAGTACCATCATTCCAACAGTCACCTAAGCCTTAAGCCAGCACCATCCTTGACTTCTCCCTTACCTTCACCTCTGATTTCCAGTCAGCCCCTAAATTCTGATTTTACCTTCCAAATAGGTCTTGAACCTGTCTCCTCCTTTTAATCTGCTCTTTGATACATCTGTACAATTAAACCATCATTGTTTCTTACCTAGTCTACTGCAATATCTTCCTAACTGGTATCCTACTATTCTTATTTCTCCTTACCACCTCCTTGTCAAACCCATTTTTCTGATTGCTATCAGAGTGCTGTATCTCTAAAATGCCAATCTGCCACTCCCCTGCTTAGCTCCTCACCTGAAAGACACATCTCTTCATGTGAAAGATATAATCCAAGATCCTTAGCATGATACCCATGGCTCCTACATAATGGGGTCCTACCTATAGTTCCTACCACATATCTCTACGATGGACCCCACACCATAGATAGTAATTGTACTGATTTGCCAGCAGTTTGTTGGCACACACCATGGTGTAGCACATGTCTATATTATTACTCATTCTGTTCCTTTATCTGATATACTATGTCCTGCCCTTCCCTCGAAGGGCCAATTCCTACTCAGGTAACTTGGATGTCGCCTCCCCAGAAGACTTTCCTGATCCAAAAGATATATATCCATACCTCTCAGAGAACTGACCCTATCCTATGAAAAAGATGAAAAGACTACCTTCTTCCTCGATGCTCTAAGTTCCCTAAGAGTATGACCTGTTTGATTTATGTTTGTAATTAATACTTTAATGAACGTTTGGCATACACTAGTTGCTCTGTTAATATCTCTCAAAGGTTTTACCAGCAGGTGTAAAGTTGTTACTTTCCTGTCTTCATCATTAAGTTATTTTACTCTATTATCTATTAATATCCTGTAGTAGTAAGATCAGCTTACACAGAATTCATGAGTTTTAAAATGTATTTAATTATGACTTTCAGTGTTTTTATTATAGTGCTGAGTTTTGTTCTCCTTTTTCCTTAGCCTTTCTGTCTCTTTTTGGTTATTTTTTATCCTTGGAAGAATCTCAAATATTCTTATAAAATTATTAATGAAAATATTTTCAAAATAGAGCGCCAACTATGGTACATTTTTAAAAGAATATTTTTACACTTGGTAACCCTTTTTGAATGAGTAAAAAGTAAAGACGGTCCCTTGAGGAAAGATACCACATAAAAGAACTACTCTCATTATTTAAAAACAGGTGCCAACAATTTTAAATGACTACTTTTATCTTTAAGATTATTTGAAACATTTCAATCCAGAAGATTACTCCGGAAATGATTTTCACTTTCTTATGCATTAATTATTAACACAATATGAACTTTGTTCTTCCCTTCTCTTTTATCACAGAAATCTTGAACCATATAATAAGAAATAATATAAAGTATTAAGGAAGGATATTTTAAAAATTAGTTTTACTAAAAATGTGCATAATTAAGAGCAGAAATGGAAAATATTTGCAGAAATGATCTTCTGGCAGATACATAGAAACACATTTAGATGTCTTTATAATTTTTACAAGAACAAAAAAATAGTATTTGTAAAACAAAGCAAAAAATGGTTTCACAAAACCAATTTTCTCATTAAAATTTCATAGTCAAGTAATGGTATTAAAATAATATATTTTCTTCTGGCTACATTCAGAATTTTGTTTTAAGGTGAAAGTATATAGCTGTTTTTAAATAGCTCTTTTTTGCACATGTAAACATTTAGAATTTTATGCATCAAGACTCCCTCTATATAAGTAAATATAGAGAGTCCTTTCGCTTAAAAAAAATATTATATCCCAGTCAGAATGAGAGAAGAATGAAAAAAACCAACCTGTTTCAGTGAGCAGAGGGCAGCAGTCTTGAGCGCAGAGTAAGATCAAGTGACCTCTCTAACTCAGGCTACTTTTGTTTTCGTTTTATACCCCGCCTTTGTCTTACACCCAAGAGGGCTTTCCTGAAATTTAATCTTGTGAGCACTTGATCTTTATTTCATGTATAACCATTCTGTGAAATCAAATCCAAGTTCTTAAGTGTCTTAGGATACAAACCTAAAAAAATTCCATCTTGTTTCAGTAACTACAGACTTTCCAAGTTTCCACTCAGTCGAAGGCAATCAGAAAGCGCCTGTTGCTGAGGAACTGACTGCCTAACCGAAAAAATCCACTGAGAGCAACAAGGCAGCCAGCCAACAAGCACTTGTAGGTAGCAGCTAGAGAAATATTCTCTAACATTATTTTGTCTAGGAAAGAAAACAAACATTTTATCCCAGAAAGTTATCTTTTTGAAGAGTAAATTATCAAAGCCTAAATTCTAAGTAATCATTAGGCATATACCTCACTTAATTTTTTAATGCCACATTAATATTTTACTTACTATTAGACTCCTCCCCCACTTCACTGTATTCCTCTATCCTTGATCCCAGAGAATCTTCTCCCCATGAATTTAAATTCTCCTGCCTTCTTGTAACCTTTTTTTCAAAGACCAGCATCTGTTCCTATGTCTGAGTAGGTTGTTTATTCTTCTTGCATTTCCAAACAAATGAAAATTAAAGAGAAATTTATGTAGATTTAGCCCTTGTGGTTTATTTGAACTTTACTCTTCCTCACATTTGCATAACATTTCCCTTATTTATTATATGTTCATGTAAGGGTAGGCTCAGTATCCACCTGCAGAAGTTATTTGAGACCCCTGTTGTCTTTTTCTCCAAGCAACTGATCCAACTCATTGATCACAGAAGAGGCTCTAGGGCCTTTATCTTCCATCATCTTCCCACAGTACATATCTGAAGGTGCAGCCAGATTCTCTCTTATCTGCTACTCTTCCAGAAAGAGTCATTTGTATGCAGCTAAACCAGTTCACCAAGCTGGTTTAGTGTGCCTGGATTGGTGGTGTTTGTCATTTTCCACTGTGTAAATGGTTCCACCATGGTCAATTTCAAGATACCAATGTGAAGTTACTGAAAGCAAAACTCCTAAGAGGCAAGGACAATCACCTCTCCTGCACAGGCTCTAGCATACTTCTCCCAAAATAGACATCTCTTGTACTTACCGTGACTGATCATCAATTTCTTGCTGCCTTCTGAAGGACACTGCTTTTAATATTATCCCTATTCCTGCCCTCTCTAGAATACCTGGTCCTTCCCCTTTTCTTACCTCTTTTTCTTCTTGATCCGATATATATTGGGGCAGGAGGAAATGAAGGAGCATCCTTCCACTAAATTCTTAGAGTGGTCTACAAAATCCCACAAAGTCTGTCTCCATCCCTCATTGCCTCTAACCTTTTCTCATACTACTTGCCCCTTTGTTCACTTGTTCTGCCACACCAGCCTCCCTGCTGTTTTGGAATGTACTAGGCACATTTCCTTCTTAGGGCTTTCGTACTGGCTCTTCTATCTGCTGGAAGGTGCTTCCTCCTAATATTTGCAAGCCTCACTCCCTCATCTATTTCAAGTCTTTGTCCAGTTACCACCTTGCCACTGAAGCAGTCCCTGACTTCCCTATTTAAAATACCCTTCCCCTGCCTATACTCCCAATCCACCTTACCCATAGCACTTATCATGTACTAATGTATCATATCATTTCTATTATGTTTGCTGTCTATTGCCTCTTGCCCTGTAATAAACTGTTTCATCAGAGAAGGTGCTTTTGTTTACTTTGTTCACTGATATATCCCAAGTGCTTAAAATATTTTGAATTAATAAATAACCTACTTTTCCTTCTGATTATTATCCCATTTTACTTGCCCTTGATGTTATACTTTTTAAAAAACTTTTTATTTTTCAATTAGAGTTGATATTCAATATTATATTAGTTTCAGGGATACACCATAGTGGTTAGACATTTACAAAACTTACGAGGTCATTCCCCTGATAAGTCTAGTACCCACCTGACACCATACATAGTTATTATAATATTATTGACTACATTCCCTATGCTGTACTTTATATCCCGTGACTGTTTTGTAACTGCAAATTTGTATTTCTTAATCCCTTCACCTTTTTCACCCAGCCCCCCAATCCTTTACTATCTAGCAACCATAAATGTGTTCTTTATGACTCTGTTTTGTTATTCATTTATTTATTTATTATAAATAAATGTATATAGGTCTAGAGGTTACCTGTATAGTGAGACCATATGGTATTTATCTTTCTCTGTCTTATTTCCCTTAGCATAATACTGTCTAGGTCCATCCATGTTGTTGGAAATGGTAAGATTTCATTCTTGTGTGTGGCCGAGTAATCTATTATACATACATACCACATCTTCTCCGTTCATCTATGGATAGACACTTAGGTTGCTTCTACATCTTGGCTATTGTAAATAATGTTGCAGTGAACATAGGGATGCATTATCTTTCCTAATTAGTGTTTTGGGTTTCTTCAGATAAATACTCAGAAGTGGGATTGCTGGATCATGTGGTAGTTCTTTTTAAAATTTTTGAGGAAATTCCATACTGTTTTCTATAGTAGTGGCACCAATGTGCAATTTCGCCTAAAGTGCATGAGGGTTCCCTTTTCTTCACATCCTCACCAACACTTGTTTGTTGATTTATTGATGATAGCCATTTTGACAGGTGTGAATGATAATCTCATTGTGGTTTTGTCATTTCTCATTTCTCTGATGATTAGTGATGTTTAGAATCTTTTCAAATGTCTATTGGTCATCTGTATGTCCTCTTTGGAGAAATGTCTGTTCAAGCCCTCTGCCCACTTTTTAATCAGATTGTTTCTGTTTTAGGTGTTAAGTTGTGTGAGTTCTTTATGTATATTGAATATTAGCCTTTTATTGGATATATCATTGGTGACTATCACCTGTCAAAGAGTTTACTGCTTATGTTTCCTTTGAGGAGTTTTATGGTTTCAGGACTTACATTTAAGTCTTTAAAACATTTTGAATTTGTTCTTATATGTAGTGTAAGAAGTGACCTAGTTTTATTTTTTGTATGTATCTGTCCAGTTTTCCCAACACCATTTATGGAAGACACTATCTTTACCTAATGGTATATTCTTGTCTCCTTTGTCATAGATTAATTGACCATAGGGGCATGAGTTTATTTCTGGACTCTATTCTGTTCTGTTGATCTCTGTATCTATTTTTATGCCAGTACCATGCTGTTTTGGTTACTATAGCCTTGTAGTATAGTTTGATGTCAAGTAGCGTGATATGTCCAATGTTGTTCTTTCTCAAGATTGCTTCGGCTATATGGGATCTTTTGTGGTTCATATAAATTTTAGGATTATTTGCTCTAGTTCTGTGAAAAATGCCATTGGTATTTTGACACGGATTATATTGAATCTGTAGATTACTTTGGGTAGTATGGACATTTTAATGATGTTGATTCTTCCTATCCATGAGCACAGTATAGCCTTCCATTTATTTGTGTCTTCTTTGATTTCTTTCTTCAATGTCTTATAGTTTTCCAGGTCTTTTACCTCCTTGGTTAAATTTATTCCTATGTGTTTTATTGTTTTTGATGAAATTTTAAATGGTATTGTTTTCTTAATTTTAACTCTTTAGGACAGTTCATTATTGGTGTGTAAAAATGCAACCAACTTCTGAATATTAATTTTGTATCCTGCTACTTTACTGAATTCATTTATGAGTTCTTTTTGGTGCAATCTTTAGGGTTCTCAATATATAGTATCATATTATCTGCAAATAATGACAGTTTTACTTCCTCCTTTCCAAGTTGGATGCCTTTTAGTTGTTTTTCTTGTTTGAATGCTGTGGGTAGGATTTCCAATACTATATTTAATAAAAGTAGTAAAAGTGGACATCCTTGTCTTGTTCTTGATGTTAAGAAAAAGCTTTCAGCTTTTCACCACTGAGTATATTATCTGTGGATGTGCCATATATGATCTTTATTATGTTTTTTAGGTTTTTTTCTTATAATTGATTTCTAATTTTATACTATTATGAGCAATGAAGATGCTTGATATAATTTCAGTGTTCATAATTTATCGAGCCTTGTTTTATAACCTAACATGTGTTCTATCCTGGAAAATGTTCCTTATGCCCTTGAGAAGAATGTGCTTTGGAGTGAAGTTTTCCAAAAATAGAAATTAAATCCATCTGTGTCATTTTAGGCTGCTGTTTCCTTTTTGATTTTTTGTCTGGATGATCTATCCATTGATGTCAATGGGGTGTCAAAGTCCCCTTCTATGACTGTATTACTGTCAGTCTCTCTCTTTATGTACATTAACATTTGCTTTATATATTTAGGTGCTCTTACATTGGGTGCATAAATGTTTACAAATGTTATATCCTCTTGTTGAATTGATCTCTTTATCATTATGAAATGTCCTTCTTTGTCTCTTGGTATAGCCTTTGTTTTAAATTCTCTTTTGTCTGGTATCAGCATTGCTACACCAGCATAGTGTTTAGACATTTATATAGCTTACAAAGTGATCAGCCTTAGTTGTAATTTTGATGTGGTCATGGAAGGAGACGAGCAATAGCATTTACCTACTCAGCCATCTTGATCAGTAGTAGATGCTATATTTCTTCAATGAATAGTCTAACTACAGCCTCCATAGTTAACAATTACATAATCTCTTTCATTTATCTATATGGTATGTATATTCATTACTGATTTGTGGGCCTTTGCTCTTGCTATCACTCCTATCTAGAATACTCATCCCATTTCACTTTAGCTCCCTAACTCCTACTTAGGATTCAGATTCAGTCTGACCTTAAGGTTACTTAATCCTTAACCTTTCTAGATTAGATCAGATATATATACTCTTTACTCTGATAATACTATGTCATTCTGTTGTTACTACTTATTAAAATACTCTTTCTTCTATAGCAATCTTATATTCTGCTGTATCCTTAGCATTTAGCTATGTGCCTTACTCATAGGAACAGCATACTAAATAAAAATTAAATACATGAACGAAAGAATGAATCATTCAATCGATCAGTTAGTGTTTAAGTAACTTTCCCTCCACAGATTTGTAAGTTTAGCAATGGAGCTGAAATTTTGGATCCAGATATTCAATCATAGACTACTTCCACTTTATCATACTATCTCTTATACATCTTAGCTTTTATTGTGGATTATCATAATTTGCCTTACCAATCAAGTAATATAGGACTTTTAGAATGTTTCCAATGTATTGCTATTATAATGATGTTATGGAGAGCATATTTGTAGATATTGTGGGAAACTGAACTTAATCAAATCTTATTGATAAAATGTTGAAGAATGTGACTATGTATAACTATCCCCCCCGCCTTTTTTTTTTGCACAAAAGATAGCTTTCTTACTCTTTACACTGTAGAATAATTCTAAAGTTCTTTCAGATAAGTGCATCAAAATCTTCCTTAAGCTGTTTGGAAGAGTTCCATTATATGGACATACCACCATATATTTAAATAGTCTCCTATTGAATGATACTGGTTTATGCCCAATTCTTTGCAAATACAAATAATGCTACTGCAATGAATAATCTTGTGCATCTGTCGTTTCATTCAGAAATAGCTAAATCCCAGAAGTCGAATTGATGGATCAAAGAATAAATGAATCTGTAATTTTGATGGATATTGCCAAATTGTACACCATAAGGATGGTATTACTTGTACTCCCACCAATAATGTATAGAAGTATCTATTTCCCTAGAACCTTGACAATAGAATATGTTGACTACCATGTTGCTTTCTAAGTGACTTATAACAGATTCAGTACTCTTCCCCTGCCCTTGCCAGCCACATATGAAATATTTTCCCCAAATTGTTTTTTTAATGTATAATAGTTTTATATAGACAAACCAATTGAACTTTTTCTTATGATTTCATTTATCATTTTTAAGGTTTAAAATTTCTTTCCTATCCAGAGACTTCTTAAATATTAAATTATCTTCTAGTTTTTTTTTTATGGTTTATTTAAATGTAAAAAAAAATTTCAGTTCTGATCTATTTGGAATTGATTTTGATCCAACCATATCCTGTAACAACAGAAACAGTAACAGCAGCATGTAACATTCATTGAATACTTATTAGATATAAACCTTACTAGAGGTAGAGTAAATGAATTTCAATGGGTCAGTTTAGTGGAGTTTTTTTAACCGTATGCTTATATGATAAACATTAATTTAACAAGTGGAAATTTCATTATAAAATGGTACTTAACTCATAATGGTTTTTGATTCTAATTTGAATTAAAGCTATCTATTAGTTTTAAAGCTAAGACCAAATTAAGTTTAAGTATTTCACCTCAGATAGTCAATATTGGTAGAAGATATAGCCTTGAGACTTTATGGATGCCTAACTGTTCTTCGTATTATGTAATTGTGTACATCATTTTATTGTTATAGACTGCATCTATACTCAACGGTCATGTTTTTTCTCCACCTGTCATCTTTCCTTGTGTTACAGAATGATTTTGTGTGATAGCCATGTGGTTTGTAAGAGCCTAAGAAATTAAAATTCATCAGCAAATATCAGGAAGATGTCATTTTCAGCCTGACTTAATCCTGACTCATGAACAGTCTTGAAATACCACAGAGTCTAGATGAAAAACAAAATTATTTTATCTATGCCATCTGTTTTCATTCATGAAGGCCTGTGATACAACAGATATATTTAAATGCTTACTGATCTATTCAGATTTCCTCTAATATATTTCATTTATGACATTTGGTATCCTGTTCATTAACTAAAATAATATAAAAGAGCAAAAACTCTCTTTAGAAGAAAGACATTTCAGCTGCTGTACCTGCCAAATTCTGCTTGTAGCTAAGATGAGATGATATATTTGTGAGGGATTTTTTCCATTTTCTGAAATATCAAGGTTAAATCAAAACATTTCAAAATGTATAACCTAAGCACTCACCCTTCCTCTACTTAATGACCTCAGAAGGAGAGCCAATTTAGAAGTTTTATTTTTTTTTTAATCTGAATAGTTTTCCATATTAGATTGAGCAAGAGAGAATCAAATAATTTATTTGCCTTTTTTTTTAGGTTTTTTTTTTTTCAAAATTACCTGATATTTGAAATCTATTAGGCATTTACATAAAACTGTGGCAACACATTTTCATGACAGAAAGAGCAAAGCAAGAAAGGCTACTGGGAAATATTAAAGAAAAAAATATATTCTGCATATTAGAAAAATAGGGCTTTCGACTAGAGCCTAAGGGAATTGTAGAGAAGATTTTACTTTTGAAGGATTCAGCTTCTGGTTATCTAGGATTAAGAGCCATGAAACCTTAAAAGATTTATCCAAAATGTTCTTGATTACCAGGATAGAAATTGAGAAAGAAAAGGATCTCCAATGAAGATGAACCCCAAATCATGCCATTATGTCCTAATCTAATTTTCAGAAGTATGCACACCAAAGAGACAGTTATATGAGGCAAGTGGTCTGACCCTTCAGCCTGTGGGCCTCAAGGTTTCCCACAACTAAAACCTCAAAAACCCCAACTAGAAAAATATTCAATTGAAAAATTAAAAGTGAGCCTCTCTAGAAAAAAGTCATTTTCTATAATTTCTAACCAAGAACCAAAGCATGATTGCATATTATTGCACTGCTATGACCAATAAAGAGTGAAAAACAATTTCCCCAGTCCAGCATTTTCAGATAAGAAATTTCAGATAAGCTCTATGATGACATGAAAGTATTATTATCTGCCATTTTAATCATCCTAGTGCTCTTTGGGTCAGAACTGATTGAAACATAGATTCTGTTAAATTTGAAAGAATCCAAATTACAAGCATTGTTTTTTTTTAAAACAATTGCATTTTAATCTTAACTGTATTTTACTTTACATGTATAATTTACAAGACAGAATAATTGAGGGGATTAGAATTTTAAGCTCTTGGTTTTATGGGTTTTAAAATTTTAGAGCTTCTAAGATTTCCAGTTCTTATATGGTCATATTTTGAGGTGATCATTACATTTCTAAAACTTCTACAGACACTAATGATAGGTACATGAATATATAAGAAACTATCACACCAAGTAAGTGAAGAATGGGTAAAGAGAAGCCCTCTGAGGGAGTTCCACTTCTGGTGTGGGGGAATTAGCACCTAAGATCAGCCTTCTCACAGATAACAACTAAAAAGCTACAAAAAAAAGGAACCGCCTAAAAACTCTTGGGAGTGACCAAAAGCAGGCTGATTTTGGAGTCGAAATTGGAAGACGATGTAGGCACGAGGTGAGTTTTCATTTTTAGACTTTGGTTTGAGGACACACTGTGGCATGAGAAAGCTGAAGCTTCTCTAGAAAACTCTGGTTTTTATGGTCTAAGAAACCAGAAGACAGTGTCTGGGGCAGCCATTGCTGCTGGAAAATGAGGGAATAGGGTGGATAGTCCAAAAAAGAAGAAAGCCAGAAAAGGGGAGCTCCAGGTTTTATGTGTAAACTTTGCCCAAGTTTCTGGCTGACTCCTGAATCAGTCATGCACAGGGCAGACTCCAAGCACTTTGCAGCTAAGTAAAAAGAACTAAACTGAAATTTGATCTCCCACCCTCCTGTATTGAGACAGATTCTACACTTGGACTCTACCTAAGTTAATTGCCCAATAAAACAAAAACATCAATGCCCTTGGGAGACACATAACAGATCCAGAGTCTTCAAAACAAAAAAACATCAAAATCTCTAAAATACAATCTGAAATTACTCATCAAATGAAGAACCAGGAAAACATTACCAGTTTTCAAAGGGGAAAGTCCAATTCCCAAATGACTCAGATATAGGAATTATCAGACAAGGACTTAAAGCAGCAATTATAAATTTGCTCAGTGAAGTTAAAAAAAGAAAAAGAAAATATCAGAAGAGAAATATAAAACAAAAAAACAATTTAAAATGTTAGAACTAAAAAGTAAAATATCTGAAAAAAAATCACAGAATGGGCTTAATGATATAATGCAGATGGCAGGGGTAGAGTTAATGAAATTGAAGATAAAGAAGTAGGAATTATCCAATTTGAAGAAAAGATGGAAAGAAATTAAAAGAGTCTTAGGAAGCTGTGAGAGAATATCAGAAAGTCTAAAATATGTGTAATTGGAGTTTCAGATGAAGAGAAAGGGGAGAGGTTGCCATTTAAAAGAAGAACATCCAGATAATAGAATGTTATTCAGTGCTCAAAAGAAATGATCTACCAAATCATGAAAAATCATAGAGGAAACAAATACATATTATTATATGAAAAGGCTGTGATTCTAACCATATGATAATCTAGAAAAGGCAAAACTATGGAGACAATAAGAAGATTGGTGGTTACCAGGGGTTGGGGGTGAGAGAGATGTATAGGTGGAGCACAGAGGATGTTTAGGGAAGTATGGTGATGGATACGTGTCACCTATTTGTCTAAACCCATAGAATGTACAACATCAAGGATGAACCGTAAGACAAACTATGAACTTTGGGTGATTATGAAGTGTCAGTGTAGGTTCATTAATTGTAACAAATGTACCACTCTAGAGGGGGATGTTGATAAAGGGAGAGGCTGTGCATGGGTGGGAGCAGGTGGTAGATGGGAAATCTCTGTACCTTCCTCTCAATTTTGCTGTGGACCCAAAACTGCTCTAAAATAAAGTATACACATATACACACATGTTATAGAAATTCTAAAACTGCCTTTTATTGGTTGAAATAAGTATGCTTAACATGAATTAAGGGCCTTTGTTGTCTAATGTCAATACATATACTAGAATAGCTTTTCTTATGCTTTATGTATTAAATCCATGCCATATTGTAGTTGGTTTTATATTTGGATCATGTTTCACTTGTACATTTAAAAATTATTTTCTTGGAGTTTCCAATTGTCATTTTTCTTTCATTGCATTATTTGCTTTTATCATATTTTATCTCCTCCCCCTTACACATACACACATACCTCTAAATTATACCTGTAATTTCTTTCTTTTCTGGAGACCTCTCTCTTAGAGTCTTTAGTCTGATACAAGTCTAATCCTCATTACTTTTTAAGTGACTTGTTTTTCCTCTTTGAAACCCCTTAGGATTTTCCCTTTATTGTTGATGTTTTAAAGTGTCACAAGCACATATCCGAAGATAGATTCTTCTTGCTAGTCAATGGCTCTTTTTATCTGAAGACTTTTTTTTTCAGTTTTAGAAACTTTTCTTCTACAAGTCATTGATAAATTCTTCCCTTTATTTATCTCTTTATTGGACCCCTTTTCTGATGTTGGACTTGACGTTTTTGCTCTAAGTGTCTCTATCATTGCTTTCCTATTTTCAGTCTCTGACTTTTTCCTTTGCTTATGGAACTCTTCCTGATTTGATTTTTAGCACTTCTATTAAACTTTGTCTTAGCAGCCATAGATAAATCTCTAAGAGTTTTTACTTGTTCTCTGTTCCTGTTTCATAGCATCCTTTATTGGTTTAACGGCTACAATACATTTGGCTCTCTCAGATTACATTACCTAGAGTTTTTGTTGTTGGGTTTAGCTCAATTTTGTTTTAGGTTCTCTCTGTTTCTTTTTTTTTATTATGTTCCTCTATGGTCCATTTTACAGTTGATTTTGGTCAGTCATTCTCTTTAATGCTGTGGGTTCAGAGCCTTGTTTTTCTGTCCAGGTTTAAGAGAAAAAGAAGGGTAGCTGGTTTTCTTCATTATTAACATGGCTTTTCCAGCCATGTTTTTCTTCTGAGTAGGAATTCTGTAAGGAAAATTGGTGGAACAGGGCTGGGACTCACTCTGGAGTTAGCTGATGGGAAGCTTAGCTTTTAAGTCTCAGAATGACTTCGTTCAGGTTTTTTTGTAACACACCATATGTACTTTTCTCCTCAGGTTGTCAAATACCTGCCTATAAGTGCCACCTGGTACATTTTCCCACTTATAAATCTTGGATTAATTCCCTCTTTCGAAGCCTCACTTCTCAGTCACACCTGATTCTGGGGCCAGAGCCCTGTCCCTTTGCAGATCTTTATGTCATTTCCTAGACTCTGACTTCTCTGCCTATTTCATTAGTTAACTTGCCTCTGTCTGTTTCCTACATAGTTATTGAACTCGCTTATCTGTTGGTGACCACCAGCACCCCCAATCCTATGCCTCACCTTCTCTACTTTTCTGTTATGGTTATGCCTTCATTATACCTTTATGTTTTTATATTAATGGGATTTTAGGAGTAATGTGAGTCAAAAACACATCTCTGCCATCTTGAATCTCTCCAAGTTGGGTTTAGAAAAGCTATCAATTCAGTTTCTATTCTGAATTCTAGCAAATTCTAGATTGTTTCCATTGTATAGTTTTCTCTGTTTATTTGGTATTTTCTCAAATAGACTGAAAATACTACAAGAGCTATAGTTGTACTTTCTGTTTCATTTGTTTCTTCCATAGAGCCAGAGATTCCAACCGTATGGAGTTTCAAAATTTCAAATATAAGTGCTGGGGTTTAAAGTAGACCCCTTCTTTCTAACTTTACTCTTCAATTTTATCCTCTCTCCTGTTCATTTTTTTTCTTTTTTCTTTTCTTTCTTTCTTTTTCTTTTTCTTTTTTTTTTTACCTCTTCTTCCCTTGCTCTGTTTCTTGCCTAATCATCTTTTCTTATAGCACTGCTTCTTCACTGTGTCCTTTATCCAATTCCCTCTCAATCTATAGAGTTAAAGTCCTCTCTTTCCTCTGGGCCCTGCTCTCCTTTACTCTTCATGTTCACTATTATGTGAGCTGTTCCCAGACATTTCAGTGTACCACCCATATTTTCTCCTTCATATCTCTGCTACACATTTAGATCTCCTAGGAATACTCTTTGAACAGTTCTGAGACTCGACAATGTCCAGCTCATGATCAGTCTTGCTTCATCCCTACTCCCATTACTTTCTTCCTCATATTATTTTGAAATAAATCCCAGATGTCACATCATTTCCTTCAGATATTTTAGTATGTATCACAATAAGAGCTATTTTCAAAATGTAACCACAATACCATTAGCACACATAAAATCACTTAATATTATTACATATCCAGTAAACATTCACAATGTAATTATTTCAAAATTATTAATATTTTAGTTATTGAATTAGGATCCAAATGAGGTCTAAAAATTGCAAGTGGTTGATATGTTTTTTTAAGTATGTTTTAATCTGTAAGCTCTCTTTTTTCTTTTTATTGCAATTTAATTATTTAAGAAACTGGATTATTTGTCTCAAATTTCCCACTGTCTGGATTTTGCCGATTACATCTCTGCATTGTCTTTTCATATGTTCCATGGAGTTTATCCTTTTAACTCCTGGGATTTTGTGGCATTCTTCAAGTATCTGACATAATTCCTAACATTTCTTATTGAATCTTTATATAATTTCAAACCTTTTGACAGCACTTTTTATAAGAAGTCTGATAATTTAAGACTTTGTACAGACATGTTAAACTCAGTCTGACCCAGTTGTTTATGGTTTTGTAATTAGAAAGCCAGTTAAATGGTAGTTTCCTTGAGGGCCCAGGTTCTTAAACTTACTGGTGACAATGAAATGTGTTTGTTTGTTTTCCAGTAAGACCTCTTTGGGAAATTGCCATAGACCTCTGAACTGTGATAAAATAAAAGTTTGCGTTAAAATGAGAATAACTATATTTTTAAATTTCCAACCCTTAATAAATAAATGAGAACCTAGGCTTACTGAAGATGGACTTAGAGCCTCATATATGTTTATAGCTCCAAGAAAAGCATTGTCAGCTGCTCCACAGTATAGCTAGGGCAAACACTGTCTGAATAGGTAGTGAGAGACTTAAACAGACTCTCCCTTACCCAACTCCATTGCTGGGAAAATTAGGTTTTTCTCAGCTACTGGTTGAGGAGTAAGTATGAATTTTAATAACTTCTTGTCCATGTGTCAGAAAATATGAGGTCTAAACAGGAGAAAATACAGCAGAATTTCACAACCTTTCTGCCATATTGACATCTGAAATGGTATGAATGGGAGAGCTGTCACTTTGCCTTAAGGGTTACAGCTTTTTCATGGCTTCTTGTTATTTTTGTGCAGCAGTTTTCATTGAGGAGTCCATTGTTGGCCTTGCCTAGTCATTTTTCTTAAGTTATGTAGTTTTGTCCATAAGCATTATTTTTATTTAATAAATTAAGGTTTTCTTTCCTTTTTTTTTTTTTTTTTTTTTGCCAGAGATAAACGTGGAAGGATTAGAACTTTTAGGATACAATGTCAGACTAAAAATGTCCTTTTATGATGTATTCTGCTCATTTTACCCTTGGTTTTAGGAGCTGGGAACCCAAAGTGCAAAATTGCAGTTGTTTTCGGAAGAACTAAAACCAGCTTTACAGACAGGTAATAAAACAATTGTGATTGAGAAATCTATGTAGGAATAAGAGTCTTTCTTTCCACTTAATTTACTTAAAATGTACCATTTGGGCTCACAAATCATAATATGATATTAAATGTCACATATTTATACTTCATAATTTTGCTAAAAGATATATTTAGGAATCATTTTAAGGAGTTTTGCTATACGTTCTTCAGTGTGGAATTTCCTATATTAAAAGTGATGCTGAATGCTCAGTTTTTTGGATCAGATTATAAGACATAGAAATTTTCAGAACTGTCTCTAAGTAATTGATATTTAGATCAAAGGTAGTTATTCTGAAAAATGTTTAGTATTGTATTTCAGTTCTCACTGTTGAGCAATGAGAAGCCCCAATCAAATAACTTAATTATTTTCAAATCCTTATCATTCCAGATCACAGCCTGCATCTGACTGTGCTTGATGTATGTTTTTTAGACCCCATTCCAGACATCATTACTTACATGATTACATGATAACAACAACAAAAAGACAATTGTGACCACCTAACATCCTAACATTTGTGACCACCTAACATCCTAACATTTATTTTTCCACTTAGCAAACTTCTCCTAACATCTGTTTTCCTTTTGACCAGATACAAACAACACAGCGTAATTCTTGTTCCTATCGACACACCTGGAGTAGAAATAATAAGGCCTTTGTCGATTTTTGGCTACATAGGTAAGTACTCAATCAACATGACCGTTCAGGAAGACTAGCACATGTAGTAATACTGAAGGGAACAGATAGCATTTTAGTGTATGAGATGTGTCTCAGAAATCTTTTGGCCCTGACAACCATCTTAATATAAATGCCAGTGTTCAGAATATGGCAAATAAAAAGAGGTTGTGTGGGATTCTACTTCTTTTTTTTTTTTTTACTTTTGGAAAAGGGGAGATTATATTCAAGGAATAGCAGCTCTGACCACCAGTCTTCTCTCTGCCATCCAGGAGGATGGATTAATGAAATATATATAGAAAAATTAAATCTAGGTAATCTGCAATAAAATTTATCCTAGCATCAGAAAGTTTAGCTTTGGTGGAATTTCCAAGAAGCAAGGATACTTTTATTTCCTGCCACTCACCTCAAGCTAACGTCCACTGTTTGCTTTCTACTCAGGTCATCAATCAGCAAGTATTTACTGAATGCCGAGCACTGTTCTCAATGCTTAGAATAAATTAGTGAAAAAAATAGACTAAGATCTCTGCCCTCAAATAGTTTGCATGCTGGGGGGGAGGAGGTAGGAAATAACTACAGACATGTAAGTATGGAAATTAAATAGCATGGTGATTATACAGCAGGTGTTCATGCTATGAAAAAGTATATTGAACTTCGGTTCTGTGATGACTCTGACTTTCTCTTTATCATTGAATATGGCTAATGAAAAAGTTCAAGTAGCAGATGTAAGACTTGCAGTTTTGTAGAACATTTGACATCATCACCCTCTGTAGAATGTAGCTGTGGAATGTACTCACAGGTTAAGTGTTGGCAAGATGGGAATGAACAAGCTCACTGGAGCAAACTGTGCGTGAGGAAGCAGACCAACAGCCTGAATGACCCCAAAAATGGGCTTGTAATATAGGTTGGCTGCAAATACTCTCCATCGCAGAGCCTATCTTTGAATTTTCAGTATGACAAATTCACTAGCACCTCTCCAACTCCCTATGCCCAAGGCCAAAAGAAACAGTGTGGAGAAGGTTGATTATTAATGTCTAATCTGACAGGAAAAGGGTGGAGAGTTAGCATGAGCTTATCTCCAGAACTTGGCAGGAGCAGGGGTTCTGTAAAGACAAAGTGTGAATATGTTCCCAGTTTCAGTCAAATGCCAATATTTTCAAGAGGCAAACACATAGCGAACAAGCCTAGATTGGGAGTAAACCAGTCTGTGCTTTATCTCTAATGCTGAGGCTGCTCTGTCCCTTTGAGCAGCCTCTTAGCATCATCAGGCATTAGTTTCCATAATGATAAAATAAGAAACTTGAATTACATTAGTCACTTTCAATTTTTGAAAGATTGGAACCTTTTTTTATTTTTTTCTTCCCAAGCAAAATTTTCTTTGGAAGCTTGTATAAAAATTTTCAAAGAAGAAGCAATAATAAAACTATAACAAAATAGTCTGGTTGGTGCTGCGAGGCCGTCTTCCCTTTTAGCAGCTCTACGACTTTAGAGAATGAGTCCAAAAACCTCTGGATCAAATGATTTCTAAAATCTCTTCTAACTTGAACACTTGATGGGTTTTCTGGACTAAGGGATGCTGGAGGTTCAGAGCTCAGATCTACCTAGGAATGTCTGTGACATATGAGGCTTTTAAATCCCACTTTCTTTGAGTAATTATACTTCAGTAGATTAATTATATGTGACTATATTTTAATCAACTCATTTTGCTCTTTAAAATTTTATTTCCTATTTGATAGATCATTTGCATGGAGGACATTTTGAGATCCATTTTAATCAAGTGCGAGTTCCTGCCACCAATTTAATACTAGGTGAGATAAATTTGTAAAAATGATTCCCCAGTATTGTGTATTAAAATATTTTCAAGCCTAAATATGGAAAAGATATGAAATCTACCTTAATTTAGATACTTTCCCATCTCACTCCATTTACAAGAGAACATTTTTCTATTTGGTGGATTTTCTTACATGAAACAATGTTTTATTAAAGTATTTGATTGTGGTTTTGTATCACATCAGTTGAAAACATAGCTAAATACAAAAATTACACGATTCAGAGCAACATACTTTTTCCTAAAATATGACCTTCAGGCCTCTTCTTGTTTTAAGAAAACCTTGATACTTTTTGAATTCAAGTCTTATATATATGTTGGAAACATATATTACTTTGAATACTACATACCTGGAATGACACCACCCTCCTGCTTGTTGGAACCCTTACCCAAGCATCAGAGAACATCTCAAATGACACCTCTTTTTTTGTGTTTCTTATCCCATCCACTGAGCAAGCCCCTGATGCTTGCCAGGAGCTAAGTTTACAGTCTCTCCCTCCTTTGCTTTTCTTTGTCCTCCTTATCCCTTATCCCTAGCATCTTTGTCCCCTCTTCTTGATTCTAAACTAGTGTAGGGACTGTCTAATCTACCTTCTTAACCATTGCAGCACTAATAAATAGCTTATGCCTAGTAGGTACTTAGAGATAGTTCTTAAATTTGATCAAAAGATTTAATGACTTATGGTGGTTTAAAAAACAGAAAGCGAAAATTCCATAAATGTATAATGAACCTGATTATAGAACTTTTTTCCTATCGGAATGCCATTTTTATTGAAGGTAGCTCTTCACTTTGTCCGGATTTGTGTAAAGAAAAAAAATCTTGGGCGGTGGCCACTTTCATGTTCTTTTCTTTCTCACAGGTGAAGGAAGAGGATTCGAAATTGCCCAAGGCCGCCTTGGGCCTGCCAGAGTCCACCACTGTATGAGAGCAGTAGGTTTGGCAGAACGCGTTTTGCAGATCATGTGTGAACAGGCAACACAAAGGGTGGCCTTTAAGAAGAAACTGTATTCACATGTAAGGATGATTATTTATTTCAATTTATCATAGCCCAATGCACTACACTAACCTTGAACCAAAACAGCATTACTTGGTCAGAGAGAGATTTCCTGTTCATAAACAAGGTGATTCTTTTCCACAAAGTATATTTATGTCTGTATTTAAATATAGTCTGCTGAAAGAGATATATCTGCAAGATTAAGTAACTCCAAAAGGGCTTCTACACTTCAGCATACAGAGTGTGCACAATTCCTTCAACTTTCTCTGACTTTCATTCTCTAGAGAATCTGAACACTAGCACTCTGTGTGGAAACAAGAGGGCTGTCAGAAGAAGAGGGATTTGCTTTGTTTTTTGGCTTTCTGGAAGGAATTCCAGATAGGTAAGTGTAGAGATATAGGAAAACAGCCTAAAACTCAGTGAAAAGAGAGATCTAAATATAGAATGGACTACTTCAGGAGGAAGCAAGTTCCTTGTCACTGTAGAAATGAAAGTAGACATGGGACCAGCATTTGGTGGGATGTTCATGATTTTTTGAATCCTCATCTATAAATTATTTATGACTGAGTCTGTTGTTTACAAAGCACAATAAACAGTGTGGGCAATATAATCAAAACTAGAGAATATTTTCAAGAGGGAAGAAGTCATCATTTCAGACTTCCTTGGAAAATTTTTTAAGAGAAGTGAAATATTCCAATCATCCCCCCCAAACCCTCTCTAACTTCTAAGAAGACAAGAAAAATTAGTTTTAAATATTTAATACTTACAGTTGCTAACATGTTAGTGTTGGGGCAAACCTGTGGTGATAAAATTGTATTTGTGTTTGCTGGACATGTACATTTAGTGCATTGGTCCCCTTGTAAAGTACATTAGTGACCATCTTATAAAATTTTGCAGCATGTTTTTTTATCTTAAATTTCTATAGGCTATGTTTGTTTTTTTGTGACATATTATTTAGCCCTATCTACGATTTAGTTGTAACATTGTTTTAATGGAAAAATACAGCTTGCTCTATGACATATACCTGGGAAGAATTCGTGGGGAAGCCCTTTTTAGTACATAGTGAAGGCAAAGTTTCAGCTGCTTCATGGGCACTGTGAGAGGAGGTAAGAAGGTGTGAATTTGGGTGGCCGTGGATACAGTTCTACGTGGCTACTGGAGTAGATGCTAAAGGACTGCTCATGGCAGTTCAACTATCACTTCTTACACTTTTCTCTTTTCAAGATTGCATCCAACCCCTGGAGTAGGGTGAAGGGAGGACACAGAAAGGTTGATGGACAGGCATCTTGAACACACGAAAGCACTCTGCTCAAGAGCTGCTTTCGTGAGATTTTTTAATACTACACTAGAGGAAAATTTCCCTCCCGCTTTCTAAAGTTAATCTATCAAGCAGAACAAGCCTGGGCTTTTCAAAATATGATTCCCTTTACTGGAAACTTCCTGTATTTGGCACAAAGAAAATGATCTGACAGAAGTAAAAGAGATGTGTGAGCATGTCATAAACAAAAATCTGGGCCAGCTTTTCCCCTCCCTCCCCGCCCCAACGCCCAATTTGTGAAAGTAACATTCCTTTTCCCTGAATTTGGAGACTCCTTCCAGCTGCTAAAGCTAATATTCCAGGCACTAAAGCTAAAAGTTCTATATCATAGATCAGTCTTAATAAATAATCTGGCAGTCCCTTAGAGCACTCAGTTTCTACGCACTGAATGCTTTTCAGCGACCCTAGGGTCTGTAAAAACCCAGCTGAAAAGTTTCCTTGATTCTAAAGCTAAGAAGTAAATGCATTTTGAGTCTGTTCATGAAGTTATAATCGCCTAGTTCCATCAAAAAATACTAACCACTGGCGGCTTGTTTGAAGTTGTTAATTCAGAGCCTTGTTTCAAACTCTAGGGCAGAGCCATCTAATAGAAATATATTGTGAGGCACAAATGCAATTTAAAATTTTCTAGTACTACATTTTTAAAAAGTAAAAAGAAATAGATGAAATTGACTTTAATACCTTTTATTTAGTCCAATAGATCCAAAATGTTATCATTTCAACATGAAATCAATATAAAAATATTAAGGTATTTTAACATTTTTTAATACTGATTCATCTAAATTGGGTGTATATGTCCATTATAGTACATATTAGTACATTAGTACATTATAGTACATTTAGTACATTATAGTATATCTATAGTACATCTCAGTACAGACTAAGTATATTTCAAATGCTCAATAGCCGCATGTGATTAGTGGCTAGCACACTGAACATCACAGTGGTAGGGAAACTGAGCAAGTATCCACTGTTGAAGAAATGTACTAGAACAACATGACCAAGCATAAAAATGGCTGTGGAAGGTTAACAATATGGTTCGATCAGAGCATTGTAATTGTCTGCTAGTCAAATTTATCCTTAACAAATATTATTCTCCACTATAAACACCAGTTCTGTGGTTAGAATTGGGAACCAAGAAAACTTAGTACAGCCAACTGGAAGCATTTGCTCTGTCTCCTGAGTTTGTGTTGAATTCTAAATGCTTGGTTGCTTGTGAGATTTATGGTAGGTTTGGTCTCCATATTCTCCCATTTTAAGCCCTGCCGCACTGCCCCGTTCTCTTCCAAGTTCTGACCAACTGAGAAAGGAAACTGTTTAGTCAAATGAGAAGCAAATACCAGTCTTTTCGATTTTTTATTTTGAGATCATTGTATATTCACATGCATATATGAGATGATACAGAGCAATCCCTTCTGCCCTTTACTCAGTTTCCCCCAATGATGACATCCTCCCAAATTATAGTACAACATCAAAACCGGGATGTTGTCACTGTTACAGAACATTCCTGTCACAAGCATCCCTCATGTTGTCCTTTTATAACCCACTTCACCCTCATCCCCACCCCAAGAACCCCTGGCAATATTTAATCTGTTCATTTTTATAAGTTTATCATATCAAGAATGATATCATACAGTATGTAAACTTTGAGGATTGGTTTTTCACTCAGCATAATTTTTCAGAGATTCATCTAGATTGTTTCAACAGCTGACTCCTTTTTATTGCTGAATAGTATTCCTTGGTATGGATTACCGCAGTTTAACTATTTACCTATTGAAGGCTACATCGGTTGTTTCCGGTTTGGAGCTGTTACACATAAAGCTGCTATAAACATTCGTGTATAGGTTTTTATGTGAACATAAGTCTTTTTTTCTCTACGATAAATGTCCAAGAATACGATTGCTGGATCATATGGTAGTTGTATGTTTAGTTTAAGAAACCACCAAATTCTTTTCCGGAATGGCTTTACTAGTTTTCATTTTCACCAACTGTGTATGAGTTATCGTTTCTCCACATCCCCACGAGCATATAGTGTTGTCAATATTTACTTTAGCCATCTGCTAGGTTTATAGTATTAATCTCATTTAGTTTTAACTTATATTTTCCTAATGGCTGACATCTTTTCATGTGTTATTTGCCATCTTATGTCCTCTTCAGTTCATGTCTTATGACCATGTTCTACCCGGATTACATTTTTACCGTTGAGCTGTGAGAGTTCTTCATATATTCTAGATAATATCCATGGCCAAATATGTGATCTGCAAATATTTTCTCCCACTCTGTAGCTTTTCATTCTTTTAAAAGAGTCTTTCACAGAGTAAAAAGTATTTCATTTTGATTAGCTTCAATTTGTCAATTTTCTTTTTATGAATCATGTTTTTAGTGTCAAGTCTAAGAATGCTTTGCCTAGCCCTATTCCTGAAGATTTTCTTGCCTATGACGTCCAACTGCTTCAGCACCATTTGTTGAAAGGGCCGTCCTTCCTTAATTGAATCATTTTCACACCTTTCTCAAAAATCAGTCAGGCATATTTGCGTGGGTCTGTTTCTGGGTTCTCTGTTCTGTCCTCTCAATCTACATTTGTCTCTCTGCCAACACCACACAGTTTTGATTACTATAGTTATATAATTAATCTTAAAATCAGGATGATTGATTCATGTCACTTTATTATTTCAAAAATTTTTTAGCTATTCTAGTTCCTTGGCCTTTCCATATAAATTTTAGAATAATCTTGTTGTTATCTGCAAAACAATTTGCTGGAATTTTTATAAGCATTGTGTTAAACTGGGAAGAACCGACATCTTTACTGTGTTGTGTTTTCTAATCCACGAGCATAGTATGCCTCTCTATTTATTCAGCCTTTCTTTGATTTATTATCTATATGAAGCTTTCAACAAACGAGTCCTATACATGTTATATTTACATACAAATATTTACATACAAATATGAATGATTATAAATGATAGTGCTTATAATTTTACTGTCTATGCGTTCATTATCTGTATGTAAAAATATAATTGGTTTTTGTATGTTTATATTGTATCCTGCGACTTTGCTGAGCTCACTTATTCTAGTTTTTCTTCATAAATTGGGGTTTTATATAGACAGTTATGCCATCTGCAAAAAAGGGAAGTTTTCTTTCTTTCTTTCTTTCTGTATATAGGTATATATACATTTTATTTCCTTTTCATGCCTCATTGCACTGGCTAGAATCCCCAGCACTATGTAGAATACAAGTGGTGAGAGCAAATATCTTGGCCTTGTTCCCAGTCTTAGGGGAACATTAAATATGATGTTAGTTGTAGGTTTTTGGTAGATATTCTTTGTCAAGTTGAGTTCCCCCTATAACTAGTGTTCTGAGAGTTTTTTTATAATGAATGAAGATTGTGTTATCAAATGATTTTTCTGCATTGATTTATATAACCATGTGATTTTTTTCTTCTTTAGCCTGTTAATATGGTGGAGTACATTAATTGATTTTCAGATACCATACCAACTTTGTATCCTTGGAATAAATCCCACTTTCTCGTGGTGTGTGATTCTTTTTATAAATTGCTGAGTTCTACTGCATAGTAATTTGTTAAGGATTTTTTCATGTGTATTCATGAGGAATATTGGTTAGTAGTTTTGTACTGTATCTGGTTTTGGTGTCGGGGTGATATTGACTTTACAAAATGATTTTTTTACTATATTTTAATTTTTTTTTCCAATTACAATTGACATTTAATATTATGTTTCAGGTATACAGTATATAACTTACAAAGTGATCCCCCCAAAAAGTCTTACACCCCCCTAGCACCGTGCGTAGTTATTACAATATTACCCTATGTTGTACTTTATATCCCTGAGACTATTTTGTAACTGCCAATTGTAATTCTTACTGCCTTTACTCAGTCCCCCAACCCTCCTCCCACATCGCAGCCGATCAGTCTGTTCTCTGTATCTGTGAGTCTGTTTCTGTTTTGTTTGTTCATTTATTTTGTTTTTTAGATTCTACATATAAGTAAAATCATTTGGTATTTGTCTTTGTCTGACTTATTTCGCTTAGCATAGTACCCTCTAGGTCCATCCATGTTGTCTCAAAAGGTAAGATTTCATTTTTTTTATGACTAATATTCCATCGTATATATGAACCAAATTTCTTTATCCAGTTGTCTCCTGATGGACACTTAGGTTGTTTCCATAACTTGGCTATTGCAAATACTGCGGCAATGAACATACGGATGCATATAACTTTTCGATTAATGTTTTAGATTTCTTCATAAATACTCAGAAGTGGAATTGCTGGGTCATGTGGTAGTTCTACTTTTAATTTTTTGAGGAACCTCCATACTGTTTTCCATACTAGCAGCACCAATTTGCAATCCTACTAACAGTGCATGGGGATTCTCTTTTATCCACATCCTCATCACTTTTTGTTTGCTGATTTATCGATAGCCATTCTGACTCGTGTGAGATGATAATCTCATTGTGGTTTTAATTGGCATTTCTCTGATGATTAGTGATGCTGATCATCTTTCTCATGTGTCTGTATGTCTTCTTTGGAGAAATGTCTATTCAGTTCCCCTGCCCAATTTTTAATCGGATTGTTTAAGGGTTTTTTGTTTGTTTGTTTGTTTGTTTGTTTGTTTGTTTGTTTGTTTTGGTGTTAAGTTGTATGAGTTCTTTATATATATTGGTCATTAACCCCTGCATCACTGGTGAATATCTCCTCCTATTCAGTAGGTTGTCTTTTCATTTTGTTGATGGTTTCCTTTGCTGTGCAAAACCTTTTTATTGATATACTCCCATTTGTTTAGTTTTTCTTTTGTTTCCCTTGCCCAAGGAGACATATCCAAATATATATATATATATTACTATATTACTATATTACTAATATATATATATATATTACTAAGAGTGATGTCAAAGAGTTTATTGCCTATGTTTCCTTCAAGGAGTTTTACGGTTTCAGGTTTTACATTTAAGTCTTTAAAGTCTTTAAACAATTTTAAATTTGTTCTTGTATGAAGTATAGGAAAGTGGTCTAGTTTCATTTTTTTTGTATGTATCTGTTCAGTTTTCTCAATACCATTTATGGAAGAGACTGTCTTTACCCCATTTATACTCTTGCCTCTTTTGTCTTAGAGTAATTGACCGTATAGGCATGGGTTTATTTCTGGGCTCTCTATTCTGTTCCATTGATCTCTGTGTCTATTTTTATGCCAGTACCATGCTGTTTTGATTACAATAGCCTTGTGCCTGATACCTCCAACTTTGTTGTTCTTTCTTAAGATTGCTTTGGCTATATGGGATCTTTTGTGGTTCATATAAATTTTAGGATTATTTGTTCTAGTTCTGTGGAAAATGCCATTGGTAATTTGATAGGGATTGTACTGAATCTGTAGATTCTTTGGGTAGTATGGACATTTTAACAATGTTGATTCTTCCTATCCATGAGCACCGTATAGCCTTCCATTTTTTTGATTTCTTTCTTCATTGTCTTATAGTTTTCCAGATCTTTTACCTCGTGGGTTAAATTTATTCCTGTGTGTTTTATTCTTTTTGATGAAATTGTAAGTGGGATTGTTTTCTTAATTTCTCTTAAGGATAGTTTCTTATCGGTGTACAAAAATACAACCTATTTCTGAATGCTAATTTTGTATCCTGCTACTTTACTGCATTCATTTATTAGTTCTAATAGTTTTTTGGTACAGTCTTTAGGGTACTCAATATATTGTATCATGTAATCTGCAACTACTGACAGTTTTACTTCTTCCTTTCCAAGTTGGATGCCTTTTAGTTGTTTTTCTTGTTTGAATGCTGTGGGTAGGATTTCCAATACTATATTTAATAAAAGTGGTTAAAGTGGACATCTTTATCTTGTTCATGATGTTAAGAAAAAGCTTTCAGCTTTTCACCATTGTGTATGATATTATCTGTGGATGTGCCATATATGGCCTTTATTATGTTAAGGTATGTTCCCTCTATCCCCACTTTGCTGAGAGTTTTAATCATAAATGGTTGTTGGATTTTGTCAAACGCTTTTCCTGCATTTCTTGACATGATCATATGATTTTTATCCTTCATTTTGTTTATGTGGTGTATCACATTAATTGATTTGTAGATATTGAACCAATTTTGCATCTCAGGAAAAAAAATGCCACTTGATCATGGTGTATTGCAGAATTTGGTTTGCTAATATTTTGTTGAGGAGTTTTACATCTATATTCACCAGAGATATTAGGATGTATAAATCTATTTTAGCTGGCTTTCTGAGACACCATTCTGTTCTAAGATGGGGTTACACTACCTCATTGCTGCCAGGCAGAGGAAGAAGTCCAAGTTCCTATTCAACTTCCACTGATACCTGAAAAGAAGAGTGCATTCTTATTGCCTGGTGAGATGGAAATCCAGGATCCCCATATGGTCTCTACTGACACCACAGGGAGAATGTAGCTTATTGCTGGACTAGCTCTTCACTTGGCATTCTCTGATCCCACTCTGGCAGGGGCGTTGAGGTACCTCATTACAGCACTGATGAGGGTAGAAATCTATGCTGGCATGAATAGGAAAAGGGCCAAAGTTTTTCTATGATGTTGGCTTGGGTAGGGTCATTATTCTATAGAAGCTTTCTGTCTTGCTAGGCTGCCCCTACACAATCCATTAGCTAAAGAGAGCAGGCTTTTGTCGGGGCTAATTTTTTGTTTGATTGTTGTCTGTGCTCATTGGCATTTCTAGGTTGCTGGCATCTTCAGCTTTAAGTCTGGGATATATGAGGCAAAAAGAAAACCCAGGGAAGTCACCACCAAATTGTTCTTTTAGTCTGCAAATCCCTAGCAGGTCTGCATTCTCTGCAGCTTTCAGAGTCTTCTTAGGTTTGTGTAATAAATAATATCCAGGTTTTTAGTTGTACTTAGCAAGAGGAATAGGGGAAAGTGCATCTCTTCCACTTTCCTGGAAGTCATTCAAAGTACCATTATCTTAATCTGTGCAGGTACTCTACAAATCACACGCGGAGCTCTGGGAGACGCCGGGTGAGAGGATGGGCCTGGAGCTGAGGCTGGAGTGGCATCTCCTCACTTCGGATCTGAGCCTTGGGACCCACGCACGCAGACATGTGTAGTTTTCACTAAACTACAAAGCTGTGTTACATGACCCGGGACACCAGCTTATCCCTTCCTATTTGCTGTTTTTTGTTACTCTGCAGGAGGTTGTGGCTCACTGGATTGCTGAAAGCCGCATTGCCATTGAAGAGATCCGCTTGTTGACCTTGAAAGCTGCCCACAGCATTGACACTCTGGGCGTTGCTGGCGCTAGGAAGGAGGTGAGGCCCCTTGGACCACTGCCTGCGAAGCCTTCTCCAGTTTCTCTACTCACTGGGTATTTCAGGTCTCGTGGTGCCTTCCTAGCACTCAGAATTTCTATGTGCTTCTATGTGATTTTGGTTTAAAGCTTATAAATGTATAGCACTTGCTAGTTTTCCTTTCACTGAGCTGCTTTGCGAATGATTTTCAGGATGCCAAATATCTTCATTTTTGAGATACAGCAAGTGAGATTAGGGAAATCCTAGACTTTATACAAACCTGGTATTGTACTCAGTGTGTCACTTTCTGCTAGCCTTGTGACATTGGGCCAAGTAACCTTTCTGCCTAGGGTTCTAGTGGAGTGACCAAGATAATATAGAATGCACAGCACTGTGCTGACACATAGCAAATGTATCATAAAAGGTACCTCTTGCCCCTTGCCATTTTATGTTTCTGGCTTATATGGAATAAGAACATGATCATTTAATTCTAAAAGCTATTAAAATTGCTTAGAGAAAACTGATCAGTGAAGACTCTTGAACTCTTTTTATGACCCCCTAAGATGATGAATGTAATTTATCAGCTGCCTGAAATTCTTTTGGAAATAGGAAAATTATAAATAAATTAATAGAATGTGATTTGGAAGAGATATCTCTTTCCAGAAGGTCCATATTAACTGAAATATGGCAATTAGCTGCATTACAGCGGATGTCTTTGTTGGCTTTCATCAGAGATCCTGTTTTTGTGGTGAACGCATGTGGGAAAGTTCCCTTGTTTCATTTCACAAAGAAAATACAGATTATATCAAATTCTGCCACATTGTGTATTATTGAAGAAAGGAACATTCTTTTGGTACCTTGCTTTTGTAGATCGCAATGATTAAAGTGGCTACTCCCCGGGCCGTCTGCAGAATTACTGACCAGGCCATCCAGGTGTGTGGAGGTGCAGGTGTTTCCCAGGATTACCCTCTGGCTCACGTGTGAGTAGCTGCCATGTAATAACTATCTAAATGTGATAGGCTTGGAGTTAAAAATCTGCAGATGCCTTGACACTAAGAAGAAAATAAAGATACCAACTTACATTAAAGTATAAATTGAAGGCCAAATAAAGGTCTAGTTATATGCAGATTTTCAGCTGCATGGAATATCGGTGCCCTAACCCCCATGTTGTTCAAGGGTCAACTGTAGTATAGGTACTTTAGTATAGAGCCCAGTACCAATAGATAGTTGCTCTTATGATTACAATTACCATTTCATTCAATTATGTTAACTTTTACACTGGGTTCCCGGGTAGAAGAAATAACATGGGGAACCAGGAAGAAGAGGAGACAGAGATGGCCACAAGGAACCCAGAGCCAGGGTTAGGTATGTACTTAGGATGATCTCAGCCCATTTTGCAGCAGTGCATGTCAATGACCATCTCATGTCTGGATTCTGGTTGCTAGGAGTCAAGAAGGAAAACTGTCCATGCCCATTACCTCACAGTCACAATGCCACCGTCTCTATCACACTGGAGGTGATGGAGGTGGGCCCCATCAATCTTTCACCTGAAGAAAGAACTAAATATATAGTACTATATAATTATAGTATATAAGTATTATATATTTATACTTCACTGCTTGTGGCTTACCTAAGAGATCTCTTAGCTCTAGCAACTCCTAGTAACCTATAGCAAATCAAGACTGAGATTAAGCCCACTGCACGGTGCCCTTTAAGAGTCCACTTTCCAAGGTGAGAATTTTTTAAATGGCATTTCAGTTGTCCTTGGGCTTTTTCCTTGATTTGCTCTGTGCTCTCTTTTTCTTATCACTGCCTTGGCGAGATTTCAAAAATTAATAGTTTTGGCTTAGAATCAGAATGACTGACGTTAACGTATCATGTTTCTCTCTGATAACTCCTGCCATCCGTGTTCTTTCTGTTTTTCTAGGTATGCCCTAATGCGAGCTTTGCGCATAGCAGATGGGCCTGACGAAGTCCACCTCTCAACAATCGTAAAGCTGGAGCTTGCAGACCAAGCCAGAAGCTTGAGGGCCACACGTCTGACACAGTCTCACCTTTAGACAGACTTCATGAGCATTGGAGTCTCATTCTATTTTTGCAGCAATTTGAGCATCTATTTTGATCAGTGGGTTTTATAATTTCAAGGGTCACACGGGTTTAAGTTAAATACATTCCATAGCTGTTGTCATTCAGTCTAATATCTAAGTATTTATGATTTTTTAAACACTAAACTAGTAAAGATAATAAATTGGAGAGCTAAAGCATAGTCATAAAAATATTTTCACTTTTTAATTCTCATGAATTGTTCCATTTAAATAAATACTCAAGGAATATTTAATCATTACTTTGTAAAAAAAATAGAGTGGGATCTCCTTTTTAACATTGATTTTAGGGGTTGGTTTAACACGTTGCAGTTATGTTTTCATTGGAGGAAGATGCATGACTGGGTCATTTTAGAATTCAAATATTAAGTGTCTTCATAATTCAACAGCATTTATACAAAAATCTGAATGCAGTTTAAAGTTTACTAGAAAATATGGCATATTATGAGAAAATGTAATTAAGAAAAAGTTTAATAATCTATATGTTCATGAGACAGTGGATAGTTTAAGATAGAAGAAAGTTATTTAATTTTGAAAAGAGATTGATATTCTCAACTCAATCACTGGAAAACTTTTAAGTATGCTTGGCATAACTTGGGTATGTGAATTGACTTTCAAATGTAAATTTTATGAAATTTAAATACAGAGCAAGTATTCTGAATGAAAATTTAAGCATCTCAATTAAGAAATAAAGTATAAAATACACACCAAATTTTGAAGACTTAGTTATGAAAAGAATATTTTTATTAATATTTACTTTATTAATACTTTTAAAATATTGATTACATGTTGAAATAAAATTTGGATATTTTGAATTAAATGAAATATATAATTAATTTTACTTATTTCTTGTTACCTTTTTAGTGTGGATGCCATTGGAATAATAACTGGTAAATTTAAATTTTCAAATAAGAGTATTTTTATTTCTAAAAACGATAAAAAACGTTTTATTAGAAACCATACATATCATATAAATTTATTAAGGTCATGAGATTATTTCAACCATTATTTAAATGTCGTCTTGGAATGGGGATGGGGAGCAGACATTTGACAAAGACCTGGGTTCTGATTCCTTGTATGTCATTTGGCCCAGTTAAACATTTGCCTTTGAGCCCTTAACCTCTCTGCACCTCATTTTTCTTTCTAAACATTGGGATTAACTTTTAAACCTAGAGAACCCTTACCTACTGAGGGTTGGTTGTGACACTCACTGGAGCCACATAGAAGCACCTTGATTTTTGTGAACCACAATATTGTACTTTATAAGGTATTCTTATTTAAAGTGAACAAAATCTTATAACCCAACCAATTTAACCCTATTACTAGTTTTAAAAGTTGTGACTTAGAAGAAATCAGGTTGTTTCTGGACAATTAGAATTAAAGGTTATATCTGATACTTATTTTTGTGATAATTATTCTGCCTTTGAGGAAAACTGGCTAAAACTGGTGGTTGTTTCAATTCATCTATTTTTATCTGTGTCTGTCATATACACAGCCATCCCTAAGGCAAGTCACTCCATGTGGTCCATTTCTACTTCTCTCCTCCGCCCTTAATTTATTCAGATAAAATGGGTTGATGGCTAATACCACCCAGGTGAAGAGCCATAGTAAGGGTTGTTTTGAAAGGGAAAATTCTAATCTCCAAAGGATAAAATAAGATTGAGAGCCTTAGGCTCCGTCACATGAACGACTGGACTGACTGTAGGCCACTCGCAGCCATCTCTGGGATCTCCTCAGGCTGTCAGGGCTGTCAGCAGACGTGGCTTACGCGGCAGCCCACCAGGGACAGTCAGTCAGGTTCGCCATGCTTTCGAAACCACATGGTTTTAAAATAAGAAGTTGCCCTTTATAATACCTACATGGCGGGAAGGAAGGAAGGCGAGAACTCACCAGTGAGGGCTTTTTCCACCAAGAACTCTCCAAGATGTACGTGTGGTCAGCAGCAGGGAGAGCTGTCCAACAGGAAGTTACCAAGTGCTTCCGCACAAAGCAGTCATGGAAGGCGTGGCACTGCTTTTCCAGGGGGTTCTCTTTGGTAGTGGACATTTTAACCTTTGAGAATACATAATAGAAAAGTCAACTGATCATGGAGGAACCGATTTCCTCATCAACCTGTGGTTCTTTACAAAGGCTTCCCCGAGATCTACATCACCCAGCTCTTCCCACAACTACGGCCTACTTAGACCTCTTGGCCTGCTCACGTTCCGTCCACGAGAACTGAAGTGGGTGAAAGCAGCAAAGTCCAAGAGCAGCATTAGGTACTTTCATAGGTTACGTTAGGCTTGCGAATAACACTTTTCTCACTCTTTAAGCTACAACAGTCTGAGAAGTTCAGAAGGTAGATACTTCTTATCCAGGCTTCTGAAGGGATTCAAATTAATGAAGATCCTAAATAAAGGATGTTATAGATGTTCTATTTAAGAAAATGTTTTCTGTGAACAAATGCTCTTTCAATAGAGCCAGGTAGCCTTGGCCAGGCTTCGCTTCTTCACTGGCACTTCATAATCCCTCCCCAAAGAAGTAAAAGGGGTGCAAACCAATCAGTGGACCTACTGTTAGCCCATGGGACAGCGTTTGTCTGTGGCATGTATTTCTTCATTTCTTTTGCCTGGATTACTGTTGCAGTCTCCTCACTGGGTTTCTAGTCTTTCCTCACAGCAGCCAGCATGACCCTTTCAAAGTGTTGCAGTGGTTTCCGTCTCATAATAAAATCCACAGTCCTTGCCTTGACTGACAGAGTTTGCCATCTGAGCGTGTCCCTGACACTTCTCTGAGCTCATCCCCCTGGCTCACTCCCTCCATCATGGCTTCCTGGCTCCCGTTCCAACAGTCAATCATACTCAGGTTTGGTTCTCACTGGTTTTGCTACCTGAAAAGATCTACCCTAAGATTTCCAGAAGCCTACTCAAAGGTCACCTTATCAAAGTGTCCTTTCTTGACCACTTGTTCTAAACTAGCACCACATGCTTCATCATTCTCCACCTCTTTACCTGCCATTCTTTTTTTTTTCATAGCAGTTACCATTTGACATATGCCTTATCTACTTATTTATGGTCTGTCTTCTCACTAGAGTGTAAGCCCCACTTTTCCCTTCTACAGTCACTTATTTCACTTTTTTTGTGTGTAGTGAGGGTCTCCTCAGTCCCTGGAGCATGTCTGAGCTCTAGTATGCACTCAATAGAAGTACGAATGAATGAATGAATGATGATCATGGATGGTCTCCTGATCCCTGATTTGCATTTGGTGAGATGACAAAGCATTTATTTATAGGTCTACGAAGAGAACAGAGCAGAAAGCCTGAGACCCAGCCGCTGAAGAGATGGGACCGTAGACCTAGAATGGGGTACAAATAGCTGGAGAAAACTGGGGCTCAGACAGGACATCAGTGCCCCAGCAGCAAGGGGTGCACAGCAGTTTGAACAAATCAGTTGATGAGATAGTTTGAGTATTTAACAATCCAGGAGAATGCATATTTACTTTTGTAAATTTTTCTGATGTCTAATCCAATCTAATCAGTCAGAGTGCTATAATGGGCTCTAGGTACAAAGAGAAGTCAGATGCCTAAGAAAAATAAAACCACTCTTGGTGATTGTTGGAATTTTCCAATTTTCCAAATAAACAGGATTCTGGGAAGTGTCCTCACTTAACTCAAGGCAGACAAAGAACACCTAGGGTTTATGATCGTGCCACAATATTTTTATTTCCCTTTTTTTTTTTCAGTATCTCTTTCTCATTGGGGTGACTGAGTTTATCCTGAAAATCCTTGTACATCCTAGTGTCAGAGTGTGGTTGCTATAAGCTCTGTGAAAAAAGATCTTTCCTCTGCTTCATCTTCACCCAAAAATATGTGAACAAACAAAGGGTGATTATCTGGAGTGGTCCCTCTCTCAGGACACCCTAAGTAAGTATTGGTCAAATGGAGAACGGCTGTGGACAGGGTCTCCAGAAGGCCTTCACCAGCACTCCTGAGCCTGTTGGGTTGATGGCTAATACCACCCAGGTGAAGAGCCATGTTTCACTTTTTAAATGGGTGACTGCAGATGCCTCCTCTCCCCAGCACCTTACCTCTCTGCCTGCAATTTCCACCATTCTTTTTCCTTACTCCATACCAGCCACGTTGGCCTTCTGCTGTTCCTCTAATACCAGATTTTTTTTTTTTAAGTTAGAAACCATATTTATTGTTTCCTATTAAAACAAGGCATTCTTATGGGGAAAAAAAAGTGCCAGAAAAAGGCTTCCTGGATTTTCTCACGGAGTCTATCGATTCAAACCTTTCCTCACTGTGAAGATGGGAGAGCCCTCCCCCTCGTCCTGGAAAATTAGGCTACTCTAGTTTGACTTTTGGTTATTTGCATGAATAAAAAAAAAATCAAAACCCAATTGTTAACGGGCTGTCCTTAGGCACATATGCCCAGTCCACTTGGACAGACAGAGTGGGCCTTAGATCCACATCCTCATGTGTATTCAGGATTAAAAGTACCCTGGAAATCAGGTGGGCGTTCCTAACTAGGGAACCGAGGAAGTCCCCAGCTCTTGGTCAGCTGGTTCAAATGACACAGAGCCTCCAGTGAGAGGTTGATTCCCTTTCCAGCAAGGATCATTTGGGGTCCAGTAGGATAGCCTTCCAGCCATGGTGGCATCTGGTCTCCTGAGATCTCTCAAACTGACAAGAGTGGATTCACGTTTCAAAATGGCACACCAAAGCATACACGGTAGAGCGTGTCATTACGACAACAGACTCACCAAGTCCACGAGCAGAGCGGACCTCAACATCCTCCTCCCCGTGGTCCTGCCCCCTGCTCCTCAGTGGCCACTCCCAGCATCCAGAAGCTTTGAGTAGCCCTCGGCCTCAGAAGTTAGAGGTGGCCTAATTAAGCAACTTCACGGCAACTCTGAGGCCAAAGTCCTACCTCAGGGTCTTTACACTTGCTTTTCTGTTTGCTAGAAAACTCCCCTCCCCCCACTTCATATTCTCAAGGCTTGCTCCTTTCCTGCAAATATAACATACTAAGGGTTCCTTCTGTGATCGCCCCAACTAAATTTCTATGCCTTTTCAACACACGCATACAAACGTTCCTTATCCCCTTCCCTGGTTTGGTTTTCTTCTTAGAACTTTCAGCAGGAAACATACTCTATATTCTCTTTCATTTGGCTTATTATCCCCTCTCCCCCACTAAAAAGTATACTTTAGCAGAGAGGTGTTTTTGTCTATTTTGCTCACTGCTATATCCTTAGTGTCTAGTACAATACCTAGAGTGTAAATAATTGGTGCTCAATAAATATTTGTTGAGTGCATGAATGGAATTCCTCCAGCTGAAGGGCAGGGATCCCAGGAAGTTTGCTTAACATCTGTATCAGAAATATGGCAGCATAGGCTCATGTTTACTCACTAGTCATGCAGATGCTTACAAGTAGGCCTAAAGCCATACTTCACAACCCTGGCTGAGCATCACACTCTTCAAGGAGCTTGATACAGACTCAGCTGTTTCTGCCAGTGCCCCAGTCCCAGCCCTGATGTGACTTTGATGGTAACAAGATATACCAGGGATTCTAATGAAATAAAGGGTCGAGGGTAGAGACTCACTTCCTGGCAAATCATGATGAGGTCTGTTAGGATGTTTGATTGCAAACACCAGGAAGAGACAGGCTAATGTGAGCAAAAAGGAATCCGTTAGGTAGAATTAGAAGACTAAGGCAGTGGTCCCCAACCATTTTGGCATCAGGGACCGGAGCTCCTATGAGAATCTAATGCCTGATGATCTGAGGTGGAGCTGAGGCGGTGATGCTAACGCTGGAGAGCTTTGCTAGCTCGCTCACCTGCCGCTCACTTCCTACTGTGTGGCCTGGTTCCTAACAGGCAATGGACCAGTACCGGTCTACAGCTCGGGGGTTGAGGACCCCTAGACTAAGGAAGTCTGGAATATCTCACCAAGACACAGGTAGAGAGAGTGACTCCTGCAGTTGCTTACCTCCCTTTGACCTGCCCACCAGTTCTCTGTCCTTGCCTTGCTTGCCCAGGCTCTCAGGAGAATTTGGTTGGCCAAACTCAGATTATAGATCCACCCCAGCCTGTCCTGGAACAGGAAGAGCGAAGAGAAATATAAGCAAGCCACATGAGTGATTTTATAATTTCTAGTGTCACATTAAAAAAAAGTAAAAAGCAACATGTGGAGTTAATTTTAACAATGTATTTTATTTAACCTAATATATCCAAATATTATCATTTCAACATGTACCCAACATAAAAAAGTATCAATAAGATATTTTACAGGTTCTCTCCAAAATCCAGAGTATATTTTACATTTATAACGTGTCTTAATTTGGAAGCTGAATTTTCAATGGAAATACTTGAACTGTAAGAAGTTAATTGTATGTACATAAAATTTAGTTGAAAAAGTAGATTCACTTACTCAAATTGTTTCGAACATACTTAATTTTTCAAAAACTGAATTGAGCATCAGTTTTAAATTTAAATAAGTTAACTAAAGTTAAAGCAACCTAGGTGCCCATCCATAGAGTGGATAAAGATGTCATGGTACGTGTATGCAACGGAATATTACTCAGCTATTTAAAAAATGAAATCTTACCATTTGCAATGACATGGATGGACCTAAAGGGTGTTATGGCGGGTGAAATAAGTCAGAAAAAGATGAACGTATGATTTCACTTATATGCAGAGTCTCAGGAACAAAAGAAATGAGCAAACTAAATGAAAACAGACTCACAGAGAACACACTGGTGATTGCTAGAGGGAGGGAGGTTGGGGGACGTGGTAAAAAAGGTGAAGATGAAGAAGTACAAATTAGAAATTACGAAACAGTCACGGGGATACAGAGTACAGCATAGGGCATACGGTCAATATGATTGTAATGGTTGTGATGCCAGATGGGTGCTAGATCACTTCATGGATTGTATAAATGTCTAACTTTTTAAAATTTAAAATAAAATATAGATAAACAAATATTCTGTTCCTAGATACATTTTAAGTTCTCGATAGTTACATGTGGCCAGTGGCTACTATATCAGATGGCACAGCTCTGTCCCTTTAGCTTCAACAGTTTGAGAGGTCACCAGGATTCCTTCCCGCCAAAATCACATTCAATGGGGAAAGGACTTGAGCATTATTAGAAATGGAGAATGGGTGCTGAGCAGTCAAAACAACTGTCTACTATGGTGTCTAAAGGAAGATAGTGATTTTATATCTTCCATGTTTTTGTCTAGTGAAGGAAAAAAGTTAAGTTCGGTGTATTTTCTGTATTTGAGGAAAAAAAAAAAACCCACTCAGCACGACAAGGAACTGCTAAGCATTTCTAGTTTACCAAAGATCCTGTGGTATAACCAATTCCTAAAAAATTATTTGTGGGATAACCGGTGTTTGCTCGGGGCGGTTAGGGTTTCCAAGTGGAAACAAAGGTTGGCTCCAATATGTTGGTTAGAAGGGTATAAACTCAGCCTCTTAAGGTTACACAACTGATCTGTGAGCCAGAGTCCTTCCAGCTTGGTGGGAATTAATAATGATCTTGTCATAGAGAATGGAGACATTTTTTACAAAATTCAAAACTACGATCATCAGTTATTCTTTCCCAACCCATCTTCTGCAAAATTGTTTATGATGAAATTTTTGGCTTTGGAGGAAATGGCCCATGAATGGCTTGCTTGCTGCATTTCATTCCATTTAGTCCATTAGAACTCCTATGTTTGTCTCCAAGATGCTAAATGAACTTTTCACTATACAGGACTAAGCCCTGAATCAGGCCGGAGGGATGGCCTTCTCGGAGGCAGATGCTCCACACCTAGAATAAGCACCCCTTCTCTGGAGAGCTGAGAAGCAAATGTGACTCCCTTCACTGCCTGCTCTCATGGGTGATCATGGCTGCTGCTTTGCAGGCCAGATCAATATAGGCCTGTTGAACTTGGCTGCCTACCTTCCTTCTTTGGTTGAAGTTAGTTTTAAATTCTAAACCCAGTTGAAACCCTTTTGCAAGAAAGAAGTCTCCTTCTAACTCTTCCAGACACCAGACTAAAATCCGAAGGGGTAAAAATTTGACAGGAAAACCATTCTATGCTGTGTTCCTCACATACTAGGTTAATGATTTTCT
>NW_011888782.1:1493175-1661214 GCF_000151845.1 Pteropus vampyrus
GACGAAGAAGAGAGAAAAATGTTCTGGATAGAACAATACGTGTAGAGGTTTGGGAGGAAAAAGTTTGGCAAGTTCTGAAAACGAAAAGTTCCCTATTTTTGGAATAATACAGAGATAGCAGGAGAGATGTCAGTGTAAGAAAGAGCCATGTCACGAAGGACCTCACAACCCAAGGTGAGGCATGGGACTTGGTCCTGAGAGCAGTGCAGAAGGGGTGGCGGAAGGGTGTTAAACGTGGGATTGAAAGGACCACATCTGGGTTTTAGAAATATTACTGCATGAAAAATGGACCGGATTCAGACTGCATTAGAAGAAGAAACACCAGTTGGGATCCTGTTGCACTGATCCAAGGAGGACACACTAGAAGCCTACACAATGGTGGAGACAGACCAGAGAGAGAGTGTAGAGATATTTAAGATACAGAAGAAACAAGACAAATAATTTAAAGCAGTATGGAGAGAGAGATGTTCATGGCTCCAGCATGGCAACTTGGCTACATTTGAAGGTTCGTTCCGTTTATTTAATGGATTTTATATTTATTTTTCACTTTAAATCTTTAATGTAGCTGGGGTATATGTACATATAAGAAAATGAGGGGGGGGGCCATTGTATAGATCCTTTCCTATATAAGGAGGGGTCTATATAATGGCTAGCCAGTTGCTTGCAGAATCTATTTTTTCTTTTACCCAAATACATACACGTGTTTAGTAGAAAGGCCACCTTCATCATATGCTATTTATCATATACTTGGGCTGATTTTTTATACTGTTTGGTTCTGTTGGCCTTTTGTTTACAGTGCCTATACGTTTTAATTTTCTGCAGCTTTTAAAAACACTTTAAAATCTGGCTCACATATTTTTATAGTATTCTCACAAATGAGCCATAAAATCATTTCATTGGAATTCTGATTGAGATTGCAGTGAATTTAAAGACACCTGACACCTCTACAATATCGAATCATCCTACTTAAGAATAAGATGTGTCTCTTCATTCAGAAATTCCTTCATGTCCTTCAGTAGAGGGCGTCTTCACAGAAATCTTGCACATTTCATGTTAAGGTTATTCCTAAATATTTTATCGAGTTTTGTTGTTGTTGCTGTGGATACTATTCTACTTCCCACATATTGTTTGCATGTACAAAAGCTGCTTTTTAAAAGTTTTGGCTTTATCGTCTTTTAATTTCCCCTTAATATGTACTGATTTTTTAAAAATTGGTTTTTATATTTTAGTATTTTTATTTTATTATTTTTTTTCTTCTCTCATCCTTGGTTTTTATTTTTAATCAAAGATGTTCATGTCAGAGTTCGACAGTGAAATCACTGTTCAAAATCGGTTATGAAAAACATCAGTGGTTCCTCTCCCCCACCCTTCCAATATGCTAATTTCCCATTCCTACGGGCAAACACTTGCAGTTTTAATAAGCATGGCTATCTACGTCTAAGTAATGCCAGTGCACTACTGCTCATCTCCCAGCTTTTATTTTTAAAAAATTTCAAAGCTTCAGGGAAGTTACGTGAAGAGTATGATGCACACCTGCATACCCTTATTTAGATTCACATTTGTTGCATGCGTTCTATTTGAGAGTTGCAGACATCATGCCATTTATCCACAATACAATGATCACGTCCGAGAAATCTGACCTTGGTAATGCCACTATTCATAAGTAGATATATTGTGTTACATTGCTTCTCATTGACTTTTTTGTTTTAGCCATTATTTACTGAGTCCTTAATTTAGAAGATTCAGCTGTCTTTCATCTTTCCCCCACCTCTCTTGCACACATCCTGTTTTTTCATGCTCCCAATATAATCACATTGGCATATAATTATGTAAGTAGCACTTAGAACTCTATGTCGTATGTCGTATGTACTGACGTATGACGTATGTACTGACGCATGTCGTATGTACTGACGATTTTGCTGTCTGACTCTTAAACCCTTCCCTCGGGTACATCAGTGTCCTTCCTGTCAGCAAATTTGAACAGATAGGTTGACTATCAATTTCATCTTCTTGAAGAATTTGCACCCACAGCCTCTGATCTGCTTCATTCTGGTTTGGTTGTGCTCTAAGTCAGCGGCAAACTGTCGTCTTAATGTAGGATCTCTTTTCGCCACTATTTGGAGAATCCCACCTTTCTTGCTTGCTTACCCTGCTTTAGTGGAGAACATTCTTCAGGAATTTCTTACAAAACATTCATGGGACATAAATCAGACCTTGTGTGTTTGAAAACGTCAATTTCGTCTCCTCACTCAATTGGTAGTTTGGCTGGATCTAGAATCCGGGGCTGGGAAACCATTTTTCCTTAGACTTTTGAAGGCATTACCCCCTTGTGTTCTACTTTTCAGTGCTGGGAAGTCCAGTGCTACTCTGATTCTTGTTCCTTCCTAAGAAATGTTCCCCCCTTCTCCTCCACAGCCTGGAAGCTTGTAGGAACTTCTTATTTCCGTGTTGTAAAATTTCAGTGTTGTGCATTTGTAAGGATTTATTTTCATCCACTGGGCTGGGCATTTCAGTGGCATACTCTTCCTTTTTGGGAAGGTTTTTGAAATTTTCACTTTGTCCTCCACTTATTTAGTCAGCTTGGGCTGCTATAACAAAATTCCCTAAACTGGGTGGCTTAAACAACAGACATTAATTTTTCAAAGTTCTGGAAGCTGAAGTTGAAGATTGAGGCACCAGCAGATTCAGTCTCTGTCTAGGGCCCTGTTTCAGGTTTTTAAGTGCTGCTTTCTCACTGGACTCACACGTGGCAGAAGGAGCTTAAGAGAGCTCTCTGGGTCTCTGGGGCCACGTTTATATGAGCACTAGTCCCATTCATGAGGGCTCCACCCTCATGACTTAATCACCTCCAAAGGCCCCACTTCCTAATACTATCATCTGGGGGGGTTAGGATGTCAACATATGAATTGGGGGCGGGGGAGCACTCAAACACAAACATTCAGTCTGTGACGTCTTTTCAAAACTAGTATATTCCTGGATCTAGGCTTTCTGGATAATGGGCCTCCCGGACTGGGCCTCTCATTGACCTTTTATCTCTTGTTTTTCCATCTCTATCTTTTTACGCTGCTTCAGGAAATTTTTCTTTCATCTTTATCTGTCAATGTCTTCCATTGTTCTTCATTTTTTAAAAAAATTTATGACTTAGTTTTCATTCTCCGAAAAGATGTTTTTTAGAGTGCATCCTGTTGTTTTGTGGATGCAGTGTTTATCTCTGAGGGCATCAGTGATAGCTTTCTTTTCCAATGTTTTCTTCTTCCTTCATCGTCTGTTTTCACCAAATCGTCCCCTCCCTTCTTTCTATTTTGGCTTTTTTCAAGCCTCCCACTCTCCTGCCTGGGGATATACATTAGTTAGTTTTCAAGCTAACATCTGACTTTAAGCTAAGCTGTTTCAGGAAAGTCTTGGTCACATGAAGGGTGTGGTATTTCATCCAGCTCTGGAGCAACTGATCACGTTTTCTGCTCTCAAGAGGCGCATATACTCTTGCCAGCTCATATCTAAAGCCAGGAAATTTGCTCCATTTCCTCTCTTGGAATGCTAGGAAACCAGATAGATGTATACAAAGGGCTGTTTTGAACAGTCCTATAAATTATTAAACTGTGAGAATGGGGTTTGAGCTTAAGTTCTAGTTGAAGCAACTTGACTGAATTTATGTACAACTAAATATTTGTAGAATTACTTCCATATGGCCTTTCTTTTGAAGACAAATGACTCACTCCTTCTTTAATTCAAACCACATCTGCATAAACTTTTCCCTAAAATAAAGAGGTTGAGGGCATGGGCTTCCTCATTTCCTGTTCACAGACACTACTTGGCAGGGCCCAGGAAATGAGGCAAATGTTCCTTACAGACATTAGATTTTATGTACACTGTCATTAGAGAATAACTGACCATTCTTTACACACAGTAACCACAGAACCTTGTGATATAAACCATATACCTTTTCAATGTTAAAAAATGTAACCATAAACATTAATTCGTATTTATATATATAACTGAGACTTTCATGAACAGTTCTGGGGCTTTTCTCTTCTCTTACAAATTTATTTGCCTCAACTGGGGCTTTATAAAAATGATGAAAATGTACACATCTTTTTTTTAGTAAGCATGATGAAAAAACAAGCTTTTAAAACTGGCCACCCTACTTTCTGTATTCACCCTGCAGCCCACAGTAACCCAGCCCTGAATTCAGAAGTTAGTGGCTGGTCAATAATCCTGACGGGAAGTTCTTGGCTCTAAATGCTAAGTAACATATTAAACAACATATGTAGTAAAAACTGGCAATAGGAAAGCTTTGATGAATAGGTTCAGTTCCTGGATGTCTCTACTACAACGGAGGAGACGGTTTGTTTCACAACAAGCCCAATTATTTGTGGGAAACAATATCTTAATTCTTAGAAATGATCTAGCTCTGGGGTTTTAACTGGGGTTAGAGTGGGACTGAGTTCTCTAATATTTTTAACATATGAGCTTTTGTACCTTTTTATAGAGCGCTTACATTATCTCACCAGATTCTTAACAGTGAAATAGTTCCTGACCACCCTAACCCAGGCATTTTATGGAGGAAATCAATGCCAAGGTCAGAAATCTAAGTAGGGCAGATTCTGCCTGCCAAGCCAGTGTGTCTTCCCGACTCCACCTCACTGTTTAGGAGGCTGGCACTGTATTAGGTGTTTACACCCATTATCTCTGATCTACAGACCACCATCATGAAAGAGGCATTAAACGTATTTAACGATAAGAGGTCACACATAGAGAGCCAGAACTGCAGCCTGGATGGCCCCAACTCCAGGGCCCACGCTGACTTTAAGACCAGCAGCTCCCTCTCTCTTGCTCCTGTTTAAACAAGACTGGGTGACACAAGACCATGAGTGAGACACAGAATTCGACTCAAAATCCACATAACCACTTGGGGTCGATATGAATGAGGATGGACTATTTAGCATCCATACCTAGGTCCTTGGACATTCAAGAACAGTTTGAGTATAGCCTGGATACTCAAAATTTTACACATACTTTAGAAAGACCAACAAAATAAGGAACATACAGGAGCCGGAAGCCGGCCAGTTACTTACTTCTAACCCAGTGCCCATTCCAAGTTTTGGCACGTGCTATAGACTAGGCTTGGAGGTTTGCCTCCCTAGCTTCAGGACATACTACCAGTTGTTCCTGAAGGAGCTTGACCTCAATTTATACCAAACCCAATCAATAGTCAAATGGCTCTGGTTCCCATCAGCCCTTGTCCTGCTAATCTAAGAGCAAACTCTCCTCTCCCTTCTGCTACTGGTCCTCCAGGCAGCTCTAGCATATTAGTCAGCTCAGGCTGCCATTAACAAAATACCATAGACCAGGTGGCTTAAAACAATGGAAACTTATTTCTCACAGTTCTAGAAGCTGGGATGTCGGAGATCAAGGTTCTGGCAAGAGAGGTTTCATTCTGAGGCCGCTCTTCTTGGCTTGTAGGCAGCTGCCATCTTGTATGCACACAGAAGAGAGAGCCAGCTTTACCATCTCTTCTTATGAAGGCACTGATCCCATCATGAAGGCCCCACCCTCATGACCTCATCTAGCCCGAAGGCCAAAGGCCCCATCTCTAAGTACATTGGGTGTTAGGGCTTCGATATATGAACTAAAGGGAGGGGTGGAGAGAAGCACAAATATTCAGTCCATAATGACAAGCTTTTCTGAAGTCCTGCCCTCCTCCCTTTCCTCATAAAAGCAGCATGAGTGCACCTGATGGTGAAATTATCCATACTACAAAAGTTGTCATTTAAACTTACAACTGATTCAACAGTTAATTCATTAGATAGAAAACATATTCATTTAATTCCTTGTAAGCACTAATTTCTATTTTATTTCGAGAAGACTAAACTTCAGATTTTTTTTCTCCCTGAGGCAGCAAATCTAATCCACAGGTACTTTTTGTATGGACCTCTTGGTTTAAAAAATTTTGAATGGCTTGCCTGTATTTAAAATCTGACTTCACAGACAAATCCAGATTTCCTATTCTCTTGAACATGGGAGCATTTGGCATCCCTTAGGAGGCCCCAGTGGAGCCAAGTAGGACCTGGCCCTAACAGGCACGGGTGACCTCTGTCTCCATGCATCTACCTGCCAGACATCTGCAGGCCAAGGTTTTAGCCGTGGTCTCTTCATTTGTGAATGGAAGCTGGAGGCTGATTGCTGTTGTCCTCAGCCCTGGTAGAAATCGGCTTCGCAAGGAATTCTGTATTCCCTAGCTTTTTCTAATCAACTAACTTCAAACTTTGAAATTCTACAAAACGTGAAATTTTACAAGACTGGTTTGACTGTGTCAACAGTCGTTTTAGTTTTGGGTCATAACTGTTCATTCAACTGTTGTCAGGCATCCTTCTCAATTTGGAAGCTGATCTGAGTCATCCTCTGGGTTTTGCCTCTTGCAATTCATCTGCTGGTCAACAGGTGGCAGCTCAAGGGAAAAGATGTTTTATTGTGTAGAAAACAGATGGTCTTGCTGCCTAAAGGTTATGACATCTGATTTTGGAGCCAAGATACTTACTTTTTAGTTAGGCATTATACCGCATGATTATTTTCAAAAGTCATTAAAAAATTACAAACCACTTTATGTAGGCCTATTCTGATCCCAAGAATAAAGATGAGAAAAATTGCTGTTGGTCATTGCTGATTGTGGCAGTTTACCATTATCACAACTATGGTTATCCTCAGAGTGCCCAAAGTCCTTTCACGGCCATATTTAATTCTCACAGTAGCCCTATGAAACATGAGTTAAAAATTATCAACCTTATTTTATAGATAAGGCAATAAGCCCCCAAGAATCTTGGCATTCCTTGCTCATATCCCCTCTGACCACCAAAAGAAAAGTGCTTATCTCCTACGGGAGGCCGAGCATTCCTAAAAACTCAGGCAGGTGATTAAATCCTAGTCAACATACTGCCAGACCGAATTTTATCTGAAATATTTTTTCAAACTGCTCTTCCCAAAATCCTAAGAAAAGCTTATATAGAGAATTTTCATCACATAATGGACAATTTAAGCATTGAGAGAAAAATCACAGAATTTCTGAACTAAAAGGGATTCTTGTACTATCTAGTGACAATCCGCAGGCTTACAGATGACCCAGCAGTGGTCTCTTGGCCGTTTCCAGTGTTTGTCCTCTGTGCTGCTCCTTAAATGAGCTGTGTGTTAACACTGTCTTTGATTTTTGCCACTTCTGATCACTCTCCTTCACAGCATACCAAACTGATCACACACAGATCTCATTTCAGAATCACAATTAGGCCTGGATACCGATGTCTCCACTGGCACTCAGGACATTGCTAAACTGGCCCCTCACTGGGTCTCAGGCTGTGTTGTCTCTCCCTGGACTCTTACGCACCAATCATACTAGACAATCCCACCCCTCTAGGGGTCCTGTATTTACTTTCCCATCACCATTCTCGGGTTGTCTCTCAGTTCTTTCTATATGAGGCAAATCGCCCCATACGTAAATCTCAGATAAAGTCTCCCTGCCTCCACCCCCTACAAAGTAACTCATCTTTCAAATATCTCTTTGAGACCCTGCTTTCGATCCTTTTAGGTATATATCCAGAAGTGTATCATATGCTAATTCTATTTTTCATTTTCATGAAGAACCACCGTCCTGTTTTCCACAGCAGCTATACCATTTTATATTGCCACCAATAGTTCACAAAGGTTCTAATTTCTCCACAACCTCATCAACATTAATTTTGTTTTGTTTTGTTTTGTTTTTGATAGTAGCCATCCTAATGGGTGTCAGGTGGAATCTCAATGTAGTTTTGATTTGCATTTCCCTAATAATTAGTGGTTGAGCATCTTTTCATGTGCTTATTGATAATCTGTTTACCTTCTTTGGAGAAATGTCTATTCAAGTCCTTGGCCCATTTTTAAATCACGTTGTTCATAGCAGCATTATTCATAGTAGTTAAAACATGGAAACCACCTAAAGGTCTACTGATGGATAAATGGATAAAGAAAATGTGGTATATTTATACAATAGAATATTATTTAGCCTTAAAAAGGCAGGAAATTCTGATATATGCTATATGAATGAAACTTGAAAACATGCTAAGTGAAAATAAGCCAGTCACATGATGATAATAAATACTGCATGTTTCTACTTATATGAGATACTAGGAGTGGTCAAAATCATAGAGCCAGAAAGTAGAACGGTGGCTGCCAGGAGCTGAGGAAAGGAAGATAAGGGGGTTATTGTTTAATGGGTATAGAGTTTCAGTTTTTACAAGATGAAAACAGTTCTGGAGATGGATGTTGGTAACGGTCGCACAACATTATGAATGTACTTAATCACCAAACTGTACACTTAAAATGGTTTAGATGGTAAATTTTATGTTATGTATATTTTACCAACGTTAAACAATTTTTTTTTTTTTAAAGAAACAAATAAGATTCAGGAACTAGATTGAAGAAGCTTCCATTGGCCAAATATAGAACATTTTTAACTTCAATAAAGATACTGTTGACCCTTGAACAACACAGGGGTTAGGGGAACTAACTCCTCACACAGTAAAATATCTGAGTACACTGTTTGACTCTCCAAAAACTTTACTAATAGCCTACTGTTGAACAGAAGCCTTACCGATAACATAGTTAACACGTTATACTGTATTTGTGCAATAAAGCTAGAGAAAAGAAAATGTTAGGAAAATTATAATTAAAAAATACAGTTACAGTATGGTGCTGTATCAATACCATAAGTTTACAGTCTATTTACAAAATGAATCATTGCTTTATGGTAGCATAGCCTATACATGAATGAAGCATAAAATTTTTATGACACAGTATTACAGTCATATCCATAACAGTATTGGGAACATTGTTACATTTTTTTTTTAAAAAACACCTGTGATGATAGGCTGATATGCAGTTTCTCCCATTAGAGAGAGGCATACTATATGGTAATATATAATTCTTTGAAAGCAAAGTTATAAAACAATAAGAAAACACATTATTAATTTTATATGAAGTATCGCTCACCTTATGCCTGTGTAAGGATAGGCTGTCCACTTCCATACAGGTCTTGCACACATTACTTAGGCAATGATAAGGATGACACGAAAACGTCTCATACATTTCTTGCCATAGTTATTAGATATTCACATGAAGACGCTCACATACATAAAGTTTAAACAGTAACTTTATTAACTGTATGGCATTATGATTATTTACTATTCATTAAGTGGAAGTGGATTATCATCAAGGTCTTCATCCTCATAGTCTTCATGTTCAGTAGGTTGAGGAGGAGGAGGAGGGGAGGTTGGTCTTGCTGTCTCATGGGTGGCGGAGGTGGAAGAGAAAGTGGTAGAGACAGAGTCTTGGTATAACATTACGGAAATACATGATCATTTCTAACATTTTTGCATTTTCATGTCTCTAAAAATGTTTCTATACTGTATCAATCCTTCTTCCACCGTTTGCTTTAGTTTTCAGTGCCTGTATCATAGAAGGGTTCATTTGGTAAAAGAAGTCAAAAGCAGTCTTGAATAATCGGAACCCTTCTGCCGGACTGTCAAATGTCAATTTTTCTTCTGGCACTGCTTCTTCAATGTCTTCTTCCTCATTGCCAGGCACTGGTTCAGAAGCACTCATCGCCATCAAGTTGTCTTCTGTTAATTCCTCTACTGTGGTATGTATTAGCTCTTGAATTTCTCTAAGATCCACATCTTGAAACCTTTCCCCCACCTCGCTTTTTGCCATATCCAGTCTCTTTCATGATTTCCTTGACTGGCTCTGTTGTAAATCCCATGAAGTCATGCACAATATCTGGACAGTTTCCTCCAGCAAGAATTTATTGTTTTGGGCTTGATGGCTTTCAATGGTGGTGTTACAGATGGCTTTTTCTGTAACAATGATGGCATCTTCAATGGTGTGATCCTTCTAGACTTTCATGATATCCTCCCTATTGGGCTTCTCTTCCACAACATGACAGACCTTTTCATAGAGTACCCTGTTTAATGAGCCTTAAATGTCCTTATAACTCCCTGTCCAGGGGCTGAATTAGAAACAGTGTGTTTGGTGGTGCACAGACCACTCCAGCATCTTCGGTGTTTAATTCATGGGGTTCTGGGCGGCCAGCGGCATTGTCCAATATCAAGAATCCTCAGTGATTTTCCTAATAGTAGCTGGGACCTTGTCTGCTGCCTCTTGGTTGACAGAGCTGCTTCTGCGGTTGACATTTTTTAAGCATAAACGCTTTCTAAAATTATCAAACCATCCTTTGCTGACATTAAATTCTCCAGCTTTAGATCTTTCACCTTCTTTTTAAGTTGTCATATAATGACTTGAATTTTTCTCTAATCATATTAGGGTCTATAGGTAATCCTTTCTGATAGCAAAACTGCACTTACATAAAAGCTGCATTTTCAATACAAGATAAAAAGGTATTTTACAGATAGATTTTGTGCCTGCTGGAATAGTTGCAGTGGACAGCTTTACAAATTTCTTTTTTTTTTATAATGGTCCTTACACTGGATTCATTTACTTTGAAATGAGGCAACCAAAGCTGCACACCTCAATCTATTGCTTGAGCACGTATCAAGCAATTCAACTTTTCTTGTAATGTCATGACCTTATTCTGCTTCTTTAGGAGAATTCCAGCATCACAAATGGCACTTCGTATGTGTGCCACGGTGTTACTCAAAATTTAGGGTATTGCACTGAATGTGATGAAAAATACGAAAGAATCGCAAGAGATCACTTTTTACTGTGCTGTAGAATTTACTGGAGACACAACTGCCCACGCGGAGAAGATCAGCGTCACATGGCATTTTAAGTGGATACTTGCCACATGAATTCACCGCAGTAATAGGTGGCTAAGAAATTATAGTAGTACAGTATGTACTACAGTTAACTTTATGGAGTTATGATTTAATACTGCATCTTTACATGTTTACATTTCTCTAGACTGCAAGTGGCACCATGTATGTTTATGTAAGTTTTGATAAATTTTAGCTTTTTATAATAGATTTGTGTCTATTTTATGGTAGTAAATAATAAATAGCTTCATATATTTTATGTATTCATGACATACCTTTCTTAATTTTTTCAATATTTATAGGCCACGTGGTTTGTCTCCAAATTTTTTCAAATTGTCAATATTCAAAAAATTCTCCCATTTATTTTTTTAAAAAATCATATATTGGTGGACCTACACAGTTCAAATTCATATTGTTCAAGGATCAACTGTAACTGCTAACGACTGAAACACATCAAATATGTTTAAATTTATGATACTAAAAAAACTACAGTAATGGTGCTAATAAAACAATAAAGCAAACTGGTCACCTTCAGAGGATGACAAAAAGCAAATTCACAATCTTGTAAACTCGTAAGAGAATGAATTAAGCCTTTATATTGTCTTTCCCATATGAAAAATGCCACTAGGAAACAAAGGGAATCATTTATCTATTTGTTACCCTGTGACACATTTAGAAGTATTCCAGTTAATAAGGGAAAGGGCATAAGAACAGCAGCATTTTGTGACTTCCAATGTATGAATGGAGCTAGACACACTGAGCCTCTACTGTTATTAATATCACAGGACAACAGATGTGATGTATCTCCCAAAAGAAAACAGAAGAACCTAGCATCCCTCTAGTCTTGCCAAAAGGTTGGAATCTGAGTCTGACCAAGCCTCTGGACCGAGAGGACAGAAAAACAAGCTGCACTGTGATCAGCAACTTTCAGATTATGGGACCACCACCAAGTCGAATGGCTTTGGGATCTTCAAAAGACAAGTTGTAAGGGGAAAAAAAGGAATGGAGGAGAAGCTAAAAGATTAAAGGGCTCAAAGACATATTTAAAAAAGAAGAAAAGCAAGACCAAACTCTAGTGTCTAGGGATGTACATTAGGGTGATAAATTCTGAAGGAACACAAAGAAGTGCCAGACAAGTGGTCCCTTTTGGAGGGAGAGGATGTGATTTTGATGGGGGTACACGGAGAGGCTTCTGGAGAGGGTGGCAAAGTTCTTGACCTAGGTAGTAGTTTTAAGAGTGATTCACCATACACTCACTCATTAAACTAACTCATTCAATGACATTTTCTCTATCTGTTTTTGCTTACAGTAAAAAATATTTAAAAACAAAAAACTCAGTTTTCCCAATTACATATTCCTGCTTGAGATCACTGTTATCTTAGGATAGTGGCTCAGAACACAGAGTTTGGTGTCAAGTAAAAGTAGTTTTGATTTCTTACTGTTACTAATTATATGACTTTTAGTAAGTTGCTGTGCCTCTGTGAGCCTAGTGTCGTTTATCTGGAAGCTAGAATTATATTATTAGCAAGTCCATAGGTTTGCTCTGAGGATTAAATGAGGTTATGCATGTATGACACTTTATATGATGCTTGGCACACAGTAAATGTCCAATAAAGATTAGCTATTGGTATTCATACATTAATGATTGTAGATTAATTTAAATGGGCCTTTAAATATGACAAATATTCACAATACTTATGTTCTCTTAGTATTTAAAGAAAATATACTGCGACATTAATTTATGCTTTCTCAAACGCCAACTCCCAAGTTAGCTGTTATAATCTCTTCCAGTGAACATATTTTTATGACAAAGTATTGTCTAAAAACTAAAATCTTAGTTATGTATTAAAATACTTACATGGGTATATTACTCCATCATCTTGATAAATCTGATGGAAAATTCTGAATTAGCAATTTATGATAGGAATAAGTCTCCATTCTAGCTCTTCCTACACATCAACTTGGTTCTTGCTTTCAAAAGCAACTTGGGATGTTTGAGTATTTCTTCATTCTTTAAGTTTTAATATGGTTCTTATATGTTTTCTTGTAGTTTGTGATCACACTAGAAGACCTATGTGCTGAGATTTTTGTCATTTGAAATATCCTCTTTTTAAATCTCTCTCCCCTTAAAAATACTGGAATAAATGTCACATACATTATTAACAGCCTGACCCATTCCTGAATGTGGTATGGAAAATAAATGAGATGCTATCTGTTTCTGGAAATTTAGAAGTGGCCAAAATATTCACGAAGGGAGTTAGGAACAACTAGATAAGTCAGTGTGGCTGACTGTATGAAGAGCTGTGAACATGAGGTAAAACCTATGTTTACTACCACTAATAAATCTGTCTTAGAAATAAGATATGAGTCTTCAAAGAGAAAAAAATTAAACTAAAACAAATGTATCTCATTAACAAAGCAGTCAATTCCCTTTATTTTTAAAATTTTATGTACACGTATGAATGATCTGTATAATGTACATTCAATATAGAAAGCTTTATATATTTGATAATGTATAGAACATTTCACAATTACACTAATCTCTTAACATAACATCTTGACATCCATTTTTAAATTTTTTTGCACAAGCTCCTTTCCCATTCAATTTGGTAAAGCCAGTTACACATACTGATTTGTACTGTGAGCTCTCAGAAGGTTAATGATTGAGGAGAAGGATACCAGTGAACAAATGCAGGAAAAGACAAAACCTAATGGTGTTGGATGGTGGGAAGAAGACAGCCAGGGGCTCGATGCGGTAGAGGGAAATACCCTTTTCCAGGGACAAATGACTTAGCCCAGTTTCTGTAGACTGTAGTTCAACCTCACAGTCACGCTAATTCGAAAAAACATTATAAAAACTAGGAAGGAAGTTTTATCTTTTTGATTCACAGTCTTGTAAACAGATATAAAGGAACAAAATGTGCTTACATACATCAAGAAAAAAAATTCTTGTGTACCCACTTAGGTTGATCCACAGAGTGCTTTCTTGTAACGTGATATAATTAGAGTCGGTGACTTTTTTCCTAAACAAAAATATATTTATAGAAAAAGGAATAACACTGTCATGAAATCAGGAGAAAGGCAGTAAGAGTTTGCTTCAACGTATCAGCTGGAGGAATGTGGACTGGGCACTGACTGGCCTTTCAGCATTTATTGTCTCTCACAAATGTTTCAAGTCTGATAGCCAACGTCGCCTGCCTCATGGTCTACAGGAGGCGGCAGATTAGACATGACAGACGAGGATGTCCCTGTGGTAAGGTAGCCAGCAACTCCAGGTCCTGCAAGAGAGAAAGGAAAACATGCACCTTCTAGAAAGCAGAGTCATGTGAAAACACTGACCTTTATAAAAATGTCAGAACCTTATTAAGTACCCCGTCATAAGAAACTGACAATCTATTAAATTATCTAAATTGTACAAGCAAATCTTAACAAACACCTACAGAGCACCATTTTCATGGTTTGCCTTTACCATATGACAAAGTTAAAAATGATTTCAATATTTATGCTGGACAGTAACACTACTGTGGATATATGGAAAAAATTTCCCTTCTCACATCTAGAAGTTCAATCTTTCAAAAAATCCTGGGCATGAAAGGATAGTTATGTCAAATTAAAAAAAAAAAAAAATGGGAACAGAAGAAAGACACTCTATACTCGGTCAGCCCATCCAAAAGTCATACCTGCTGAAATTCCCAACGAAAACACTTCTATCCATCAAATTAACCTATTTTCATTTGGTGCAAAAAAAAATATGCTATTTTAACAAGTAATACCAAATGAACAAGAGTTGCTACACCAAGGTCTCAGAAAAAAAGTAAGGCTCTGGACATGTCATAGGTCAAAACAAGAATGTTACAGGACAGGTCTCTATATTTTAGTTTTATATGTCTTTTTTCGATTCTGAAAGTCTCTATTGCATGAAAATGCTTATATGCCAGCATTTGTCAAGATGTGTCCTATGAGCATATAATGGCTTTAGCCACTCTAGTTTATCTTAAATATTACAGAGACATTTAATTACATCTCAGAATCACTGCACAAACTATACAGAGTACTTGCAGGAGACACTACATCATAATACTGTATAGTGATCAATACTTTTAACTGAAGTCGTAGGAAACAAGGCAAACAGCTAAGGAACATTGAAGGGTTAGGACTAAAAAGGCAGTGGAAGCAGCATGCATTTAGCAAAATGGTTCTCTACCTGCTTCAGAGAGCTACACAGAAGTTAGCAAGCTGCCTGGCAGAGCGGATCTAAAGCCCGCTCCTGAGGTGAAGGGGGCTGCTGCCAGTTAGAAGGGAAGGAGAGACACCTGAGGGGAAAAAAGAAATATAAGCAGCAAGGGAAGTTGTGAGGAAGTGCAATCAGCAGAGCAGGAACTAATGTAGGACAAATGGGGCACAATTCAGATCATCTTGTTTTTCACCTTACAAAGCATTTGTATCGAGGATATGAAATGGCTTATATTGCTGAGCACTGTGCATCTAGCGTGTAGTTATATGGCAGGAGATAGACAACTCAGCCTGCATGAGCTGTAACACGCCACAACAGAGTGCACCCAGGCACTCTGAAACATTGAACTCATATAACTTAGAAAAAGATTTTCCCTTTTTAAAGCCTGCACCTATCAACCCCTGCCTTCCACCAATCAGGACACAGGCCTTCCATAGACTGCTCAGGGAAAAAGACCATGGGTCAACATAGCCCCTCTGACAAGGTGGTTCAGAGCTATAACAACACACACTTACATCATCTCCCAACAACCTGTCACTCTTTGAACCTTAGGCAGCAGCAAGATTACTAGAAAACTATCAAGCAGAAAATCTCATCAGATGTAACCCTTAGGAATGAACTCCCAAACACTCCAGATCGGTATAGTTCCTGAGCACTTCTGATTGTGGGCTCAACCTGGTTCACATCAAACATGTAGGCTATGAGACCAAATCATGAATGCCACAAACAGAAAATCTACTAAGGCTGCAATTCTCAAACTATGTGCGGAGGCAGCTCACAGGCACACTGTGGTTATTTTTAATTTGAGAAACACAGAGACATCTGCTGGACACCATACAAACAACTTTCAAGTTGTTTGGACATAACTATTTAAAAAACTTAACTAGTAGGTATTTTTTTTTTTGTCTAGAGGTACACGAAAAAAAATGACTAAGCTATTAAGGGCACTATGACATGAAAATGTTTGAGAACTTCTAGGCTAAAATCTAGACTGTGAAATAATGGGCCTCAAAGGATTATCTAGAATATCCTAGCTCTTTAGGAAAGAAAAGTCAATTCCTTGATATTTCTGTGAATGAAGTCTGAGGTGTTCTCTCCCACATACCTCTGGTCTCTCCTTGAGGGCATGTCTGGTTTCTAGAGGCCAAAAGGTACAGTCTGGTCATCAGGATGGGAGGGAATAGCTGTGTTCTCCAGAGAAAGGTGGGAAGAAAGAATAGGGGTCGCCAGAAATGAGGCATGTGGCAGCAATGGGCAAGGCAGGCTTAGAAGGAATGAGAAAAGATGGAAAATTAACAAAGAATACAAAATGAAATTGGCTGCCATGATGGAGTAGTGAAAGGAACATGGGCTTTGGTGAAAATGAGCAAGAAATTCTCAGCGGTAGGGGAAGCGGGTGTGGTGAAAAAAACGGGAAGCTCTGCCTTGGGAGCCAGTGTCCTATAATAAACTGACACTGACCTCAGGGAACCTCTCCTAACATCATTCACATTGACTGATCTTATAAATAGGAGTAAAAAGAAAAGCAAAAGGTAATAAAACCCAACTTTGCAAAGGACTAACGGACTGGTTTGAGGAGAGGCTCAAGAACTGAACCCTCTGTCCCTGTAATGCTTAGGAAACCAGGTTAGCTATTCCATATGCCTCTAATTAAATATCTATAACGTTTTTCATCTCGAACTCTAGCTCCTGAAAGCATCTTCACTTTAGCCTGTTCTCTTCCTTTTCCTGTTTCTTCTTTCTTTGATTTTCTAGGTGACATCATTTGAGAATTTTCATTGATGAAATTATTTTACATGTTCAAAGTTATCTGAACTTGTCAGCACCAAGCACTTCTAGAACCTAACAGATGGCTAACCCAGGACCCCAGACAAACAACCACAGATTATCTGCATCACAGGTAAAATCACAATGAGGCACTCTTAGATGAGCACTCATCATAAAACTAAATAATATGCCAGGCTAGAGAGCCAGCCTCATCTGAGGCGGTCTCATCTCAATTTATCAACACTGAGTAATCCTATCTAGGACATTTTTCATTTTTACACCAAATCCTGAACATGACTGAGTGACGTTTGCTCAGCAGCCAGTGAGAAAATCATAAGTGTAGGTTTGGTCCTTCTCATCTTGTTTTGAAATAATTAACTTTCGTTATTATTCTCCATTTCTTAAACAAAATCCACTTAACTGTCAAACTCACCGAAAGGTATGAGTTAGAAGAAAGGCCTGGTGATGTGTGCTCTCACAGTACCTTATTTCATTTGCAAACTGATTACAGAGGGGCTGGGTACAATATGAATCTTCTCAAGATTGAAGGTAGGGAGGGGTAAATTTAAAATTCCAATTCTGCACAATATTGTTTACATTCCATGGAGTTCCACACAATGTGATTTTACCATTATTAGAAGTACTCGCCCCTTTTATCAAACACATGACACACAATAATATATCAAAGAAGCTCAAACACATATAACAAAAAAACATCTGGCAACCCAAGCAATTACACATCAATTCAACTGGCAGTACTCTTCAGTTATTTAGTCCTTTCAAACAGGATAGGCCAGAGCTGACGGGGAAATCTTCTCAAACAACTAACATCTCAACAAAAGAACATCCTAGATTGATGATGTGCAAGAACTGGACAAATTTGGGCTGGCACATCTCAGAGATGGTCCAGATCGTCCCATGCTGACATGCCCACTGGCTTCAGCCATGGCTTTCACAGAGGCCCCAGTAACATCAGGCTCTTTCCAGGCTTAGATTTATACCATCTTCCCCTTGACTGGCTTTATATGAGACTTGCTGCCCTTTGGGCCAGACCAAAGACTTGGAATAATTTGTAAACACCAGCCTTATTTCTCTCCAACCCTCTTCCACCCCCTACAACTCATCACAGTTGCTTCTCACACCTCATCTCAAAACCCACCCCAGGGATCCAGTAAAAAGAAAGGCACAGACAGGAACCTTTATTCTCTGTACTTTTTCTATAGTTTTTAAGGAATACAGATGGAGGTGAGGACTAAAATGATTTGTAAAGGAAGTCTAGGTCTCTGAAGATAAATCCCTCTCTCTTTTGTATTCTACCCACAGACCTTTTGGCCCAGAACCCGTTAGTAAGTCAAGGACCACCTGCAATCTTTTATTCCATCAAGTCAAGTCAATGAATGCTAAATACAATGAAAAACAAAAAAAAATTAGAAGAAGCCTTCCTGTAGGGAAACTTATAGTCTACGTCTTACTATTCTTCAGGACCAGATTTTAAATAAGTTTACTCTACACTAGAAAAAATAAGGCAGATTTTCCAATCATAACATCCTTGCATACAAAGTAATAAATGTAATGCCACGAAAATGTGGTATTACATAAACTTGTGGAAAAATAGTCTAAAGAGGCAAAGTTTTTAACGTGCCTGTAAGAACATAATCCTACTTAGAAGCTACAGCTTTACCCCAATTTGAAATTGAGATATGGAAGGGATTAAGACCATATTCTAGGTATTTCTCTCCATAGTAATCACATGGGACAGAAAACTTAGAGGGGAAGTCTGTGGTACTCTGCTCTTAATGTACACATGTGACCGACCAGCAGCCAAAGTACCACGTTTTTAAATTTTAGGACTCTGATTATAAATTTTAGTGAATTAATATTACAGTGATCATAGTGAAGGAAAAGACAATAGTGTCACAACTGAGTTTAAAATGAAAACCAAGCAAAGTCCTCATTTTTAATATTTATGATTTTGTCTTCTAGATTTATAAACTTCTATACTAGCACTCAGGATTAATAAGACAATTACACTGGTATGAGAAACACTGGGTAATAATTTTTTTCTCTCAATTTACCTACATCACCTCTGGTCAGAGGAGGATGCGAGGCTGACATTTTTTAATATACAGTCGGCACCTGAAACAACGGCGGGGGTAAGGGGGAAGGCAATGACCTCTCACATAGTTGAAATTCTGCACACAACTAGTTGGCCCTCCTCATATACAGATTCTCAACCTTAGAGTTGACCCTTGAACAACATGGGTTAGAACTGCGTGGGTCAACTGAAAAAATTCACATATAAGTGGCTCCACCCCGTACAGTTCAAGTCAGTGTTGTTCAAAGGTCAGGCAGACAGCAAGAACCACCTCATATTCCTAAGTTTCATTTCAACAGAAAACTTTTCTACCAGAGACTATTTCATTTTTAGCAAATAACAACAGAATGCTGAGTCAAATAAGCCAACATGAAAACAAGTTTTCTAAAACTGTTATGCAATTAGTGTGTCAAACAGACAAATGCCCTGAGCTTCAAAATTGTATTATTTTTTGATCCCTAAGCACATATTTCCTCCCCTGAGAGGACAATCCCTAAATATTTAGCTAAATATTTAGCAAAATTCCAGATTAATCACTGGGAACTTAGAAGAAAAATATTTCACATAGGAGAATACATATTTGGAACTTCAACCTATTATTCTGATGGAAATGGAATGATATTATCATGTTTCTGATGCTATTATTTCTGAGTAGGTAGTTCTCCACAATTTTTACATGTTCAAGATAAACATTTTAACACAGCCATGCTCCAAATACAATCTATGACACTGTTAATTAACTGGATCAATACTGAGCAGAGCCCACGTTTCATTCAGCACACATTCAACACAACAGCAGTTCACATGCTGTCCAGGGCTAAAACCAGGTCTACTCCACGTCCACGGCACCTCCAGGATGAGGTAGGTAGAAGCCGAGGAAAACCTAAATGCTTTTTTCAGTCTAGTCAGGACAAAAAGAGGTCCAAGTGGCTTCTGCCACATGTCTTAGAGTAACCAATTAGATGTGGTTTACCTGTGAGGTATCCTGCTGTTTGTGAGTCAGAAATAAACAAATCATGTTTCTGATCTTTGAAGGCACTCCAGACTGAAGAACGAGACAGGATTTCATTCACCTAGGGAAGTAAAGCAAACTCTTGAGCATAAATAAATTAAGGACTAGATGCTGGAAGATGGAACTAAAGCAAACTTCCAAGACAAAAGGAAGAAGGCCAGCTGAGGAAAGATCCAAAGATGGAGTAAGACCTAGCATTCATCACACACCCTATACCAGGTACACTTTATCAAGCCAGACACACAAGAGTCCCTAAGTTAGTCTTCCCGCTAAACTTGGACTCTGTCATTTGAACCTACAATTGACTGACTTGTATGTAATTCGGGCAGGAAGATCTTCTTGTGATAGTAACAACTGCCTAAGAGTGTGGGGTGGGCTTGTGAAGTATTCCCAAAGGAGGGGTATGGTGAGAAGATCCTGCAAATTCACGTTAAAACTTATAGCAATCTTTCAACTTGTGGGTTGTGACCTGTTAGAAGTTTATGTAATCAATTAAGAGGGTTGTGATCAACACGCCTGAGAAAATAAAACAGGTTAATATAGAAAGCTTTAGAGTATCATATGTAAAATGGATATTGTTCTATGACATACACACACACACACACACATACACATACACACACATACATACAAATGAGTATAAGATGTGTGTGTAAATATGTACTGGACTAAGATGAAAGACATATTTCTGTGTGACACAGACTTTAAAGTTTAGGAAATTCCAATTTAGAGAATATCTTACATATCAATAGTCACATCAAATATTTGTTGAGCACCTCCAATGTGGCACACTAGGTGGACACAAAGATGAGAAAGACTGTCTTTCTCTCAGGTGCTTACAGTCTAGTAGGAGAGACAGTGTCAGAAAATTTAGTGGTAAGCATTTATGTAGGGATCTACCTGGGGTCATGTGAGTCCAAGAGACTCCTTGTTCAATCTTGGAAAGACGTGACAGTGTAAGTGACTGGTTGTGAAGGTAGTAGAAGAGTTCCTATTTTGCGAACTATCATACTTCTATCTTCCCCTTGGGTTACTTTGCTAATTTCACCAACAGGAATCCTGAGGCAAGTCAAATGGGAAGACAACTGTCTGTATGTGGTGCACAGGAGTGAGTGGCTTTACTTGGCATTCAGAACACCTATAGGCAAAAAACTCCAAAATACTTTACATAAACCTATAGTTAATGACTGCACTACACATGCTGTTTCTTCTTTAAAATCACTTTAAATGATGACACTGATGCAATAGACAAACATAACGAAACATAAAAAATGTTTCTTGGAACACAAAAACACAGTGAGTAGATTCACGAAAGGAAAGCTTTAAGTCAATTTAAACCTATAAAAAAACATTAGTAAGTAAAAGCAACCCAATATCCATTAACAGATGAATGGATAAATTGTGGCATACACATACAATGGAATATTATTCAGCCTTAGAAAAGAATGAAGCACTGATACATGCTACAACATGAATGAACCTTGAAAACATGCTAAGTGACAGGAGCCAAACACAAAGTCACATATTGCATGATTCTGGTTATATGGAATATCCGAAATGGAATTCACAACAAGCAGAGCGGCAGCTGCCGGAAGCTGGGGGAGGGAACTGGGCAGTAGCTGCTTAATGGGTATACAGTTTCCTTTGAGAACTAGATGAAGGTGATGGCTACACAACACTGTTATTGCACCACACACTAATTATTTGTTTACTTTAAAATGACTAATTTTGTTATGTAAATTTCATCTCAATTAAAAAAGAAAGTATTAGTAGATAGGGCTATCTAGCAACCTGAATGTGGAACTTCCCAGAAGCAACACAATTAATGAAACCAAAGAGGAAAATTAAATTATTAAACTGGCTTGAAATCAGTATATCATGCAGCTGAAACACATTAACATGTAAGTCACACAGAAAAGGAAACCAGCACTTTATAAGTGTCACTAAAGAAAGGAGTTGAAACTAAAATGACGTTCTGTATCTTTTAAAATGGCAGTATGAGTGGGCTGGTTAATGAATGTGGTTACTGCTATCCAACAACTCCTAGAACTGAAAGTTAATTTTAACCAGCCCCGAATGCTCAATATGCTTCAATGCTGAAGAATTTTGGCATTTTTCTTCCTGAAATGTACAACACGCTATCACTATTCAGAAAAAGAATCTTTCTCGGTGACTATCTGAGTATATGCTTTGTGTTTTTTCACTGGTTACGAGGCAGCTATGCTAGTCCATCCTTGATCTTGTGATCTGCTCCAGTTACAGCCAACAGAACCATACCTGTAAGTGGAAGCTAAGCAGAGGTGCATGGATTGCCCATGCCTAAGACCCTTGGCTTTGAGAATATCTTGTTGTAATCCACAGATCAAAGTCAGCTCTGTACAGACTCACCTGTTCTCCATGCTGCAGGCTTCGAGTCATTGCCTTGAGAGCTTTAACAATCTGGGCCTTAGTGGCGGCTGGGCTGTCCAAATTTTCAAGGCCAATGCCTTCAAGTAATTTTAAGAGGTACGGGACCAAATCTGCTTTCAGGGCCTAGAAGACAATATTAACTATATATATATACACATGTTGAAAAAAGCATAAACCATCCATTGAAGAAATAATTTCACCCACAAGACCATGCCTGGAAGAGGACAGTGCTTTCTTTTAATGTCAGATGCAGATATTCTTTTAGTATCTAATGATAATGACATTCTCATTTAATAAGATTTTATTCCATGCCATCAATTGTTCTAAATGCTATACACTATTTTATTTGATCTTCCCAACACCTAATGATGTAGGCACAATTATTATTACTGATGGAAAAATCAGTGCTTGGAGGATGAAACGTTGACAGTTACAGAGCTAGACAGTAACTTAATATAGTAAATGAGTCTAGATCTAGATCTACAAAGTGGAAAATCTGAGCTTTTAGCCACTACACTGGGCAACAGTCTAATGACGCTATACTAACGGGCACCAACATTTGAAGTATCTCTATTTTTTCTTCACATTTTCTTAAAACATTTGCATTCACCATAACATTTCCTATCAGCCTAACAAAAGTTAAATACTACTCTGGTATCACACAATTTTCAGTGCCTACTCTGAAACTCAAAGAGAAGGGTAAGTAGTTAACATTCAGTGAGTGTACCTTTTTACAGATATGAGTCTCATAACCTGTGAGGTAGTTACAATTTTATTTTATGGATGAGTAATCTGAGCGCCGTATGGTTATCATGCCTGAGACAATGGAAGCCTTCAAGTGGTAGAACTAGCTCATGTTCTTTCCAATATAACAAACCCTCCACACCAATAGTAGCTTTGAAAGTCAGAGCATCCAATTATTTCCTTGAGATGTATCCAGTACATTTAACTTGCCTAAATGAGGGATGGGGTTGGGTAGAGAGAGGAGATTTGAGAGGAAAAGGGACTAGGAGAATAAGAGGGATAGATAATAAAGATGCAGGACCTTGGTTCAGGTAATGAGAAACCACTGAAGGATTTTTAAGACAAAGAGTGGCCCAATTATATTTAGTAGTTGTATTTCAGAAAGATCACTGTCATAATGGGTTTTAAATTTATTGTATGTTTCTTGTTCTTTCAGTGTTTGTCTATTCTATATTGGTACCCACAATTTTGTTTACCTAGTAAGCAAAATTAAAACTTAAATATCACAAAAGCACTTTGACATTGCTAAGATTTTTGGCAGCTACCCCACCTTTCTCTCTCTGTATATCTACACCTATGCCTATATGTGTGTTACCAAATATAAAATAACATATGCACAAACTCACAAGTTACCTCTCTGCCAAACCTAAGTCAGGAAAACCAAGTTGTGCTAAGTAAGTGGAAATCCATTTGTTGGTATATCTGCTTTCCTAAAATAGTGCTGACTCTAGAAAGTCACTTACTTGTGCTACTAATTCACTCTGCTCCTTCTGAAACATTCGATTAATTGCCTCGCAGGCTAGACCAACAGTATCTGGTCGCTTTTTCATTCCATTCATCAGTGGACCAATGGTCTCTAAAGACGCCATAGCTCGAACACACAGCTAGGTATCCCAAAAAGAAAGTTACATGTAGAGTAGCAATATTTTATATAGCATAGTAAATACCATAATAAAATATATAAAAACTTAAATTCGATTCAAATTTAATAATGACTGAATCAAATTCAGTCTTCTATTAATTATATCATTTAAACTGGTTTAAAATTGTTACAGTACCATGTGGTTCATATGCAGAAAGGCACACAGTAGGAAAGGGATTTATACTGCAATGTGCATTAGTCAAGAAGAGGGAGCACAAATACAGAGCTATAATCAATTAAATGGATTCATCGATACCTCGTTTTCGGACAGGGCATGGATAACCCGAATGGCACTCTTAGGGATGGCATTATTCCTGTGATTCATCGCCTGGATAACTTTGGGAAGATGGCCCAAAGGTGGCACCTGATCAGCCAGCTGAGGCTGTGCACTGAAGAGACATACTGTGGCCATCGTCAAAGTTTCCAGAGTTTCTCCCTGGAAGGTGTAAAACAAACAAACTATAAATATGAACAAAGTCTTAAACATCCTAGGCAATTATTTGGTGTTCAAAACTAGGTATTCACAAATTTAAGTTGTGACACATAGAAACTGATTCACAAATCCTGCAAGAGCAAACTTCCCCATCTTGATAAAAGACATGCATTCAAAGGACTTTAAGAATGTGGTATCTTAATCTAAGCAGCCTTTCACTGGGCAAGGTCATATGTCATTTCTGTTTAGGTTTAAGAGACCATGTCTCAAAAGATATTACTAGAAATGTTTAGATAATGTTACAGAAATATCAGAATCAGAGAACATCAATGATTCAGGAGAATGCAGAACTACTGAAATGTTTTCCCCAGGTCTTTTAAAAATCCTACTATTTAACATTTCTGGCTACCATAAAGCACTTACCATTGGGCATAATAGATTGCAAAGAACTATAACTTACACCATTATATGCAGACATATATATTCATAACATAATGTACCTTAAATGAACAGGGAAATTGGGATGTGCCCCAAAAAAGTGATATAGAAGGGAAATGTAATGTTATTCCCTTTCCAGGTTTCTACTTTGAAGATCTCATTATTTAAACAAACTATATGTAGTGAAAATCTTAGTGAAGAGAAAATGTGACTATGGAAAGAGAAATAAGTAAATATTTCCACACTAATATTTTTCAAAGTTTTGCTAAATAATAGTAATAAATAATTTCTAAGTACTTGACATGTGCCATATCAAAACTCAGGGGCAGGTTCTGTGATCATTCAAAAATGAGGCAACTGAGGCAGAGTCATGAGGTATTGCCAAGGTCACAGAACTAGTCAGTAGTGGAGCTGGTACTGGGATTCAGGACCATCTAACAAGACAGCTCGGGCTCTTAATAACCTCTCTATAGACAGCTTGTTTAATTCAACGATCATATACCTCAATTATTTTCAATCTAAAAGTTCAAATAACAAAACCTCATATACTATCAGGTTTCTAACTCACCAAACCAAGATGAAGGCTACTTTCTCACTCCAGCTTTCTTGGTGTGGTTACTACTCTCCCATCAATTTCTATAACTAGGATCATCCCTGCCATATATGTAGAGCTGAGTGAAGAACAGGCCCTAGCAGAACATACTTCTATCTAGATTTCGACACTGAAAATTTAGGTTTCTCCTTAAAATTAAAATCATTGAAATGAAATGGCAGAAATCTTCTTTCTGAGCTTCTATAATTGTTAGAAATAGTATCTTCTCAACTGTGATTCAGAAATAACCATTTTACTAACGAGTTTGACTTCTGAACATGTCAAAAAAAAGATGAATGGGCATATTTGAATTTAAATATGGGTGCTATATTGGAAGAGGTAGCCAATTCTAAATGTGTAGTCAATGAGGATGGCGTTTTAACAGAAATACTATCAGTGTATTTAGGAAACTATTTTCAAATAGTTTTCAAATTGTTTTGCTGAAACTCACATGAGGATTGTTCTTCTCCAGGAGCTCAGTTAATTTTTCTAGTAGTGCAATAAGAAATTCTCTAGGTTTTCTTAGAACCCAAGTTGGCTGTGCAATAAAGATTCGTAAGAAAACTCCTCCAACAGCAAGTTCACCCTCTGCTTCTCCAAACACCACAGTAAAATCTTCAGGCAACTTAAAAGAGACAGAACCATAATAGTCAAGTCACTTAAATCATCACTAGCTGTAAATTAAGCAAGAAATGCAAAGACATGTTTATGAAATTAACTAGTACTTAGTTATTAATATAATCAAACTGTAATTATTACAAGTTTTATTGTCTTAATAAAATTCAGAAAAGTTGCTTTGATTAGTTACTTTAAAAGTGAGTATTCCTACTTTTATGTTTAAAACCTATTTTCCACGGGAAGATCTTTAGCGTCTCAATGACAAAGTATCTAACATGTTGACATTAAAATGACTCAGCAGGAATTTTAAAAAATAACAACAAAAAAACTGAAATGTTAAAGTCTTTTCTCTGAATAAAAGTATATTTACCTTCCAGTTTACATCAGGGTTGTCACGCTGATTTTTAAAGTGCCTTGGGGGAAAAAAGAGGGGATCACATCAAAGTTCAGTTACAAAATACACTTTCATTAACCTTTAAATAAGTCTTAGAGAGGTGAGACAAAGTAGGAAACATTTGCCCTTCCAGGTGATCTTACCTGGAGGCCACAAGTTATTACAGGTGTCTTTACTTACTCTAGCATCATTTCTCTAACTGTTATGGACACTTTATCTCTGGAACTATCATTCCAAATTAACTCAGGATTTTCATGAGTTCCTTCAAAAATATGTACAGCAGCTTCAGGGTTGTCTCTCATGGCATCCATGAAAACACTTGGCAGAAATTTCATTAATGTAAGTCGAACCTATATGAAGGGTTTGAAAAAGCAAAAAAATACCTATTGGAAACATCTCAATATTTGATTTGCCTTACATTTCAGTAATATAAAAAATTGCTATAATCTGTGTTATGGCTGATATGCACCATAACTATTACCCAAAAGTTCTGGAGTGGAAGAATAGATAAACCTTGGTTTATGCAATAAAAACGTTAATAAGGATCACTAAGACTACCTCCTACTTACTTATTCAGTTTCATTCCCATTTTCTCTGCCTCGAGTTTAAGAAACTTTAAGAAATTCAGTGGTGTGTAAACTTCCCAGAACACTCTGCTAGGTCATGCTTTGCACATGCTATTGTCTTTCCAGAGTGCCCTAGGCTGGCCTGTCCCTCTCAACTCTCCCCCAGACCCCTCACCCTCGCAAACAAATTTTTCTCATGCTACCTTTGTATCCTACAAGTATTTTTTAGTGCATTTATTTTGTTGGACTATGTTTTATATTATACTGTGCCTTTTTCCAAAAAGCATTTAAAAGGCAGCTTAAAAAAATACATCCAAAACTCAAATACACACAAACTAAAAATTAGTGTGACGCATAAGTACAAAGTGAAAATAAAGGTTGGGAAGATAGGGTTTTTTTCCTTTGTGTCTTCACAGCATTCTTGCTCCTTCATGTTATTCAAGTCTGTGCTTAAATCTTGTCTTATAGAAACCTTCCCTGGCCCAGATGTCTTGTTCATTGCTTGTATTCTCAGCCCCTGGCATATAACAGAGCCCCCAAAATTTACTTGAATAAATGAGACTAATGTGAAGTCAGCACACAAAGCTCTGTATAATTACTAGTGATATACTACAAATTTAGCTGTGACCTTCCTAGCAGCCAATGAACTAAAGGAAGCAAGGTCAGTTACATGATAGAAAGCATCTATAAAATAGAAAGTATGTCTCTTTTCTTGGTCATGACAGAATTCAAATAGTAAGTGATCACTTACTTTAATAAACATTAAGAAAAAATTTTTTTTACATAATGCAAATCCTTTGACCATAAGCCTTCAGAGTTATGTTCTGTTTACTCAGCTATACTAGAATAGGGGTTAGAAAACTAGGGGCCAAATCTGGCCTGCTGCCTACTTTTGTTTATAAAGTTTTATTAGAACACAGCCACATCCATTCATACAGTTATTATCTATAGCTGCCTTCCAGAGCTGAATACTTTTGACAGTGATCATAGGACCCACAGAAGACAAAATATTTACTATATGGCCCTTTATAGAAAAAGTTTACCAGTCTCACCCCTACCTCACACCATGTGAAAAAAATAATTCAAATGGATCTAAGACATAAATACAAGAGCTAAAATTCTTAGGAGAAAACATAGGTATAGATCTTTATAACCTTCGACTAGGCAATGTTTCTTAGATATGACATGAAAAGCACAAGCTACAAGAACAACAATAAAAAAAGACAGATTGTTACTTTGTCAAAATTTAAAACTCGTATGCTTCAAGAGACACCATCAAAAAAGTGGAAAGACATCCATAGAATGAGAGAAAATATTTGCAAATCACGTATCTGATAAGGGACTGGTTATCTAGACTATATAAACAACAATTACAACTCAATAGTAAAATGACAAATAATCCAATTAAAAAGTGGACAAAAAACTGTAGACATTTTTCTAAAACAGATGTACAAATAGCCAATAGCACATAAAACATACTCATCATTAGCCACCAGGGAAATGTAAATCAAAATGATGATATACCACTTTCACACCCTAGGATGGCTGTAATCAAAAAAGATATATAACAAAAAGTGGAGAAATTAGAACACTCACACACTGCTGGTGGGAATGTAAAATGGTACAGCCACTTTGGAAAATAGTCTGACAATTCCTCGAAAGGTTTAAAACAGTATCACTATATGATTCAGAAATTCTACTCTCAGAAAAATAAAAATACATATCCACACAAAAACTTCTACATGAATGTTCATAGAAACATAATGTAAAATAGCCAAATTTGAATAAATCCACATGTCTATCAACTGATAAGTGGAAAAACAAAATGTAGTATATCTATATAATGGAATATTATTTGGCAACAAAAAGGAACGAAGTACAGATACTTGCTACAAAATGGTTAATCTTAAAAATATTATGTTAAGTGACAGAAAACAGTCACAAAAGACCACACACTGTATGATTCCCATTATATGAAATGCCCAGGATAGCCAGATGGAGACGGAAAGTAGGTTAGTGGTTACCAGGTGCTGGGGGAGGAGGAGTGGGGAGTGACTGCTAAAAGGAATGAATTTTTTTCCTGGGTTGATGAAAACATTCTTAAACTGACTGTGGGGACCATTTGAGATTTGCTCCCCATCAGTGTGGCTCAAATAAACTTTTATAAAAAATTAAAAAAAACAAAACAAAACAAAAAACTGATTGTGGCTGTCCAATCTAAAAATATAATAAAATCACTGAAGTATACACATCACATGTGTGAACTGTGTGGTATGTCGATTATATCTCAATAAAGTTAAAACAAAAACAAGTTTACCAAAAACAAAAAAAAGTTTACTGACCCCAAGTCTAGAATCATTCAATTAAGGAGTTAATACTTGTATTTGTCCTATACAGAAAATTTGGGTGTAAATATATTAACCTTCATAAAATTTGTCTCTCATGTACTTCAAAGGTCAAAAAATTACTGAAGAGCTCAGTCATTTCTAGTATATATTTATTTTAAACACCTAAAACATTATTTAAAACATGTATTAGATAGTATAATTATGTGCTACCCAACTCTAGCTTTAAGAAAACAATATTAAATATCAATATTCATACTTTTATGGGCCCTTTCTATAGGCATCCAAAGGTAATCTCCATCATCTCATCAACCCTGCTGACCAGAGACTGTTAATCTTATTCCCAAAGCACAACTTCAGGTCTTGTGATAGATTCTTAATACCTTGATCAAGAGATCAAGCAAAATAATAAATAAATAAAAAGCTGAATCCAGTTTATTTTACTGATATAAAATTGGACTCTCAAAGTAGGGGCTCAGGAGCCTTTATGTCATGGTACCCCAACATGTCTCTGCTGCTTGGTGGGTTGGCAGAGACATGCCTCAGTGAACACTCTTCCTTGTGAAACTGCGTTAAAAACAGAAGAGGACTTTGATTACAGCTGTGTCTGGATGGAATTTTATTTGGCAGTATTGATTCCACAGGTTCCTGCTCTACAATCTGGACCATAGTTCTAGAGATTACTTGGTCATCTCTAGATTCTGAATGAAAACTCTCCCTGCAGAGTAGGGAGGCAGAGGTGCCATTATACTCAAGTGCCTGTATGGTCTTACTTCCCAAGGGTGGTGTACCCTTACCAGTACAGATGTGGAGTTATAAGGACATAGACTGCCATCTCCTTCACTAGCTACTTCCACAGGCCAATCCTCACAGTGTGAAAAATCTAACCTAACCTATCCTCGGTCATAACCTAATATACTTTTGATCTTTCTTCAAGAGAGATGAACAATTTATCACCATTGTCCAAATATTCTCTTAAAACTTCTCAATTCTAGTGCAGGCTTCCCTGACGATAATTTTTTTCAAACTAGTAACAGATAGGAATAATTTCAGGTATGTCAATCTTCCAACTTTCACTTCACATCATTTCCTTATCCTTACCTTCTCGGACTTTGGTAAACTGCATGAAATCAAATCAAAGTAACAGCTTTAATAATTAATTTCTTTCTAAAAAACTATTTTGTGCTCACCTTTGGACCTATTAGTTTGTCTGCTGTCATTTTAGCAAAAAGTTCCGCTGTTTGGGCTCGAACTTGTGGATGTGTTGAATTGCAGAACATATCTAGTAAATAAATCAAAGCTCCTATGAAAGAAAAAAGAATTAGTGTTTACACTATACATAAAGAATATAACTTTTCTAATCAATGGACTTCATTTTCAACCTTATTTCAACTCAATGCAATTAATTTTTTTAAAACTGGAAGCCTTCCAAAGAATTTTTCTAGTTTACAGATTATATGAAGCAGCTCAAATAAACCTTATCATTATTGAGCATGACTAGATGAGAAAGTACTCCATACATTACCTTTTGCCATTGCTTCTTTGATTATTTTTGTACTTGATGTCAAAGCATAAAGAGTTTCCAGAACAAGCTGACGACCTGCAGAGGAAAAGACATTTCAAGGAGTGCACCATCGGTAAGCTTACATTTACTGGGCATCAACTCTGTGCCAGGCAATTAGGTATGCTAAACAGGGTATGATACTTAAATCTTCACAATAACCTGTGAGACAGACATTATTATTGCCTTGTTATAAATGAGGAAGTTGAGGCTCAGTTTAACCAGTCCATGGTTTCACATCCAATAAGTGATATAGCTGAGTTTTACATAGAGGTCTGTTTGACTCCAAAGTCCATATGCTATGCTGTCTTCCTACAACTTTGTTCACTGGATAAGCAAAATCTTCTCACCTCCCAACACCTGAGGACACCCTGATAAGGTATCTAAGATTTTTATCTGGTGCTATTATCTTAGAGAAATGAGCAGGAAGTAATAATTGCAAGACACAGTTACAATCTAAGACATAACGGCATCCTTCTGGACACAGTCTGTGCCCCTCCCATTCCTTGTCATCGAGTATCCTAGGCTATTGGACTTTATTCTTCTAGACTCAAATGGCAATGACAGACATGTGACCAAAGAGGTAAAGAGTCAGCAAAGAGGGTAGAGGCTACCAAGTATTAGGCTGAGACTAAAACAATAACAAAGGCTTGTTAGCTGGAGTGGGCTAAATTAACATGCAGGAGAATAAACCTTCGAAAGACAATTCCTAAGGAGCAACAATACTCTTAGTGCAGGCTGTACTCAAGAAATCAGGTTGGTATTTTTTTTTTTAAACTGACCTCATCTTGGTGGCAATAGTCTCTATCAGCATCAAATCAGTAAAGGACAAATAATGCAGAATTGAACTACAAGCTGAATACAGGGAAATTTTCATCTTAAGCATTGTTTCCTATCATCTAATTTTTTTTTTTTTTTACAAACCATAGAATATTAGTGAATCCTCGGTTCTTTTCCTTTGCTTTTGGACCTCTCTCACCTCCAACTTTCAACTTTTGATATGGAACATGAAAAATAATTTTAGTAATTTATGTAAAACATAATGAGGAAGACGAATCTAATAAAAAGAGTACCACTTAAAATATTCCACAACTAAACATGGATAACATTATATCAGAGGTTTTGTTTCATCTATAACTGCTCCCCTCTATGAACTGGCTGTGCTGTGGTTTCCAAAATTCCATTTGTGAATATACATACTTGATGGCAATGAATGCAGAAGAGCCAATAAGTTGGACAAAACCAATGATTCAGCAATATTGTTGACACAGTCTTGGTTAGATGTCACTATATTCACAACCTGAAAGTTAATTAATAGGATATTAAAAGTTTTGGAAATAATTTCAAATCTAAATTAAATTGAGTCAAATTAGTCAGACCTAAATAAATTAGAGGCTTCACTAAAGTGAGAAAAATGCTTTGAAAACAGAATATTTAATTTTTAGAGAAGAGTTTCATTTTAAAAGGTTGGCTTTATTATTTGATCTTTTGAGAATAAAAAATGTTAACGGTTATATATATATTATGTACATTAGTTTCCTATTATTTAGAGCTAAGAATTAAATATAATGATCTAACAAATATTTTAGCACGAATTCACAATCTTGAGTCTTACAAGAAACCTTCAATCCTACATGCTCCAGAACTATGGTATAGACAGTAGTGTTTTCCAGCTATAGATTTGGGGAGGGGGATAGTTAGGAAGATAATGATCCTCACTACTGGGACTTTTTGTTTTTAGAGGGAGAAAGCAAATGTCTTCAAGGCCCAGCACAACAGACTGAGTCTATCTCTGCATTATAAAGAAATAGGCATTCTTTTTTTCAAAGAGGATGGCCTCTTAAGTCTAACTTTTATAGTACACATCTAAACATCGATGTCACTTTACTTGAACCACATTGTCAGAGTCTCAATCTATTCTAGATTTAATAATATTTAAAAAGTTACAAGGTACTCAAAAGAATTAGAGAAGCATGCTTTTTGATTAAAAGAACACGCTTAAGTATTTTGACCAATTTAACTTTTATTATTAAAAACCTCTTTGAAACCGAAATGTAATCTAAGGATATGTTAGACAAATCATTCATAAACCATTCATTAACCTGCTACTGTAGGGTTGAATTTGGTGTTCTTTAAATTGTGTTACACTGAACAAGATCATCTAAAATTGGTCCTGGGAGCTCGCTCTGGGTTGCCTGGACAAGGATCCCCGTGACCAGGAACTTCCTGCTTCTCCCAGAGAAAAAGGCTCTACCAAAACAGCTTCCCATGAAACCTTCACTCTCCTGAAGGAGGGGCCTCCAATTTCTCTAGAATCTCTAAGGCCTAGAGGTTCTGGGAAGCTGGCTTCCCTAGACAGCTCCTGTAAACAGAATAATATTCCAGTTTTCTATCTGTAATCCTCACTGAAAAGGTTGCTTTTGTACTAGACAAAATGAAAAAAATCACATAAGAAGGGAGAGCAACAGAGGCAGAAGGGGTAAGGTCCTTCCTCTGGAACGCAAACTCTGTGTAGCCAGCAGAGTGCCCTGGTCTCAAAGGTCACTCTGTAGGGACACTGAGAGATCGGGGAAACCGTAACTCTTTTTCTTACTGATCTGTGGTTTCCAAGCTTCCGTAGTAAAGCCCTTTGTTTACTTGTTTTTTTGTTTTCTTTTTATTCTTAGCCCATTTCTTAATCCACACCACACATTGACGATATACAATGCATCCCAAGTTCTAATGCATAACAGACAAAGATCACAGAGGAAATGATCTTGAACAACACTGTGTAACATTAGCTCTTGAAAATGAGCATAATTCATTGGAATTTAAAAAAACATATTCACCTGGGTTAATAGACAAAATGAAAAAAACCACATGTAAACTTCCAATCGGCTTCAGATGGTGATTAATCAAAGCTCAAACCATATATAGTAATAGTAGGAAAGGCTTTAATACATGCTTTAGTACAACGTTCTTTTACCTCCAAAGCCAATTGCTGCACCTGACCAGCTCCATGGACTCGCAGAAGAGAAAATATTAATTTAAAGTGCCCAATACATTCACTTTCAGAACCTAGGAAATAAAAATAAATATATTTTATGTCCAAAAGATGTTTAAATTACAAACCTTCGGAAAACCAATACACACTGTTTACTGTCCATTGTTAAGTCTCTGATAACGTTTTCTCAACATTTGTGACATGAGGTGAGTAGCAGTAAATCTTAAAAGGCAAAAATAAGCCATTTCAGTTTCTTGCATTTATTTTGTTTTCATTTTCATCCCCTAGCCTCAGATTAAAAACAAGAAATTTATCAAATACACAATCCAAATACAATTCAAAAATAAAAGGTGTAAGGTGGTAATTTTACTCTCTATTTCTAGACCTTAGAGCTACCCCTCTCAGCCTAATTATATTTTGGGAGTATGTGACATCATTTGGCTTTTAATTAAGACTAACTTAGAACCCTGCCACTTGAGGACTACATTACGAACAAAGAACTGATATGCACATTAAAGGGTTTCTTGTCACAATATCTAAAATTAAATGGTATTTCATTCCTACCCACCTCATACCCCAGTCTTATATATTTACTACCATTTCATTTAATAAAACAAAAACATTTAACATTAAGGTTTTGTTCAGTATATTTTTCCTTTTGTTATATGGTAGTAAAACAGTGTAATTTATAAGCTTTGGGGGCCCAATAATTCACTATGATCTCTCATTTTAAAAAATCTGAAATTATTCTATAAATAGGTTGCTGTTAAGTTCATTTTCAAACCACTTCTTAACAGTTAAGAATTATCACAAATTTATCAATGACACATAAACCATCCTTCTAAATTACAAGTGAGTATGGGATTCTGACACATGAACTTTATAGATGCTACCAAAATAAAATTTCTATGCAAGCCCTTTCTCAGTTTTTATAAGTTCCAAATCAACAGCCTGCTTTGCTGCAATTTCTTTGTACCTAATACATGACCAATAATGTCTACTTTGCTGACTCCAAACAATAAAAAGTGAAATTTTCTTCATATTTTATAATATGGCATTTAATAATGTATCAGTGTATACCTTGGGAATGACTATTTTTTCCTAACATTTAATTACTGTTGTTTTATTTGAATAATTTGTTGGCAATAAGCAAAAGGACAGAAGTTTAATCGTACCAAAGTATATATGGAAAAAAGCAAAAAAGTACCTGAAACACGGTATTAAAAACAACAAATTGAATTGATATCGTTTTAGGTTTTATATTCTATATTTGTTATCAAAGCTAGAATTAAAAGTATTCAGATTTTCACTCATCTATCTCCCTAGTCAGGCAAGAGTGATGATGTTTTTGAAAATATCCTCTTAAAGATGTTTAAGAATGAAAATTCTCACCTTTTTATTATTTCAAATTTTATACACTAAAAACTTCAGGCAGTTTTTCAAAATTATGAGTGCCCATATGCACATGGCATTGTGTTAGGGACCAGAGGCAAAAATTAGATCACCTAATAAATAAATCTAATTTAAGCACTTATACTGAGTACATCAACTTATGTCATCAATTTAAAATTTTACACTATGAAGTTATTCTGCCTTTTCAACTCACTGAGACTCTTATAAACATGGTGCCTTGACCTCTCTTTCCAGCCTACTATTTATAGGTAAAAAATATTGTGGGGTCATTTCTTCTTAATGTTATACCAAGTATAGCATTATAACCAAGTAGTTTTCCCTGGGTTTCTCTGATAAAACAGAACTGGAATTTTTAGGGCCCTTCCATTGTGAGTGTCTTACTGATCAAGGGTATAGTCACACACCTGGATTATATTTTATGACATTTCTCAGAGCCTCCAAAGCCATTTCCACTCTTGGCAAGCGGTCTCCGTGTTGCTCTGACTCTACTTTTGCGGCATGTGTAATAGCCATGAATGTGTGGAGGTACTGAGCCTGGGAGCCTATGTAATCCAAGAGACTTGCAGCAAACGCTTTTGGAACCTAAATTGAGTGGGAAAATATTTTAATACAAATAATCTGTAACAAAGACTCCACGGCAAAATAACAAAAGAAAAAACTTCAAGCTATGAAAGTGATGAAATTATACACGCGCATGAATATATCTATGGATCAAAGGGCGGGGGACAAAACCCAGTTGCATTATAAAGAGTTTCTCAACATTTTTGGTCCCAATACATAAGTGATCTGAATACTCCCATCAGTACTTTAGTTTAACAGCTGAGATTAGAGTATCTCTCTCCTTTACCAATAAAAGTAATTGATAGTATGACATATAATGTCTATAATTTGGTTATATTTTTATATTTAAAGATTATATATATATTTAGAATATCAATTCAAAGGAGTTTTCAAAGAAACTTCACAAATCACTGAACTAATTCTGCTAACAGCTATTTATATATATTATTCTGTGATAAATAATATACATTAAAGTTTAATAAATCCCTTGCTTTCCAAGAGCAAACTCTAAAACAAAGCTCCACTTCTTCTTTCCTTATAAATCAATCATGCCCTCCAAAAAAACCTACAACAAAAAAATTTGTACATGAGCCCCAAACACTAAGAAGAAAAAGAAGCTCCTCATTTGCTCCTGGAAGTGACTAGAGATCACCACAAGAGATGAGCTGGTATGATCACAATCATCTAAAAATCTTTGTATCTCTACTGCATTTTCTTATTTTCATCTAATAATTGGCCAGAGAAGAACTTCTGACTGGTGATCTGATATTTGGCATGAGGGAGCTGAGCATATAAATGGCCTTTTACTTCCATTAGAGACTAGTAAATTGAAGGCACACATAAATGACACAGTGAAGCAGCATTATTCATAACATGAGGAAAAGCTGGGCAAGAAATAAATTCTTATTCATGAATCCAGAAAATTTAACTCTTCAACATTCAAAATAAAGAGGCTTATAAGTTATCAATGGTCACTCCATCAAAAACCCAGGCTAGTATAAAGCATTTGGTAAAGAAAGAACAGGTATTACTTTGATGTACACAGTGTGAATAAACCAATAGCTTTCGGTGACAAATGAGCAAAAGCACCAGACAAAACTAAAAGTAGAGCACTTACCTCTAGCTGGAAAGTAGGGACTTCGTTATACACTCTCACAAAAATCTCACCTACAATAAGTTCTTTGGCGTGATCACTATAGACAAATTCTGATCCGTAAGTTTTATCGCAATCACCCTTTTTAAAAAAAAAATAGACTGTTAGATATGAATCAGATTCATCAGGGTCTGGTTTATAAATCTATCCACATTCAGCCTAACAACAGATAAATAATTTAAAAGAACCATTCATTTTCCAGAGAGGAAAAATGTGGTGGGATACACATAAAGCACTTGCTGCAACTGTTATGTTTACAGCTAGTAATATGGATTCTAGAATAGGCACAGAGCTGTTACTTTCTAGTCCGAAGATTAGTATTATAACTCATTTTAAAATTTCAAAAGCTCACAGAGGTCAGTCAATTAAGTGTCTTAGAGCTTGTGTTCATAAAGCAAGTGTGTGACATTTGGCTCTTTGCACTCCACTTAGCAGACATTTGGCCTAGTCAGATATAAAGTGATAGAGTTAAGAAATGAATACATTTGCACTGGTTTTAAAAAGTAATACATTAAATGAAAGGGCTGGAAAACAGGGTTTCTGAATTAAAAAAAAAAAAAAAAGACGTAATAATATTATATAGGTTGACAAATCAAGAAGAGTTTCCACTTAAGGAAAAGGAAAAAGAAAAGAAGAATGGGAGAAAAATAGTCCCAAAGAAGATTTAGGTTGAAATCACACACAATTTAGGTTGGACTGAAATAATAAAAGTATATAATAAATTGAAAAGTGCTAAAGAAAGATGTTATGTCTCTTCTGATAAAATAAAAGATGTACAGAAATGCAAAACTTGTTCTCCCTAGTACTGTAATTCTCAAACCTTCTATCTAAAGAGTTCTGGATGACATTATATATAAAATGAGTCCAAAACCAATTTTGAATGATTCAGGACATAACAGTGATGATTATACTTTAATAACTTCCAAATCAAACTCATAAGCATAATTATCTTCTAAACCTCCAAGACCCAACCATTCCAGTGTATGTATTATCCGGGCCTTCTCCTTATCTCCCATAGTCTTTTTTTTCTTTTCTGTGGCTTACTAGCTTCTCCGTTGGAAGATGGCAAGATAGGAGAAATTATTCAATTTTGATACCAAAAGGCAATTTTATTTTACTGGGAACAGAGGCTGAAGAGAACATTTAAAACAGGGCTTCTGGGTTCAAAACTGGTTATAATAGAAAACAGCTTTATGTAAAGTGGTAACAAAAACAACAAAAAATTCTAATGTATTATTAAATACAGTAACACTGTTCTTAAATGGGCCAAATATTAGGTAGTAAAAAGCTATTATACAGGCTTCTGTTTTGTCACTACTAAGTTACATTTCCAGAGATTCCATTAAAGTAAGTTACCCAAGAAATTTGTGAAACAATAACATACTTTTTTAATCATGTTTTCTTGTTGGGATTCAAGAAATTCAAGTAGTTCTGCCCTTGTACAATTGTTCCATATCAAATAGGGGTTCTCTGTGTTGCTGTTAAGCATCTTCAAAATCTAGGAGACAGAATATGATTTGTAACATTTAGGAAAAAAATAATATTGAAGTTATAATTTATTAAAATGGTCTATTACATTTTGTAATGAGTACCTTGAGTACAATGTAGCTCAATCATAAGGATCTGAAGAATTCTAAAAAGCTTATTAATAGTATCCATTATGCAGACGAGAAAAATCAAGGCTGAGAGAGAGAATTATTTGCCCCAAGTCTCACAACCCTTTAGTGAAACTGGGATTCAAAATCGAGTCCATCTGACCTCACATTCTTAACATTGGCTCTGTTTTGATGAAATTATACATTGTTTTGTGTTACAGCATTTAATAAACACTCGGTGAATGTAAGCTTAAAAAGTATTTCATACTGCCTTTATACACATAGATTTGAAAACAAAATCTAAGTCTTTATGAAGCATACTCTTAGGAAAGGAAATAAAATTTATGGGCAAAGTCAGTTTAGATTTTCTTGGTCAAGCCCTGACTCAAAGCTGCAGTAAATAGTTCTGCAGACACAGCTTCTGACTGCTGAGCTGCCCAGTGTGCTTTCCTTTTGTTTAGCTCTCCTCCATAAATGAACATAGACATTTGATTCTCTTTTATCTGTTTTAGTAAAATTTTCTTACCTTTTACATGTATAGAGCACCATGCCAGGAGGAAAGCAACATGGTATTACCTCCATGCAAAGACATCCAATCTTTGTTTTCAAAACATTAACTACTAATAATTAAGTAAAATGACTAAAAAATTATATCTTTAGGAAAACTGTAAAACTTTGAGAACTGGCAGTTTAAAATAAGCATTTTATTAAATCCAGATGGAGTACAAGATAAAATTTTGAAATGCTTTTTTCTTTGCAGTAATCAACAACTTTCTAGTATTTCTGGAAAGAATGTTTTCAGTCAGAAAAACCCATCACATTTGTAAACACAAAGTCCAGAAAAAGAACAAAGAGTATGAGTGACATCTAAAGCTCTTTCCACTTACTCAGGGGCACTAAAAAGCAGTTTCTGCACTAAAACTCAGACCTAATCAGACTGGATTAAAAAACAAATAAGCTATCTATAAATTCTAAAAGTATTTTACGTTTAGAACTCTGAGGATTTTTTTCCACACAAAAGTATTAGATAATCATTAGAGAACACAAAATAATATAAAAATAGTCTATAATTCTGCAATTCATGGATAACTACAGTTAACATACTGGTACAGATCTATCTACCCTTTCATTTTTTTTTAATACCAAAAATGGGAGTTAGCCTTTTCATTTGAAACATGTCTTTAAATGTACCTCTAGAATTTAAGGCTTCATAATATTCTATTTAATGGATTTCTACAGGTTAATTCTCTAATGCTACATTATTACATTGTTTGCTAGTGATCCTCACGACAGGGACCTTAGATGTTGGGAGAACTACCAAGGTCATGCATACTTACTTTTGTCATGAATGCATATGTATGTGTATATGTATTTACTTTTAGGATTTTAAACCTGAATCTCAATAAGTTATAGCTTATAAAAGTCAGCTAAAAATACACTCTAGGTCTCCTGACTCCCAGTCCTCTGCCCATTATGAAACACCATTCTAAGTTCACTCTCTTATCCTGACCCTTTGTGACTCAAGGCTGGCAAGAATTATGGTGGGCTCCAAAACTGAGAAACATGAAATTAACTTATCCTATAGAAAGACTAGACTTGTAGAGATGATATCATTAGCATCAATCCAAATTAACCGAATTTCGTGGTTGAGAGAACAAGCATATGAACATTTTCAATTTTTAGGTTTCCTACAGCAATCAGCGTTATGCCCTTGTGTTATATATAAAGGATCTTGCAATAGTCATCACAACCCAGGCTATCTCTGAATCACATACCTCAGTAGCACTAACCACAGCAAGTTTTCTAGCAACATAAGGTGTCAGCATGCCTGCTAAACTTTTCCTTATGGTTGGATTTTCTGGGGTTGCTTGTTCTTCAGGCAGATATCCTCCAAGGCGACTGAGAGCACGGACACTCAGTTTGGCAAGGCTGTTGGCTACTTCCTGTTAAAAAATAATTAAGACATCAAAGTAGCTCTATTATCTTACATAGGTAACACAGTAACTTTATGGAATCAAACTGTATGGAACATATTTAAGGAGCTGAAAGCAAACAAAAGAAAAAAATACAAGTCCCCAAAACTGATGTCAAAGAGTTTATGCGTTAGAGCTTATTCTTTTATTTACACAAAACACCATCAGAATCTATGTTCTTATTTATAACAATACAGTATCTTGTAGATAACTGGTAGAAGCACATTTGGGAGTAGGGGACACATAGGTAGATTTGAATGCTAGGGGCACATACTAACAATGTAATAAATGATGGTGAATAGGAAAGGAGAGACAGAAAAAATATCTGTAAGAATCAGGTAAGTACTCAGTGTTTAGGGGAGCTAGCCCCAACAGTATTATTTTCTTTCCCTGTTACACAACCATAATTTTGCAATAATAAAGATGACTCTGAGTAATCAAGAAAAGATTGTTATGCCAAGGATATGCTACTGCAAATTCCCTTGCCTCCAGCATGAGGGGTTAAAATAAAAAAGCTTGAGCGTTTAAAGAGCAATAGATTTAATTACCTCAAAAACAGTTTATGCCTTCGGGGTTCTGGATAGCTAGAGCTCTGCTTCACATTAACCTATGGTTTGGGTTCAAATTCAATATTGAAGTAGTGTTAAAGTTACCTGCTGGTTTGTCTCTTCACTTTTCTGAATGCCACTCTCTTCTAGTGTGTAGTCGTAATTAAACAGATAACCGAGCAGATGCCACAAAATTCCAGCCTGAAATAGGTGTGTCTGTAGCCAGAAATCCACAGCAAAGGAACTCACACATTCTACCCCAAGAGCAGCCACACGTGGAATACTCTTGAGAGAATAAGAATAATGGAATTAATTGCAGGGTTAAAAAGAAGTTGTTTATGTATGTCAAGCTAACTACCTTACTGTGCAAAATGTTTACCTCCTCTTATATTTTCATTTCCAATTTAAATCTGAATCCTATATCCTTTAAAGCCTAAAATTAAAATTAACTGTGACAAAACAAAGACTATCTCTGAGCTAGTGTTCAAAGACTTGGGAATACAGTTTTCTTTGTTTCACTTCTTGAATTTTAAATTTTTAATAATAGTGACAAGGCATTAATAGCAACTCACAGGCAAGTGAACTTAAGTTTATCAGTATCTTTAGTGAAGGAAAACAAATTTATTTCTTTATATCAGTTTGTATTCTTACTAAATACTTCTAAGGACAATAAGTAAATATAGTTGAGGAAAATTTGCATCAGATCCCTTATTTCTAGATACTTTAGTCCAGGATCAGCAACCCAATTCTGTTCTATTCTAACACAGCTCTCACTCTGCCCAGTTATCTAAGAAATCTCTGTCTTTCCCTCAGTAGTACTAGATTAGGAGGAAACAGTAAGCTCTCAGTTCCTTATAAAGCCTTTCCCACATAGCAGTGACTTGACTCAGTTTCAGGTTTCATTTGGTCCTTTACTTTTTCATTGGATTTACTTGTCTTCTTTCTTCCCCACCTTTCTTCTAATGTTCAGATGAGACCCCGTTTCCTCTAAATATGTCACCAGTCTCAATCTTTGTGGGCCAACTTAGGAACAAAACTCATTTACAGCAAGGCATTTGTGAAAAAATGCTTTTAACCCTTTTTCCATTAGAAAGAAAAAGTGCAGCTCGCTACCAGCATTTATTTAACATCACGTGTAGGAATGCTACGTTTTCCAGGATTTGACATTTTCAGCGATTGAGAATTACTACATTTTGTAAATGGAAATGCCACCACAAAAACAGAATGCTATAAATAGAAAGTCATTTGTTTCCAAAGACTATTGATATACTTGAGCAATGTGAAAATATTGGGGATAATGTTAGGACTGTAATTCTCTTGGGGTAAATGCTGTAGCCACAAGCGCCATGGGCAAGTATTCTTGGGGCAAACAGGAAATGGGTTAAAACCCCAAATAATTTACTTAAAGATAATTTTGGGAAAACGACTTGCTTATAAATAAGAGATTGGATATTTGATAATAAAATTCATTGTTGACTCTATTCAGAAAGTATTAAAGATGAACTCTACCTTGCCAAAATACAATACCCGACAGAGATCCTTGATGATGCCAGGCATTTCTGTGATCTTCTCCCGGCATTCTTCAAACTGAGCAGCCACACTATAGCATTTACTTATATGTCCACACACCTGCAGACAACACAACAGAGCAAAGAAAAAGTCACAGGTGCATTCCTTACTTAAGACGGCGGGAATCAAATCCACAGAGACTCATGAATAATGCTTAACAGTATATATGATGCTCTAAAATTAAACAGAATATTTCCATTAAATCACTAATATTTCTGGTTAAGATTTCCTACAGATGCAAGATTGGCACACCACGGCCACTATGGCACATAGGCCAAATTGACCATGGCCTGTCTTTGTATGGCCAGGAAGTTAAGAATGGTTTTTACACACACACACACACACACACATGCGCTCACCTGAAAGCCTCAATATTTATTCTCTAGTCTTCTACAAAAAAAGTTTGCTTACCTCTCGATTAAAGTATTTTTGTCCAGCATATTAACGCTAAAGGATGTGAATTCTATTTATGTACTATACTTCAAAATAGAAGACGAAACTCAAAAAGCCTGTATTCAATTGTTGTATAGTCTAAATTTTGTTGGCATAAACAAAGGGCTACCTAATGAATTCCTGATGGATTTTCTATCAAAGAATTCAACTATTATAACCATAACAGAAAATAAACCAATTAAAATATGAATGGGGGAGAGAGGCAGAGAAGGAAATCAGAGAAAGGGGTGGAAGATAAGTGAAACAAGAATGGCAAAATGGCAAATATTTAAAACTGGTTAATAGCCAACAGATCACAAGTGATTTAGTGCAGTGGTTCTTAAAGTATGATATACAGACCATCAGTATCACCTGGGAATGATAAAGAAGCATGTTCTCAGGTCCCCACCTCAGAGACAAGAATCATAAACTCTGTGGGCAGGGGAAGCTCAGTAACCCATGTTTTAATGAGCCCTCAAGTGGTACCAAGAGATGTTAAAAGTCTGAACTACAGGTCTAGTGTAATCTTTATGGAACCATACGTTTTAGCCTCACCTGTACTGACATGTCACTTGGTTTACTAGAACGATTTAAGACAGCCACACAGCGACTAAATGCCTCTTGTAACACCTGCAGAGAAAAAAGTCAGCCATTAAATCTCCATTCCGACTTAAAGTCTGAAGAGTCTTTTCTGGTAGAAATAAAATCTTAATACCTTTCGATACCTGGTAAATAAATGTCTGCTCAATTAACATTTGTTAAATAGATAAATAAACAAAGGGACTCTTAGAAGTTTCTTTTTAAGCATTCCCAATAAGCTACTTTGTAAGCAATATTAAGTTAACCAATTTTGACTTCAATACTCTCCAATTCACATTATGAAATAAACCTCCATTTCTACCTTTAATTGTGGTACTGAGATAACAGGGAATAAAACCTTATCATCTGTTGGAAACAATTAAACTATATCAACTGTATCTGTACTTGGTGAATTCAGAGGCATACACTATGCCTAAATTAGCTTGAAAATAAGTACAAAGGTCATTCTGTATTACCTCAATTCCATTCTCCCTTCTGAGCTCTTCAGCATTGAGGGCTGAGCAGTTGACAGTATGAAAAGCCAGCTCTACAGCAGCAGGCAACAGTGGTGATTCTTTTGAGAAGAGGAGGTCATCTGAAGTTTCCATTGTTATAGTCCTAATTAGCATAGGGTACCCTGCATATTTATAAGGCTGTAAATCTGAAATAACCAAAGGTTAGTGTTGAGAAAACAACAAACAAAAACACCGGTTATACTATAGTTTTAAGTTAATTTTGACAACATGTTCAATTATGTTGCCTTAAGAAATGATAAAATATTCAACATCTTAAACGTATCCTAATTCTAGTTTATTAAAAAAAAATAAAACAAAACCCTCAAACCCCTTGGATCTTTTCTTTTCTAGTAAACTTGTTTGGTTTGGTTGATTTCTCTAAAATGTTCCCACTAATAAAAGAATATTTTGATAGATTAAACTTAGTGTGTAGTGGTTTTGATCCTTTGCAGAGTACCTACTTTCTATGTTGTCCGTATGATCTCTAACTTTTCCCCGAGCAAAGACAGTGGGACATAGCCCACACACCAGAGACTGTATACAATCATGGTATTCGTACCTCTTTGAAAAGGATAGTGAGAGATATATGACTTTAATGAATGTTTATATTCTTTCTGAATAACAAGTGTACTTTTCTTTCTATTTCACCAGTTACCATAAAATAAACATTTGAAAATTCTGAATATAATTTGTTACTAGAAATACAAAATATAATTTATTAATTGTATTTGGCTAGTTCCATGTTTTGATAAGTAAATTTAAAAGTGAAAGGTGAAATGTACAGATGCCCAATTGCTTTGTTCTTTTGTCCTGTTTTTTTTTTTTTTTACCACTATCCTAAAAGGCGGCAGGAATATGCAAATTAATTGGCTGTGATTTTATAAGAACTTCTTTAATCCCATTTGAAATCGGCATAAAACTTTTGCCTTTTGAGGATGACCAATAATCTGTCTTAAGTAAGCTCATTTAGGAAATGGCTTAAAAAGAAAAAAGCCCCTTAGAACTGGTCCTAGTAGTCCTAACACATACATACATATATATGGAAAGAAAGAAGAGTGAATTAATTTTAAGTCTTATCAGATCAGGTCCCTCAACTCCAGAACTCGCTGAGGATAAGCCCTACCCACCATTCCATGGGAGAAGTAGAAAACACAGCCTGAAAAAACACACTGACCTTGATAACAAACCAGTGGTGAGCCACAACCATACCTTGTGGCAAATGTAGAGTTATCAGCCATTAAAAAATAACCAATGGTTTGAAAAAGATGTCTTGTTCTGATAAATGCCATATAACTAAATGCTTACAAAGGTATTCTGTTCAGTTCATATGCAAAAGTGAATCAATTAATCACTACCTTCTAATGACCCAACTGCTAGATCCCTTACTGTCCCTTCCAATTCATAATTCAACTGCAACTCCACCTGTCTTCAATTACCCAGCAGTCCTCCTGCTTATCTCAAATCCTCACTGTCCTTTCTTCCTTCTCTCCCAACATCATCCTACAGAGCAAATGGATCTCCCACTTTGTTCTGTAAACCAAGTTCAGTTCCCAAGCCAATGAACACCAGCCATATTGAAACTAACTCTCCATCATAAACTCTTAAAAGTTTTCAACATACTCCCAGCTTTTTGGCTGCTACTATTAGAGCTACCACAAATGGCCCTGCAAACATGCTGGAAATTCCCAATAACCCTGTACTCTGCGATCACAATCATTTCATCTATAACAGTGTTTTTCAAACCAAGGGTTTTGAAAGCTACCACAGGAAATGAGAGGTGTGAGGGAAGTATATGATCATTTGAGAAGTTTCTATTGCTTTTGAAAGACCAGAACATTCTTGGCATTTTCAACTTTTAGAGGCTTTTAGAGTCATGATAGGCACTGCCTTTCATGTGTGATTTAAGAACAGTGAATAATCCTTAAATTCCAGATCCATTTTAGATCCCGTTTAATATGTTTGCTGCTAAATGACTAAAGGCAAAAACTAACCAAATACCTCCACGGAATGAAAATGTCCTTCAGGAAATAAAATCTTGTTGGAAATGCAAAATATTGAAAAATATAGCTAATAAGTGGAAAATATAAAACAAATAGCACTTTGGGTCTTCCTATGGAAAATCACTCTTTTGCTGTATCTAAAATGCAATTTCGAGAGTTTTGCAATAATAATTATAAATCCATTAAAATATGCTGTAGAAACAAGTTACATGGTAGAATAAGCTGGAAGGTAAATTAAAATTTGAGAACACATGCCTTACCTTCTTTATGACGGTTGAAGAGGATACTCTGTGTTTTCAGAATTAAAATTATATTCTCTGGATCTGGTCCATCCACTATTTTTGCTGATTTGGTACATAAAAATTCATATGCTTTATTTACTTTTTCAAACATATCCTGTATGTAACCAAAGAATTAACTTTTAATTTGGAATATCACAAATCACAACTTAAACAGAACGCAACTGGTTTGTATTTTATCAGTAACTTCTTCAGTTATTATTTTGTTTTTGTCTTTTTACATTAAGGAATTAATTCCAACTGTAATCTAGCTGGTATACTTTAAGGTAAAACTTCTTTTTCCCTCAAATAGCTATTCAATGATCTCAATACCATTTACTGAAAATTTCTTCTTCACTTCTTCAAAATTTTATATTAAATTCATTCACACGTGAGACAGTTTGAGTTGTTATAAAAACAATTATGATAAGAGCTGTTTACTGAGCACTATGGCAGACACTGTGCTAAGTGCTGTACATATATTATCTCATTTAATCCTCAAAACAGAATGTGAGGTGTGCACCATTATTATCCTCATTTGTTAGATGATATTAAATTACTTGCCTAAGGCCACAAAGTGAAGTGGTGACAGAGTCAAGACACCCAGATCTGATTCCCAAATTCATGCTCACAAACTACTATATTATGTCCCTTGATCTATATATGTTGATTCTTGTGCCAGTATCGTACTATTTCACTATTGTAGCTTTATAGAGTATTATAACATCTGGTAGGGTAAGTCTAGAAATTTAATACTGCTTTCAAAATTTCCTTTCTTGAGTGTCTTCTCTCCCAGATGAAACTGAATTACTAAATGTCTCAAAAACATTCCAGGCTTCTGACTTAAAATGTCTTCAATACATAAAAGCAGAATTTTTTCAATGTTTTCTTCCCATTCAGGAAGATTATCTGTCTCTAAAAACAACAATGAACTTGAAATCAGTGGAATTTACTCCAAGTTTCTAGCAACAGAGTGTCAGTTCTAGTTTTAGAGGTTTTTATCTGATTTCATCTTTTATGAATCTCCACTGGTATTTTAGTAGGAAGCTGGAATAAGCAGGACAGGGAAGGCTGGTGGCAGATGACTTTAAACATGAAGCAAAGTTTCTACTTTTTCAAGTTAGAGTGATATGAAGTTGAATATCATTAGAAAAAAATAAATTATGCAAAGCAATCTGGATGGCAATGGCGTCACCTACAAATGAATTAAATTCAACCACATTCCTAACTTCCAATTATTCATGTGATTGCCCATTAGAGTTAATTCACAAAGAGACATGGGTAAGGAGAGAGAATAAAATCTCTAAGTAACTAGTCACAAGGGCAGTTTTTTTGGTACACTTTGGTAAATGATTCAAGCAGAAAACATGGACACACAGGCTAGAAGTTAAATATACACTGGGCATATATTATGAGGCAGAAACTGGCACAGAGGATGAGCTCTTGTTTTTCTGTCTAAAATAGTAACAGAGAAAAAGGAAGTCAACCCAAAAACCCAAATTCTAAAGGCAGTACATACCCTCCCTTCTGGATTCTTATCAGGGTGGTACTTTTGTGCAAGTCTGAAGTAAGCTTTTCTAATCTTGCTCTCATCATGACTGTTAAATAGAAAAATTGTTTTATGAATACAGTAAGGTTCAAGAAAAAAATACACAATCATCTAAAATGATATTTTAAGAACTTCACATTTATTGTACATGATATATATTAGGTTATCAAATTAAACGCAGATTTTTGATTATTCTTTGTATATTACCTTTACATATGAAAGATAAAACCTAAATTTCCCCTATGCAAGGTCATCATTCACTTTCAATTACAAAACCATATTTGGAGTTTGAAGAAGAAATTTTTTAAAACTAATTTTTCAAAATATCACTTTGAACTCCATAATTCTAAATTATTTTAACTATCATTCTTGCCAGAAATGTACAAATTCAGTCGATACTTAAGAAAATGTCTTTTAAATTATTTTTCTCTAACATCTATTCTACTATAAAAATTCACTGGTAAAGTAAATATGCATTCTTTCCTAAGCATTTGTCATGTAGTCTCTTAGACATAATGCTATCAAATCTCCTCCTCATGCATAACACAAACTACAAGAGGAAGGGAGAAGACAATACTGAAAATAACTCACGGTCCCTGTCCTTGAGGAAGATTGAGCACTTCATAAGCATCATCTATTGACATCATGGGTGGCTTTTTTTCTACTTCCTTCTTCCAGGCATCGAGAGTATCTTTTAGAAGTTTAACCTTAAAGACAGAAGATTAAAATTTGTATCTATTAAATAAAACTATTTTAGAATATAATTTTAAAATGATATTTTTATGCTATATTCATTTAAATTGTCATCTCTAGGCTCTCCAAATAACAGCTTTCTGAAATCACCTTCTTAGCATTGTTGAATAGTTAGGTAGCAAGGTATCTGTTACAGGGCAATATTCCTTTTTTTTTTTAAGTGATATTTGCTAAAGAAATGTTTAGAAAGTATGGAAAACTTTGAAATTAGTAGATAATACACTATAGGAAGAAAGAAAGCAATATATGGTAACATGCTTCTCAAGATGATCCAACCTAACTTTGGTATGCTGGCATTCAAACAAATGTTAAAGGATCATGTCCAAGGGCACTGTGAACAGGCAGACAGCAAATACTATTATACAAATAAACAAGTCACACTTACTGCCTCATATGTGTGCCAGGAATTATGCTATGTTTATGTGAATTCTCACTTAATCTTCCTAACTACCACATGAGATAGCAGCTATTAATAGTAGTAGTGGTACTATTATCATAACAGAGGCTTAGAGAAGCCAAGCAATGTACTGAAAGTTATATAATGGCCAAACTGAGACTCAGTCCCTTGCTGCCTAACTCCAGCATCTGTGAGCTTAATCAGGCTTCCATCAAGCTATTACATAACTGTGCTATATACATGAAATTAAGTTTGTTATATTTTTGTCACAAAACATCAAGATTGTAAAGTTCCTAATACACCCCGTTCAAAATATTATCTTTCAGTTTGAGATGTACCCGAATATACTGAACTACATTCAGAGTTACACAGTGTTTAAGTAAAAGGAAATACTTAAAGAAGCTATCAGTCTTCTTCTCACAGAAGGAAGAAATACTCAGAAGTGATTAGAAGCTATTTTAAAAAGGTGCAAATTAATCTGATGACTTACTGGGTCTTTAATTGGCCAATCTGGAAACCGGAGTGTATCACAAAGTTGTTTGAGGTAATAAATATTACAAAACAGTTCATTTTCCAGTTGTGGATAGTTGATAACTGGGATGGGACAATATTGATAAAGTGCTCTTGTGTTACTCTGAAGACGAGGTGTGAAATCAGCGAGATGGGCAGCGATCTTCTCTATCATGAGGCGCCTGCAATTACAAAAATCTCCAAGCATTACAAAGGGCTTATTTGATTTTAAAGAAAAGGTTAAGCTAGGTAATCATGCAACAAAATTACATGGATCTTCTTTAGAGTGGCTCAATTACTGGTGTCAATTAAGAACTTGCAAGACTGTTACTTGGGGTATTCTAGAAAACTCAAATTAGCTCTCACCCCCAAAAAGCTCATTCCGTGGTATTTATTTTATTTAACTTACCACAATCTGGGGTCTGGCCCTCAGCTAAGCAGAAACTTGATCAGTACTCAGAGAGCTACATTATTAAGAGGGGAGACTCATAACAATCAATCTCGAGAAAAATATTACATAGAAAAACTGTTATAAATTTATATTCCTATTCCTTGTCCCCAATGAAAAATATCACTGTCATACAGAATATATTCAAATTGGTGCCTAGCACATGCCAAGCCTACAGGTCAGCCTACCAAAAAAGTCAAATGATAACCAGAAAGTGGCATTGTGAGTGTGAAGTCAGCCATAGGAGAGTGAAGAACTGACTCAGAAGATCAACTCCCATCCAGCTGAGAGAACTGAAGAGTTCTCTACAAAGAGGTAGCCTTGACACTGGAACTATGAAGTGCCAAGTCTTCCTGAACAGAGCTTGTCTGTATGTGGACATCTGTTTCTGGGCTTCTTTTTTCTTGATTTCCACAGGCTTTTCCTATGGCATTCCCCTCATAATAAGGACATTCTTTAGGAACTCTAACCTCTAGCTGAAGGTCAAAATGTGCTGGCTATGGAGCCCTCATTTTAAAATGATGTTGAGTACATCTGGTCTGATCTATTTTATGTGGGCATAGTTTTTAATTAGTGGAATACAGTTCTATTTCCAAATACCCAGGAGGTGCATCTTGATTTGATTCTTATATATTCCGCACATAGATATTACTCCATTGCCTAAAATTTTACCAGTTCTACAAATTGATTTAAGAAGCACTAGTGATAAAAAATTCTCCCCTTACATAAAGCTCTATTAAGGACAGTAATTTATCAAATCATGGAATAGAAAAAAGCTTATGGCCTCATCACCTGATTTGGCACCAATGACTATTGTAGCTTCAGATTACGCAACTAGTGAAAGCAGTTTTTAAGAGTCAAAACCAGACTTGCCTTTTAGCAAAAGGCAAAGATTCTAAAATACAAACAATCAACTGGCTGTTTACCTCATTTCACTGCTCCAGATTGCTTCTGGAGTATCAAATTCTCCAAGGAAAATCTCAGAAAACTTTTCAGGCTCATAATTTTCTAAGTAACAAACCATTGCTTCAGGTAGGATGTGTCCAAGTATACTTCTTTGAAAAATATCTTGTCCTTTTGTCTTTAAAACAAAATGTAGTCAGAAATAATAAGGCTATCTTTCAATTTTCTAATAAATAAATTAGAGTTAGCACACATTTTAAGAAAAAAGAACTAGATCAAATTGCTTTTATGCTTCGGAAATTTAGATAGAAACATAGCAAAATGTAAGTGGAAGGTGTCTGGTATAAACTGCCTTGGCATGAGCTCAAAAGTGGAACTAACACCCTCCATGTCTGCAGCAGTCTTCAGCTCCTTAGGTGTCAGCTGCTGCCAACATTATTTACGACATGTGGCAAAGATTTACATCGTTTATTCTGTTACAATTTTTGGCTGCAGTTCACACCTGTACCTGCTTCTGTTTTCAAAAACAAGTAAGCCCCCAAATTCAAGATCTCAAAAAGTCTGTCCTCATAAAGTGTGGCTAAGATTTAGATGGAGAATTGCTATTATAAGCAATTATAATTACTGTATTAAGAACTCCATATCCTCTGGCTGGTCAAATGGAATCAGGGTAATATACTTAATCATACTAAAATTCTAATTTCATTTCTTTACCTGATGGAAATAAAATCCTAAAGACTGTAAATACTTTTCTTATTTTCTTGTGGGCAAATTGAGGATTTTTTTTTCTCTAGGATATGACAAAGTGACAGGAGGCAAAAACTCAGACTTGGTTTCACCATTTAATGCAAAGGAAGATAAAATGATGAGTATTTTTAGGCTTTGTGCTAATAAAAACTATAAATTCACTATCTGTTAAACTTTTGGGTGAAGAATTGCTTGTTCTGTTCTTTAGAATACTATTATTTGGTAACTCTTGCATCCAGAGTTTTGTTATATGCAAACACTGTTTTGCTGTAGTTATTAAAAATATTGTGAGGTGAAATAATGTATATAGTTTCTCATATTATAATTTTTTTTTAAAGATTACATATGCATAAATGCATAGAAGGAGAAAAAAAGAATGTTAAAATGCCTAATGCTACATTAAGCGGTAGCATTAGAGGCAAATTTTAAAACTTTTTTATATTCTCATTTTCTACTTGTATAAAGCTGTGAAAATTACACCATTATGGGCATCACTTTATTGTTATTAAACAGATTACTTTCTATGGCTTCACTGGCTCCTCTATAAAATATGCTGTTTGTTCAGTCTCTACTATTGAAGTGGTATAATATTCCTCAGTTAATCTCCTAAATAGTGTGGTCTGTTTTTGGTTTATTCTTCTGCTGTCAATGAAATCTGAAAATTAATGCTCCATGAAAAGCCTAACAAAATTTGAAACACCCTTCAGTTATATGTTGACAATACCTCTGCAAATGTACAAAGTTTCAGGTTGTCAAAGCTACCTGGATAAAGCTTATCTTTTTCTGGATTCCTACTTTTCCTCCTCAGTAAAATGGCAATAAAACTTGAGAAAATTAAGTAGCTTCAAAAAAGAAACTTAGCACTTCTGCCACCTTAGGATTTCAACAAAAAGAAAGTCTTATTGAATATTAGCTGACTATATGAAACCCAGGTATATAATGAATTATTTATAAAAATTACTAATTATTTATAAAAATTACTAATATAATGAATTATTTATAAAAATTACTAATTACAAATTTTACACAAAGGGAAGTTCTATTCACAGTGGTGTCAGGTTATAATTCGCATCTTCAATTTCAATATTAAGTCTAATGGGAAACATTTGTTTTCATTTAAAAAATATTAGCTTATACTTTCTATGTGCAAAGTACCACAAGGAAATGTAAAAAATGAATAAAACAATACCTGCCCTCTAGTGCTTATAATCTAGTAAATACACATAGCTCAGGAAACTTCGTTGCCAAGATAGTTTACCCAGTGTTATACTAGGTATTCAGAGGATTCATCTGGCTTACCTCCTCTGACTTGAAAGCCTGTTTGGTATGTGCGTACTTCAAAAACCTAGAGAAAAAAATAAATTACTTATCAGACACAAGAACTGGTTAAGATTTAGTAACCTTAGTTTTCTAAAGATGAGGTCTCTATGTATAAATAAAAGCCATGAAAGGCAACTTGTAAATCCATATCCCCAAAATGTCTAATTTCTAATTAAGACAAGAACTTAAATGAATTAGAAAAATTATTGTCATATTAAGGTTATGTAATAGTGTGAAAAAATATTCAATTTTAAGGAAAAAGCAAAATGTAAAATTGCATGTACAAATGAATGATGGTTACATTAAATATCTATATGAAAATACTAGATGAAATTCTTATGTTAGATGTGATAAAGTGGTGTAATACTGAGTAACTTTTCCCCAATTCTTCTAATTTCCAAATTTTCGGACATATGGTTAAAACTGCTTTTATAATGAAAAATTTAATCAAACTAATAATGTATACATACACAAATTAAATCAATCTGTCCATGTACAATTCAAATAATAACTTTAAATAGATTATCAGAGTTCTTACCGAGCAACAGGAAGTACATTGGAACCTGTATACATCATGATAAAGAAAAATACTCCACTAAGATAAAGACGAGGTAACTGTGGGTTATCTTGCATGATATGGTACAACAAAATAGCAACCTTCTCAACAAGGATAGGGTCAAAAGTCAGCAGTAGCTAAAAAAAAAAAAAAAGAAAGAAATAAGATGTTTTTGTTATTGGGTTATAAAAAACTTATAATAATAGCATTCATTTTAGGTTTATGTATTTTGTGTGCTGAAGTTATAGTTTCTTATATGTAGTAAGTTACAAAACAAAAACCCAAGAGATTCAGTATCCTTCTTACTAGACTCTAAAAAGATTTGAAAAATTATTCATTTTACATTAAATGCATTATCTGAATAAGTTTTGATCAGAACTTGTTCAGAAAACACCCAGACCTGCCTAAAGATATTTTGTCATGATTTTAAAATTGTTTCTTGTGCAGAAATCTTCCTGAATGGACTCCTCTTTAATGAACAAATTAAAAAGTTCAGATGAGTGGACGTGAAGCATCTCCCAAATGCTACTTAAGAACTCAAGGAGGAGAGCAGAGAACACTACCAGTGAAATAGCACTAAGCAAAAGATCTACAAGTGCAGGGAGAAGGCAAGAGGGTGACTGAATACCAGTAGGAATTACCACTACCAGAAAGTACCAAAAGATGTGGTCTCTAGAAATCTGAGCTGGCAATACTGAAGGGATTATCTGGGACAACAGTAATGAAGCTGGGCTAATAAAAAAATCATACAGCGTTGCTAGGAATAAACACGATAAATTTAGCAAGTTTTATCTTAATAAAAATAGCATTTCAATCTTCTACAAACAGTTACTCCAAAGAATTCCCAATTTTGGGTCCAAAGCTACTAGCAAAAAATAAATTACAATAACAAGAATTAAGTACTAGCTGAGATTAGGAAGTCAAAGTCCTAGATTCAGATATGAGACTAAACAGCTATATGTCTTTAAGTAAATATTTAAAATTTTTCTGTTTTGTTGCCTTATCTGTACAACTAGGTATTTAGACTGTTTAGTACTATGACATAATTTGCAAAGGAAAAACTGATATACAGTAACATAGGATCTTCCCTAGTGTTAAAGGTTGGCCGTAATTCAAGACTTGAAACACTTCAACAAAAATATAGGAATTAGCAGACAAAAATCCAAAATATTTGTTGATACTGCGACTATACCAGAAGTCCTAGGATATTCACTGGTATCACACTGGTATCTTAGACTCTAAAGATTCTGAAGCTGATTGTTCTTAAAAGTCAAATGCAGTACAGAAATCTGTACCAACCATTATAATGTTCCTGAAAACCACTGCCTATCTGTTCTTAGCAAGATTAAGCTATCCCAGAATACAGAAAATTAAAATTTAGAAAAAAAAAGATAGCTTTTAAAAAATATTTTTCAAACTCAGTGTTAAAAAAATGGGAGGCATATATTGTTAAAGCAATTAAATTTGTCAATAAAATTCTCTTAAATCATTTAAATTTTTGGATATTACTAAAATTTTTTGGTTAATTAAAATAGATCTTCCCCCCTAAAGCTTCATGTTATGCTGACCACATTTCTTAAAATTTGTTTTTCAGTCACCCTTTTTGGCCTGAAATTCAACAATGTTTGCATTTATATTTTTTCCTCTTAGGTTCATAGGGCTTGGAAAAATGTTTAGGAGAGGTAGATTTTCCAGACACGGTCCTTTACCTACAAGCCAAGAGGGTCCAGAATAGAAAACAAATTTGCACCATCTCACATATGCCTCTCACATAGTCCTCTAGGCTGGGCTGGTAGTGGGTTACAAGAAATAATAACTACAGTGTACTTTCATTTAAGCATCTAAACAGAAATGTCCACAACAGAAAAGTAACAAATTCAAAATGCAGCTACATTTAACCCATTTCCCGTTTGCCCTGAGAATACTCGTCTGCGGGGCTTGCGGCTGCAGTGTTTACCCCGAGATAACTCGCAGGTTACAGTCCTAATCTTACCCTCAAAGCTTGCCACGAAATATCTCGCTTTTATTATTATTTTTGCATCACTCTAGTATATTGATAGTCTTTGGAAACAAATTATATCATTCTATTTATAGCATTCTGTTTTTAGTAGTGGTATTTTCAAAATATAGTAATTCTCAATTACTGCAAATGTCAAATCCTAGGAAACATAGCATTCCTACGCATGATGTTAACATCATTCTCGAATAGCTGTTAGCTTGAGACTCATTTGATGAATCTGATTTATGTATACATCGGCTACATTAGGAATAGAGACGAGTTCTATTTAGAAGTAACTCCAAAAAGTTTTTATATTTTATTTTCACACTGAAATTCAGTCAGATTTGCTTCAGCCTCAAAGAGTGTGTTTATATAAAATTAAATTAACACTGGCAGCGAGCTGCACTTTCTTTTCCTAAACAAGAAGTGAATTAAAAAGCAGAAGTTGGCAAAAAAAAAAAAAAATAGTTGATAGGGCATTGCCACTGTATTCAGTCTTTTTTATTACCAATGACTTACACAGGCATTAATGTATCCGTGAATATAAAAATATACAAACTAACTCTCTTCTTTTTCAAACCAATGTACAACTGATAGGTACAAATGACACAAATTACTGGCGTATATTTTAAAAGTCACACCATGTGTGGTTAATATTTAAAAAATCAAGAACAGAATCACTAACTGACAAGAAAAGAACATTGGCCAACTGGGACTTAACTCATCTGGACTTTAGGCAGCTTAATTCTCAAAAAGCAGAAAAATGAGATAAAAAGAAAAGATACTTTAGTATATGTTAGATAATTCCAATTCTGTACTTTAGATCAGTTGCTATCCATGAAAACCTATAACTGAGAAGAGGCAAACTCTGAGGCAAGCTGATAAGACAGCTATATTGCATAAGATACAACTCACTATGTCCACATTTGTGGCCTGCTGGTGTGTTTCCCAGTATTCCTAGCAATCTCAACCGGCACCACAAACTAGAATGTGTCACCTTTCAGTTATCGCAGTGGTGTGATTTTAAAAATGGATACTAAGTAAAACTTTTTGAAAATAATTCTGGAGTCCAGAGGGTTCCCATGTTTAGCTTCTTGGATACACAATCTTCCACAGTATATTTAGAATATCAACTCAATTAGGAGTAAGAGAAATAAATGAAATAAATGTAATTGGGGGTTCAAGCTTTTTGAAAATGTAATAGACTATAATAAAACATAAGCTGGGGCTCACAGTAAATTAAATAAGGAAAAATGATTTTCAAAATATTGTTCCTAATTTGATAACATAAAAGAACTCACCTGGATAATATGAGGAAGGCAAGAGCTGTCTGAAAGCAGTCTTTTCACTCTGGGTAAAGGCCGAATGATGGCATTATCTTGATCCCTAAAAAACATTTTCTAAGGTCAACTTTAAATGTATTTATTAAAATTTGTATGTTCAGAGCATATGTCTTTCTACTAGGCATGAAGCATGTTACCTTACTTTTTTGTTAATGAAGACTAAGCTCTCATACAGCTGGGAACATGATTAGGTATTTTGGTTTAAATCTATTTGGCTGCTTAATATGACTTCATTTCCTTCCATAAGATTTCCTTGAAAAACAGTACCCTAGAAGAGCCAAAGACTCTTATTTATTATTTAATTGATTAAACTTGGTGTCGTCCAACACTGTCAGTGGTTATTTCCCCCCAAAGGGCACATCAAGCTTTGTCAAATAATTTAAAACTTAAATTTAACTATTTTCAGTATTTTCTAAGTATAACCTTAATTTTAATGCTATATTGCTTCTAAATACTGATTACATGGTTTTAAGTGTGATCTGACTTTTAAGAGAACTGGAACCATGAAAGCCTTAACTGTTATAAAATTGACAGTTTCTCAGTAATTTCCATCATAAAATGTCTTTAGCACAGTAATAAAACAAAATGATGTTTAACAAATAGTTTGTAAAGAATGAAAAGTTCCATTCAAGGGACATAATTATGATTAACACTGGATAACAAATTCTCACCTTCACTAGTCAACTGGGGCAAGATGTGGTCCTAGACTCATGTTCTTTTATGAGGAGTGGATAACCTGACAGGTCAGGAGCTGGTGCTCACCACTGGTTACAGACTGCAGTATGTTTTTATCAAAAGTTCACGTGATTCACATAAATGGCAACTGCTACTGTTGCTAGAATGCAGCTTATAGTAAGCCTCGAATTCGTAAGATTATTTGAAGTTTCCTAGAGGAAGCTGCTTTTTTACCTACTTAATCCATATAATTTGTAAATTATTTCTTTATATGTTTCAAAAAGCTCCAAAGTTCAAAGCGGCATTCCCCCAAGCCACAAATGGAATTTCATTGTTGTTAATCACCAGACTAATCACTGAGGAAGCATCTATCAAATGGGGAGACAAGATGTTCAAGAGCTCCTGTTAACCATGGAAATGTTCAATTACATTTTACCTGCTTGGAAAATATCCACACATTGTGATCAACATGTTCAAAATAAGGGTAGCAAGGTCAGTTTCATTTAGTACAGCCTGTCCACTGGCTAACAGACACCACTTAAGCTGAGGTATTGCCTGAAGTGGTCGCCATCCATCCATGCCTTGAGCCCAGCATCTGGTTTTTGCATTTAACATTCCTTTGGTCCACAATTCTTGCATCTAAATGAAAGTAAGCCATAATTAAAAACAGACAAAGCAAGATGAAAAGTTTTGCTGATGTTTTTTATTTTATAGTACGCTACATACTTAACTATGGAATAAACACACAAGTTCACTATTAAAGAACAACAAACTTTTGTTGGCACGCCTTCAGGAACACAAATTTGGCTACTAATATAAGAAAATAACCATTTAGCTGGCCAACCCATAGAGTATTAAGAAACATTGGAAAAAATAAAGAGTAGGCAGAGTGTAAAATGACCAAATTATACAAACAGAAGGCTTGGTCTTTTATAAAACTATCCTTGGCAAAATTCCAATTGAGACTGGGAGGGTGAGGATGGGAGAGCAGGGTCAAAACATCAGCAGGTGTTTAGACAGAAATTGCCTTTGGTCTGTACAGGCAATTTTTAATGAATTTCTGACTGCATATTAAAACTTACCTGTTTATAACACGTAGAAGCATTATAGTTTGACATAATTTTTAAGGTAGCAATTGTTATAGAAAATTCATTGAAAACCTGAGTGCTACTTCCATAACAATTGCTTTTAAACAATAAGGTCTGAAGACATGATTGTGTGTGTTTTTCTAGAAATGCAAGCCATCTAATACTTCATGGAGAAATAGAATGGCAGAGACCTTGGAGCTGGTGACAGTAATTCAAATCATAGTTTTGAATGATTTGTGTGCAAAAGGGGGCATAAAAAAGGTTAAGACTTTCATGAAAAGTTTCTCTAAAACACATACCTCATGAAAACCATACGGGCCACTCCTTTCTTTGTCGGCATTGCCAAAGTACCATTCCTTTTCACTCTCTCTTTTCATATCTGGAGCAGCTTCGATCACATTGGTCTAAGTTTTAAAAAGATTTATTTTTCAAGGCAGAAAATTAAGGGGTAGATGTCTTTTATAAAAAGTTACACAATATTTCTTGGCTTTTATTCCTTTAGAAATTCACCTAAAATTTTAAGAGACCTTATTTTAAGAGTTAAGGGTTAGATATCTAACCTAATAGTCCAAAAAAGTGACTTCCTTATTAATATGCACTTGAAATAAATGGGTTCCTACATACATTTGGCAATTTAAGATAAATTCGAAGACATATTTACATTCCTGATGATTATTAATAAATTCTGAGGGCACTAAGCTTTAAGCAAAGAATAATGCAAACAACTATAAAAATAAACAGATACCATTAACCTTAAACCATGATGCTCAAAACACTGAAGTTCTTTTAAAGGAAAAACTCATTCCAACTAAAAGTTTCAATAAGCACCTGAGAGCAAAGAGTTAAAATGCTAACAGGGAAAGTTTTTAGTGGTTTTAAGCACTTAATTTTAATCTACCACCCTCGCTACAGATACTTCTTATAATTTTATATGTTAGTGTTTATGAAAATCTAAAATAGAATTTTTATGTAGTTAGTAAATTTTATTAAAATATGGTTTTTAAATGCTCTCATAACTATTAGCTTTCAGTTACTCATATAGAGGGAGAGTAGAGTGGTTGAGAACATAGACTTCTGGATTCTAACTGGCTCTCTCTCTTATTAGGTGACCTTGGGCAATATACTCAGCCAAAATCTAACATGATACATCTCCTTACACCAGAAGATTAAACAAAAACAAAACATAATACCAAAAAAAAAAAAAGAAGAAAAGAAACCGTTAATGAGCTAAACATGGATCTCTTATATAAATTAGGTATAAGAAGGCGGCCTTTCAGTAGAGACTGGCAGCTCTGTCCTCTTACTAACTAGTTTTTATAAGGTCTCCAGATTCAGCTGGATACTCTCAGTGGTTTCAATGCTAAAAGTTCAAGTTACATAACTGATGAATACGGTTTAATTCCTGAAGGTCGCATTGACTTTAGAATAGGCACATTAGAGTTGCAGTTACTTTAAAAGACAAGAGACATTGGAAAAATAAAACTGGATCATCACCATCCATTTTTGATTGTTCTTACAGTTTGTTTACCTTTTTTGTATGACTTAATCTCCTAGGCATTAGTACTATCATAATTATTGGAGAAATACATTCATGACCACATATATTGATATATTTCCAGATTTTTATGATTCTTTTGATCCTAAAATTAAAGTCCAAGAATGTTAAACTTGTAAAATCTAGATAAGCATACATACCTGCAATGGTACTGTAGCTCGGCTTACATGGAGATGCGCAAGGGTAAGCAAGTCCACGAGGATTCTAATTCCATTTGAATCCATGAGATCCTTAACATTTTTCTAGAAGACAAAAACATTTTTACATAATCTAACATCTTTTTCTCCAGTAGGTACTACTACCTTAAAGGCTCTTGAAGAAGAAAATATTTGGAGTTTCTGAAAAAATTAACACATAATTGGTATTACTTAGTATTTTCAGTATTTTGTGTTAAAGGAACATTAATTTAGATAAAAAAGGGCAAATGTGTATATATACATATATATATGTATATATATTACAAATAGATCACATAAAGAATTTTTACATAAATATATTCTGAACAAAACAAATAAGCAGCAAACAAATTAAAGCCTGGAAGGAATAACATCTAAGTAAATTGTCTGGTTCTACAATTATCCTGCATTTTCCAAGGTCTTTTTTGTAAATAAACAGATTATTCTAAAATCAGAAATCAAATCTGATATATTAAAAAACCTTTCAATGTTCCATTTTATGTCAAGCATTTATTTTAGTTAAAATCTAATCCTAAAGATTCCCTAAGGAAAAATCAGGTTACGACTTCACTCCTTATTTTTCTTCACTTAGAATTTTATTATCATTAATTTCATCAGTGTTTGTAATATTAGGGCAGAATGTAAATGGAACATTTGGCAAAACCTTTTCCCTCTAGGAGTTGAAAGCACACAGAACTTTCTAATCTAAAAAGAAAAGATAATAAAAGAAACACGTCTGGATAATTAACTCACACTTTAATAATTTATCTTTTGTTGCATATTCATGTGGCTTACATGGAAATAATAGCATATTTATATAAAAATACTGTACCTTATTAAGGATTAACTTGTTAAGGAAGAGGATCAACCTATCTCGTTCAAGTTTATCTGTGCACTATTGAAATAAATGAGAGTTTTGTCATAAGTGAACAGAAACACAAAATATCATCACTGGACAAAATCAACCAACAAACAATAAAAAATTATGTCATCTTTTAAACATTAAGAAAATCAGAGAAGACTGTCAATTATTACAATTCTTCAATGTCTTACATTCTCTACAGTTTTTAATTTCTCTAATCTCCCTAGAAAGGCAGATATTTTTAAAAGTCAAATAGATTATTTCAATATATATCTTTAAGAATATATGTAAAAATTAAAACAAATGAATTAGCACGAATGATACTCTTGAATTAAGTAAAAATTCTAAAGGATTAATGACATTTTACATAAACTATATCATGATGAATACAAACAAGAAGAACAATGTCTGCCTAAAATATAAATGCTATTCCTCAATTATTCAGGTTTACTAGATTAAAAATGATATAGAATTTAATAATGCAATTTTGTGTAACAGAAAACAAAAAAGAATTTTCACCCGGTCATATTATTTTCTAGGTATGTTGTGAGACCTTATTTAGAATCAGTTTCCTAATCTACAAAGCATGACTGACAACTGAGGGAACTGTAAGAAGCACTCATGGCCATTTTCAAAATTGGTGAAATGGTTTTACGGCAGTTGACTGAAATTTAAATTGTTAAGTGTACGAGGAATGTAAACACAAATAGAATGAAGTGTATACACTGCAAAAGTAGGTAATACTCAAATTTGAGCTGCATGATGGATAAACTGATCGATTTGAACTTTCTCCACACCATGCTCAAAGTGTTAAATGACAAACATTATACAATTAAAAAAATGTGCTAACTGTAAGTACCCTTTTTTTAGTCAGAGTAGTGCTAAAAAGTTTTACTAGCCTCATGCTGTAAACTTTAGTACGCTAGCATCATTTAAGATTTTTCCAAAATGGAAAACAAAAAGTAAACATAGCTCTAAAAGTCACTATTTCTTTTACACACCTGCCCTGCTCATCCATACTTAAAGACTGGCAAATAGGTTGCTAAAGTCGTTCAAAGCAGCAACTGAAAAAAAATAAACTGACATGGACAGAAACTAATCCATTAGTCGTTTTCCTATTCATCTAACTTATATTTAAATAAGTATAATGTAAATTAAAGAAAAACTCATGAAGGAAGTTATGGTAACAGAGTTATCAAATAGAATTTAAATGTAGTTTTGAAAATTTATCATGTACCTCAATGACACTATCAAAAAGTAGTTTCCTTAAATGATATTCTTACCCTCTCTAACATTCCAATGATGTATCTCGTATCTGTAAAAGGTCCTATTTCTTCATGACATCTGCCATAAACAATAGCAAGGGCTTGTAAACATAGACACTTCATGTTTACTTTTGGAGTGAGCAGGAAACGATGATAGAGTTCATTAAAAAATTCATACCTACATTAAAAAAAAATTCATGATAGAATTAGCCATGAAATTAACAGTGAAAACAAATATATAGTAGTCCCCCACTCTCATCCTTGGGGGCTATGTTCCAAGACCCCCACTGGATGCCTGAATCCAGACAGTAATGAACCCTATATATACTGTTTTTTTTTTCCTATATGTACATACCTCTGATAAAGTTTAATATATTAGGCACAGTAAGAGATTAACAGTAACTAAAAATAGAATAATTATAACAATACACTGTAATAAAAAGTTATGTGAATATGGTCTCCCTCTAACTTAAGGTATCTGATAACCGATCTGTTAGCTGAGATGGCTACTAAGTGACTAATGGGTAGGTAGCATTTACAGTGTTGGAGATTATTCATGGGATAGAATAGGACAGCACAGATTTCATCACGCTACTCAAAATGGCACAGAATTTAGAACTTACGAATTGTTTATTTCTGGAATTTTCCTTTTAATTGTTTTGGACTGTCGTTGACTGTGGGTAACTTAAACTATAAAAAGTGAAACTGCGGGTAAAGAGGGACTACTATAACAAAATATGAAGAATAGCTTACGATCTCTTAATTGATCCACTTTCTTCATTCTCATCTTCCTCCAACAGTAATCTCAGGTAATAGTCTCCTATTTTGATCTCCTCAGCCAGGCACTCATATTTAACCTTTATTAATAAAAGCAAATTACATTATTTTGATATAGATATTTGGCAATTTCCACACAATCACTTCTTAAATTCTGTTCAGAGCTTTTTCTTTTCTTGATAAGGCAGCCTTTAAATTCAGAAAAAAATTCATCATTTCTTAAAATACCTGGTTATTATTGTGACTATTTCAGTTAAATGGTAAGAGTGAGAATTATGCACCAATTTTATGAATTTAAAACTTGCTGATAAAAACTTTCAGTACTATATGGTGTCCATAAAGGCTTAAGGGAAAGAAGAATCAAAGCCCTTTTAAGGGATAATCTGCTTCATTGCCTTCTTGGCTTGCCCTGACTAAGCAAGGAGTAAATGGTCCTGCACCACACACAGTTTGCTCAACTCACACAAGCTACTTTAGGTCTTCCCTCATCTCCTAACCCATCAACTACATTTTATGGTATACTTTTGTACAGCATTCATTCTCTGTATGTCAAATTACCCCAGGCTACAGACTGGAGGTGACGCATGAGAGAGTAGCCCATGATCAGGAGCTGGGGCAGCACCATGACGCTTGTACTCAGTTAGGCTGCTTATCTCAAGTAAAGATTTGCAGGATATTGTAAAAAAAAAAAAAATTTCCTGACTAGGTTATCAAAATTCTTTTTCCAAAGCCTAAAATAACTGACTTCTAAAAATATAAACTATATAAAATTAAATATATAATGTATATCCATACAACTTGCTTTCTATAAATTCTGAGCATTCATCAACTTCTATTTATTAAGCATATACTGTGTGTACCATGCACTACTCTAGTATTCAGGGATACAACAATAAACAAACATAAAGAGTTCTGTCCTTACAGGTGTAGCAGATAAAAATGTAAAACATATGATAGCTGAGTGACAGTAAGTGCTATGGAGTGAAATAAAGCAGAGGAAGGGGACAGAGAGAATGTATGTGTGTGTGTATGAGTGCATATTTTTAAATATGGTGACTGGGGAAGTCCCACTTAGATGATGACATTCAGGAAAAGACATGAAGGAAATGAGGAAACAAGTTGTGAGGCTATCCACAGAAAATAAGACAGCACATAGAAAAAAACCCTGAGTTAAGAACATGAATTTGGTGTTCTCCAGGAAGCCAGTGTGGTTGGAGCAAGAGTGAAAGTGTGAGTAGAAGAGTAAGATCAAACAAACATAAGATTAGGGGTTACACAGATTCTGTCTTGTAAGTCATTTTAAGGACCCAGACTTCTACTAAGTGAGATGGGAAGCCATAGGAACACCAGAGGACTTTGAGTAGAGAAGTGACATTTTAACAAGATCATACTGTTGCTATATTGATAATGAATTAATTGTAGGGAAGTAAGGATGAAAGCAGAGAAACTATGATCCTATAGGAAGAAGAAGTGTAAATTTTAAAGGTACACTAAATATATTTGTTGACAAATTGGATTCGGAGTACAAGAAAAATGATTTCAAAGTTTGTGACCAGAAAATAACAGGGGGCCATTATCTAAGATCAGAAAGACTACAAGAGAAGTAGGTCTGGGAGAAAGACAAGAGCAAAAGTTTTAGAGCTAAGTTCTCGATGCTTATTAGGTAGCCAATTATAGGATAAAAGTATTAAATCTAGGAAGGAAAGTCTAAGCAGGACATAAGAAAAAAAAGGAAGCCACCATCATATAGACATTTAAAGCCATGAGAATTGAGGCAATGATTATAAGTGAAAATAGGTCCAAGAACTAATCCCTTAGGACCAACCAACACTTAGTAGTTGAGGGACTAATGAAAAATGAGTAAATAAGGAGCAGCCAGAGAAGGTGGAGAAAATCCAGGAGAACATAGACTCCCAAAACCAAAGTAAAGAAAGATTTTCAAGGAGGAAGAAATAAGCAAAATCAAATTATTACATATTTTGGAAATGCAGCTGGGTTAAAGATCAAAGGCTACAGGGTCATAAGCATCTTCAAATTTACAGCTATCATAAGAATTTAAATTATACACAGGCACACAAAATTATTTACTACCAACATGTTTCTTGTTCTTGTTTTGTCATTCTTCACATCAATATTTTAATAGAGTAGCAAAACATAGTCACATTAGGAATCAAATTATCATAAGAATTAAATAAGCTACAAGGAACAAGGAGAACAAGCTATTTCCATGGAGAAATAATGGAAAAAAGGGAAGAAAACAATCAAAGAACAGATCTGAAATGCACAGAATCAAATTTATTAAAACTGCTGCATTATTCTCAGGTACAAATCCCAGTTACTTAACAAATTAATTTTTTATTTTTGTCTCATGCAAAGATTAAAGTTTTCCAAAGATACCTCCATAAAATTAAAAGCAAAAGGACATATGTTATATAAGTTAAACACTCCAAAAATAATACACGCTTATTTAAAAACCTAATCTACTACAAATATTAAAATTTACCTCAAATTCGTGGTGGTTCCAGGAGATCACATTAGCACTACCAAGTTCTCTATCAATATTAAACGCTCTCATTTCAGATTCAAGACTATCTCTCAATTCTTCTCGTGTTTTGAAATTCCAAATTAGGTTTGATCTGGCATGGTCCTGACCAAACCTAGACGTACATATGACAGGAAAATAGTAGGAAGCAATTAACATTTTAAAAAAATCTGTAAATATCCTTTACTACATCTTATAAAAATACAGTGGAATTAATAAACTTTAGCAAGTGTAAATAAAGAAAATAAAACATCTAACAAGTATAGTAAAATGTTAATGGTAGAATTTTGGTGATAGGTATATAAGTATTCACTGTAAAATATTTTTACCTTTACTGAATGTTTGAAAGTTTTCATAATAAAATATTGGGGAAGAAAATGAACCCAAGCAATAAAACAAATCTGTGTGAATTTCAAAATAATAAGATATTTCCATTTTAATATTTATTGATAATATAAATTCTAGCCAGAAAATAATAATAATCCAATATGAAATTTCAGGTTAAGGTAAGAATTTCTGGATTACTGGGTGTGAGGTGTGTGGGATGAGCAACATTCTAGATTAGAACTTTACAAACTAAGAAATTGCCAAGCTCTGATTGCTATTTTCAAAATATCTTCCTTTTATTTCTGAAATAATTTAAGTATTGTAATAAATCTGAACACAAATCTGAACTGGGAATGGATAGGCTTCATTTTCAGTCTGCAATCCTCCTAGAAAGTGTGACGTCAGAGTTCCAAGGGAGTTCTAGAAAGGGACAACACATTTGAAGGATTCTTGAGGAAGAAAATTAAGGCATATTCTTAAGGCCATACTATGTGCATACTATAGACTTTAAAAGTACTGTGGGAAGTTTTCAAAGCCAAGGTATAATCAAGAAATCAGCTTCTAGACTGAGTACTGTGAATTATCTCAGAAAGTTTTACAAACTCCCCAAAATGTTTGTTTCGCAGTCTTTCTATGTGTATGTATTGGGGGGGAGGGGTTAATAAATGAGGAGAAGAAGGGGTTACCATATTAGAAAAGCTGGAAAAGTATGTGTGAGGTAGGCTAACATTTATATGCATTTTCCATGAGTCTCATATTTTCATCATTCACCTCTTTTAAAACTCCATTTCCAAAAAGGCTTAAAGAAGTTATGATGCCGTTATTTCTAAACCATTATAAAGTGTTTTAAGGTAAACATTTATAAGCCTTAATAAAATTTTAAAAGTAACTTTGGCTCCTTACACTACCAACACTCTATAAAAGTCCTTAATTTTATTGAAGCATCACTATTCATACCAAATTTAGCAGTTATAGTTCTTGACCTTGATAGCATAAAAATATCTACAGCATAAAGTATTAGGTCTAAGAAAACAAAACAAAAATCTGTTATGATTCCTCTAATGGCAATGCCAAATTTAATCTATGTTGGAAAAAAGGTTTAAAGTTTACCTATAATAGAAGAGATCCCAATTTGCTTCTATTTTTATTCTTTGTCTTCTCTTTCGGAGAACTACTGGTTTTTGATTTAAATTCTGGAAAAGGAAAAAAGTTCATAGTGCTCAGTCTAGGGCTACCAAATTGGCTCAGTCAGAAGATTCATCACTTTGTAAGTGATGAGAAACATTTCCTTCATCAAATTTCGGCAGAAACAAAATTAATCAATCAAAATCTATGAAATATGAATATATTAGATTATATCACGATGTGATGCTTTGTCAGCATATATATCTATAGTGTTGATGAAAAATTTTCCACGTAGCCTAAAGTTATTGTTTCAACACCAAACTTTGTTAAAGTTTATAGTGATGATTAATAAAATTTATAACAGTCAAAAACAGTGACTCGTTTTAAACACTGACATGCAGTTAATACAAAAGTCATGGGAAAATAATAAATGCAAAAGGTTACAGGTTATTAAACTGCTACCAAAGCCAAGAGGAGCAAGTATAAATTGAAATAGCTAATGGACAAGAAATAAGTATCTACATTCAGACACATGTGAAGTGAGATTTGAATTTATTAGACAAAGAATATCAAAGATGACTCCACATGCCAGGCAGTTTAATGAATTTCACACACGTAGCAGGAACTTAAACTCACCATATTGTTTCTGTCCTGAATATAATTGTAAAAAGGAAAAAATAAAAATTTAAAGAAAATAAAAATGAGAGTGAGTCTCTAACTGCTAAGCTATAACTATTATACAGATTATACTAGGATCTCGCCAATATAAATTACCTTCACTTTAAGATGGAAAACAGCCCACCTGCTTCTCTAAGTCTATGGCTTAAATTTTAGAAAGTATAAACCCATTTGAGAATTCAAAGACAGCTATGGCCTCTATTCCAGAGAAAGACATCTAAATAAGGTTTACAACTGGAGGGGAAGATTTTAAAGATTTCTTGAAGTCTATACATGGACTGGAGGTTAAAATTTTTTGCCCCAAGTAAAACTTGTACGTATTTTAGACTCAAAAATTCTAATCTTCAGTGTGATAGAAACAAAAGTAGAAAGTAGTATAGATTAAAACATGAAAGTGTGTACCTTCATTAAAGAAGTGGCAAATTATATAAAATAAAGCAAGAAAACAGACTAGATGACAGAACAAAAGGTAAAATGGGTAGTACATTTTAAAAAGTAAATGCTATTTGAAATATAAAACCTACTGGTTAGGGAAATATTTCTTACAAATTTCAATTCTGTGCACTATCATGAAAACTAATATAAGGGAATGTAAACAAAATTTGTAAACAATTCAAAAATGTAGTATTAATAACAAACCTTTCCTTGAAATCTCTAATTAAGGAGTACTTTCTTCGATTTTCCCTGCCCTCAGGACAAAAAGCTGGGAGTCTAGAGCAATGAAAATGTAAATGCTATACAGACAAAGGGCAACCAGCTCACCATAAACTGAGCTGACTGATTTTGAGACTTAGGCTAGAAGCTCTAAATGGCTAAACAAATCCCTAAACTGAAAATAACATAAAGAAGTAAAAAGCCATTTTATATATTAGCCAAAGGTTATTATTAATCCAATGAAAAACATTAGCTACATATGGAATTGGCTTCATAAACATTCTGATTACATAAGAAATGCAGTTAATTTCAAAGACTAGTTGGTTAATCTTGACAATGGTTAATTTTTAGACTTTAGCTAAAGCACAAGATCATTCCATATTTTCGTGTTAATATTTCCTACAAATAAAATAGTAATAAGATTATTCAGTTTCATTACAAGTAATTAATACTTAATACAGTATCCTGGAAGAAATAATTAATTTGCTACCAAAATAATTTCTTACCAGCATGTATCTATTTGGCAGCATTATTTGCTTAACACTTTAGATAACACTCCACTAAGTAAAACCAAAAGACCAATAAAACATTATTGACACTAAAAAATCATTCTTTTCCCTCTGAATTGTCTTTAAATAATAGATGTTAACTACATTTCTAGCTAAAATAGTTTTGTGTTTAAGCTTAAGCTGGATAAATGTGATGTATGAAATCTAATGCCAAAAAGTTATTTTCAGTATAATTATATCTAACAGCTTGAAACAACTATTATTTTAAATAGATTTAACTACCTGAAGGCAGGAGCTTATAATTTTTAGTAACTGTGAAAATCATTCACATCATATTTGTAGATTAGGTTTTCAATTGGTCAAATGCCATAGCGATATTATGACCAGACATGTCCATAGTGCTTTTATTACTATCTTGCTTGTACAGCAAAGCAACCCTATAGGATAGAGAAGGGAGGTCTTGTTATTCTGATTTGAGGAAAAAGGAAAGATTTTGAAAACCCATTTTTCTATATGGGTTAATAAGTGATGAAACCAGGCTCAAATTTAGGTTAAGTAATTCAAAGTTCAGTATTCTTTTTACTTTCCTAGCCATTTGAAAGCCTATCTAATGATTCTTTATATTGTATATGTCACTCATACAAATTAGCATTAACCCGTTAAGCTCAAGTTCTAAAGAACTTTATTTTGGTTTCAAATTTCAGATACACACAAGACTAATATTTGTTCTGTTGCATCTAATGTCTTATGTTAGGTATTTTGAAAATTCATGAGAAACTTGTTCTAGAAAGATACTTATATTACTTTCCTTGAATAAGGAAATAACTACCATAAATAAAGAGAAGGTTAAAAGGAAATAAGTATGGTCAAAAAAAATTGTGAATTAACTTTTACCAGACATCTTAAATCATTCTTAACCACTGCACAATCATCTTAAATAGAAGAATGTACATTACTGAATTAGGTTCTGTAGCACATACTACATTCTGACAAATGAGACTAAAACTGTTTTATATTGAAAAATTTAAGTACACACAGTAAATTTACTTTAAAAATGTGAATCTTATTTCCAAAACACTTTTCTGGCTAGCTCTGAATTAAAAAGCTAAACAAGAAGGACACCTTTATTCTTATAGCTAAAAAACAAATTTCAGAGAAGGAAAATAGATACATATGAATGAAAAAGTATGGAAATTGGAAGTTACAATAGAAAATTAAGAGAATTTTATATTAAATTTCATATGAAATACCTAACTAAAACCTTTACTGTTGATTCATAAAACTACGAATAAAGAAAAATTTATGTAAAAATGTGAATCAATATTAGCCAACATTTCTTCAGGTGTTTAGTCAGAAATATCTGACTACCATCTCTTGAACAGCAACAGCTGAAGTAAACCTAAGATATACATAAGTGCTAGAAGTTTGAAAGCAGATTTTATTTTTACCTCTTTTTGTGCAATACCCATTCTATCTCTCCAATGCATTAACACAAGATCCACTTTTTCTTTGGCAAATTTTTCAACTTCTTTAGCAGCTTTTCCAGCTAGTCTTTGCCACTCCGGAACTTTATTAAATTTTCCATACTGATCCTGTAAAAAATGTTAAAAATCCATGATAGTCCTATTTGAAATTTATTTTAATCTAAGTAAAGCTGAGTCACACAATTTATTTTACATGATTAAATAAATACAAGATGTTAGGGCTCAATGAAAATACAAGGTGAAAATTTCTACAATAAATTATATTTTTTGTTTGGGAAATCTTAACCTGTCTGCTTAGTTTTCAAGATGATTCATTTTAGAGAGGTGGCCAGATGCAAGTGGGAAGTGGGAGCAGACAGAGAAATGGGGTGAGGACATCTCAAAAAATATTGATTTTCTCAAAGATAGCCCAACTTTAATAATTAAAATAGCTAATTATTACTATTTATAAAGTTAGATTGCGATAATAGGTACATAACTGTAAATACACAAGAAATTATTAAATTGTACACTTAAAACAGGTGAGTTTTTTGATATAAATTTTATCTCAATAAAGTTATTAATATTTTTTAAAAATACTATTCAATACAGTAAATTCTTGGTTCATTTCTGAAATTTTTAGTGTGTTTCAGAAGAAAGTACTCTTTCATCCTGAGAAGATACTTAGGACAATCATATTTACCATTGCTATTTTCACATTATCTCTAACATGCATCCGATCAGCATCCTTCTCAGGAACTGAATCTGCGCTATCCAAGTATGCCAGCAAGCCTGGTGGCTAAAAACAAAAACAAGGCATAAAATCCATTTTCAAAACTACACAAAAGAAAATTTAGCCTTCAAAACCCTAATAAATACTATAATTTAGTTATTTATTTAGGGTAGAATTTATTATATGAATGCCCCTATGATAAGTATCTTTTAAATGAAAAACAAATAAACTTAAAACTTTTAACAGTATAACTAATAAAATGTTATTGGGCAAGAAAATATAAATCTTTCCAGTTATTCAACTGACTTACCAAAATGCGTTTCAACAAGTTTGTTGCAGTTGCATTATCAGCTGTCCAGAGTCCCACTAAATGTCTACTTAGCTGTCTGAAAAAAGCAGACGTTGAGAAAGGTTTGCTGCTTTATCTCAGCTAGAACAGAAAGGAATTTTTAAAAACAAAATATCACATAAGAAATATGACTACAGTAAAAAAATCATTCTGTTAAATATTAAAAATTAATTTTAATTTGGAGATGTATGAAATAGTAATTCAAATATTGCTAGCATTTAGAATTTTCTCCAAATTAAAATGCTTCCCTGATACACTCACTAATTTTCTATAGACCTGAACATTAAGTAGGTTCTTACCCCATTTAAAGATAGGAAAAAAAAAACCTGAACTTGATATAATTTGTTTGTACAATGATAAAAAAAAAAAAATTAGGCTTAATGATACAGCTAGTTTGTATAACAAGTCCTGACAATAGTGACTTTTAGTATTTTGGCTTTCTCTGGAATTCTGAACACGAACAAAAGTCAACAGTTCTAATATAATATAACCTGACAACGTCAGAGATAGAAAATATTTTCAGTTTTGGAGTTTGGACAAAGACTTAAAGCACTTGAAGCAAATTAGTCTACTTGTCCCACTTTTGAGTTAGCTAAAAGCATATTTTGGTTTAAAGTGAAAATCTAGATCCATGTTGAACCTATGCCTTAGTAATTTATTAATCTTAATCCTCATGATAACATTTGTCCTAGGCTAGAAGCTCTTCATGAGCAAGGAATATATTTTATTCACCGCTGACCCTTCTGTGCTTTGGTAGGGATTCACTGCCATTTGCTCTAAGAATGGGCATGAAACCTGTGAGGGAAATAATCAAATAATCACCTACAGTCTTGTGTATTTAAACGTTATATTCCCAGAAGAAAACGCAAATTATACTTTGTTCTGTCACCATAAAAATGAACACTACTAAAACTGTTCATTCCTGTGCCTATTTGAAAGTTAACGTATTGAAGTAATTACACTTGTAATTTCCTTCACTGGCATTTGGTAGGTATCGTATCAATGATTCCTAAAAAGGCTTTAATTGGGGGATAAAAGAGATAACATTTTATAATAGCAATTTGTAAAAGATAGAGCAATGAAAATAAAAAGTAGTATTCCTATTATAATTTGACAGCTTTTAAATATTGTGATTGATTAGAGTAGGGAAAGTAACTGATTGACAATAAAGAGGAACACAAGCAAACATCTAACATGGGGGCTTAATAGAATAAGACATCAAATAAGTCTACTGTAATGGAAGATGATGTCTAGCATTACTAATAAGGTAGTACACCAAAGAAATAACCTTCCTTTTGCATCTTTCTATCCTCTCAGGCAACATAAAAGACTACTTTTGTGGCCAACATTTACAAGTGAGGGATGCATATAGCTTCGTATAATAGTATAAACAGTAGAAAACTATTGGCAAGGCAGCATACTAAGACACTGAATAACTGGATGTAGGTGATAAAAGAAATTTATAGTATCATAAAGTGAACATAAGTCAGCAATGTATTATTATTTAAAAAGTCAAAAAGAACATAATTAAAAGTCATACCTTTTTTTTTTTTTTAAACTGAATCATAACACGGATATCTGACAGGGTCACATACTGGGAATCATAAAGTTTAAAAGGGCTAGAATTCATATAGCCTGGAGTAAATGAATAGAAATATGTGTTTCCTTATATTTGAATCATTATTATAAAAAAGATGATTTGCCAAAGGGAGAACTGCTTATAAGAGATTTAGGACAGGCCTAGGTTAGACTGGTTAGTAAATTCTTAAAGTAGAGTATCTCACTGACTAAAGATATTTAAAAATTGATTATGCAAAGTTTTTACATAGGGTCATCTGCATGCAAGATAATCAGAGGGAAGTATAAGGAGAAAAAGCCTGGGCATATGGTTCCTAGTTCTACATGCTTCTGTGCACTCTTTTCCACATTCTAGTTGCATGACTGTAGGTGCAGAGCCTGATAATAGGATAGTGGAGGAAAAAGCAAACAGTTTTATTTTATTCCTCTCAAGTTATCCAGGGGCAGGGACAATGATCATTTCTGCATAATTCTTGAATAAGGAAAAGGAGAACAAGGGGAATCAAAAACAATCAAACAAACAAACAAACAAACAAAAACAACGAAACATTTGTATAATCCAAACACTTATTCAGTTTGTTTTATGTAATTACTGAGTTCATTCTCTAAACAGCAAGTTAATTTACAGTAAATTAAATTTAACCTACCTATTTGTAAGCATCCTTTGATCTGAGCTTATGGTAAACATCGCAGTATGCAAATGTCGAGGTAAGGCACCTTCACTTAGGGCAAGCTCCTGCATTTTTGTAGCAATTTCCTTGTCACCTTCCTTTGGAAAAAGGGTAAAATGATCCCTAAAGCAGCAATCTAAAGCAAGCTATCCTAATTTTGTAAAATTGATTTTACATCTCTAGATAAAATAATCATTCAGTACACAATAAAACTTAAAAATGTACTTTCGATTACTCTCAAAACGACACAGGTGAGCAGTAGTATACATAATTTTAAAAGTATTATTTGCCTTTAGAATGAAGTTTAAATATTTCCAAATTTCCTATAAATTAAACTTTACTTATTAATTAAGCAAAGGTTTATTCCCTGAGTACATAATTAGCCAACAAAGGGGAGAGGTAACACAGGGAAATTGCCAATTTCTACCAAAGGCATCTGCAAATCTGCCTTGCTTTTGTTATTAATAGTATATTAATTTTCATAGTAAATACAATTCTTTATTTTTTTTAAAGAATGATGTGATATAAGAGTAATTCTTTTAATTCTGATTTTACTTATATGGACTCAGTTTGGCAACAGGATAGAACAGATAGAACACCTAATCAAACTAATTATAGAACTATAAATTAAGCAAACAAATGTGATATTTAAGACAACTGTCGAAAATTAAAAATGGTTACAATGTTACTAAAAAAAGTATAAGTATATAGTACAACTGAATATGTACATATGTCATTTGGATAAATATGTAGTATATATATGAACATATATATATAGTATGTATACATACATATATCATTTAGAACAGTAAACAGTGTAAGAGGAAATTTTAAAAATGCCAATAATAGCAGTTAACTATAGATGGTAAAAATACAGATGATTTATTTTTATTTATTGTGTATTTTTTCTGAACATCCCAATGTTTCTTCAAAGATCATATAATGCTTTTACAATCAGAAAAAATATTTCAAGATACTTGTCAAGATTTCAGTGTAAATAAATAATATTATCGTTACAAAGACATCAGCTTTTGTCACTAGCTATGAATCTGACATATATGGTTTGTACTGAAGCCAAAAGTAGGCATTTTGGTTATACCTGGCACTCAATAAATACTTCTGAATTAATGGCAATACAGTGGTGGAGCAGTGTCAGGGATACACTTTTGTTTGGTCTCTTAATCCTTACTGTCCTTGGCTACTGCAAGCTCTGTAAATGAGAGATGTGGTACTTTGGAAGCTAAAATGAGTATAGAACTCATTAGCTAGAGGGAAAATTAGCCTTTAGTTGTATATACACAATAAAAATACAAATAAACTTTTGATGTTCTACCAGCTTAATTCCTTAATTCCTAAACAGTTACTTAAGAGTATGCTAGTTCTGTGCTTATTATTTAGCTACACGTTATATTTATGAGCTACAATTGCCAAGTCTTTTGATAAATGGGGCACTCTTACATTTTATCCAAATTACTACATGAAAACAAAAGAATACAAGAATTCAAAAGCCATTTAGACTGAAGTCAAATAACTTTGATGTTCTACCAGCAAGTTATATATAATTTTTAACAGCTACTCAAGAGTATACTAATTCTGTGCTTACTATTTAGCTACATGTTATATTTATGAACTACAATTGCTGATTGTTTTTGATGAAAAAGGCGCTCTTACATTTTATCCAAATTACTACATGCAGCAAAAGAGTACAAGAATTTAAAAGTCATTTAGACTAATGTCACTGTAAACATCCAGTAAGCAAGTTGACATTCATAGCCACAAATCGCAACTTCTAAAAAACGAAGGTAAACCAACTATTTTGGAGAAACAATATCCTGATTCTGACGATACCATGTCCTGTTCTCTTAGAGATTAATTACAAATGCACTTTAGCATGAGGAACTAATATTTAGTTCTGTTCTTATTTGATACCACTTTGCTATAAACTGAAACACCATTGACAGATTTCTATGTAACTTCAGTACCTGAAGATTCCAATACCACCACCACCAACTCCCCCCCCAAAAAAAACAAGGAAAAATTCTAACTTTTAATTCTTTTTAAATAAAATAAATAATTTAGGAATAGCAAGATTTATTTGCTCTTATCTCACTTAAGAACTTAAAACTTAGTTTATTACTGCAAATTGTTTCTGCAATTCATTGTAAATGAATTTCTGAATAAAGATTTAAAATTACTTTCCTCACAAAGAAAAACTGCACATTTCCCATAAAAGATTTAAAGGTAATTTTGTCAGCTTCAATTAAAATAGCCAATCAACATTCAACTAAGTTTAAAATTTTAAAATTGTTCTCTTACCTCTATTATTGCCTTCATAACCAATCCAGCTCCCTTTATAATTGCCATGGAAGGATGCTTTAAAATGGGGTGGGGGGTGGGGCGAGGAACGTACCACAGAATAAAATAATTTTATTCCAACATATTTAGTTTTTGCTTTTAAAGAAGATACATAATTTAATAAAAGTATAAAACATAAAATTAATAAAGAATATATCTCAAAGTCAGATGAGTTTGGTTAAAAATTTTAGGTATTCTTACAATATATCGCAATATATCGTCTTAGAGATACTAAAACAGAGTTTACAGTAATAGGAAATAGCTCACACTTATTTGAATAATATGTATTATACTTATTTGAATAAATATCAAGCAATGTTATTAAAAATAGGAACTGACATTTATAAGTTAATATAAAATATCACACACACGTATATAATAAATACTACAGTATCATACTGCTGGGGTGTTAGGTAGATATGAGCAACTAGGGAATGAAAGCCCCTCCCAAAGACCTCCCTAAGTACCTCTCTGGAACACTCATTTTATGGTTATAAATTACCCCTACATCCTAAGGTTCAAAGGAGTGAAGATCCATAAACTAGTGGCTGGTTCAATATAGCCACAAGCGTTTGTGCAGTCAGTCCTACACTAACCTTATGCTCTTAGCCTCATTACACCATCATTATAATATCATGCCTATGCTCAGAAGTTCATGAATCTAATTATAATAGCCTGAATTCTGGGTAACCGCATGTGCAGTAGGCAGAATGCTATATAACAGCTAAATATCAATCAGAATGACCTCACATGCCAATCATCGAGCATCATCCTCGTAACATCCCATCACAGCCCTATCTAATATAATACAGACTTCCCCACTTCTGAGGCTTTACAGCCCTCTTCACTGTAACCTGCCCCTCCCTTGGAATATACTTTAATTATACCTTTTGTTTCCAGTCTTCTCTGACATAGCCCATTTCTCTCTTGAAATGTATTTTAATAAATCTTACTTTTTCTAAATCTTGCTGATCAGTAATTCTTTATTGTGTTGGCGAAAAGAACCGAGGTACCCTTCAGTGCTACTGAGGTGATGGTGGATTTTAAATCACCCCAATGGTAACAATATGAAATAATATTTTAAATTGCTTATAAACAGTCCTGCTAAAGATCATCTTATTATTTGAGAATTTGTAAAGACAAGGGAACTTTGGGCCTACCGCAGGAAAAAAAATGAGTTTTTCATCACTTAAAGATGAAAAAGATGGGTGACAGCGTCAAAAAGTGATTAAAAGCCATTGACAAAGCTCTACATGAAATATCAAAAGTCTGTGGAATTAATGTCCTAATGTGATCATGTATTTATCAACATTACTATAGGATCACACAAGCAATATTTTAAAAACAAACTGAACCAAAAAGTGGTTCTCTTAGATTAGTTCTTATCTGATAAGAAAATATAAGCTCTTACCTGAAAGAGTTTAAAGAGGGTTCTTCCATTGGATGCTACCATTTCTAAGAGCATATCAAACTGCTGCCCTTCTGTTGTCTCACTATATGGAGCACAGAGGGCAAAAGTAAGGAAGTCCAAGAGTGAACTAATAACCAGGGCACCGGTCCCATGATCCTGAAACAAAGTAACATTACCTTACTCAGGATAGAGAGCTTCATTCAAAATATAGCAATAATGTGTTTCCTTCTATTATTCTATGTTAGAAGTAAACATTTAATTTCTCAACAAGAGGTTCGAAGTTTGAAGTAGTACTTGTTTTCCTAATGTAGCAAACTCGTTGCTTATCATCTCAAAAGGAAAATAATTAAAATTAAAATTTCGAGAGAATAACGAAGAGTCCTCAAACATCTATAACTAAAGTTATTGTAAATTTGTATTAAAAGCAATCACTGACAATACTTGCAAAAATCTGGCAATTTGATCATGTTCCTTCTAATAAGATTTCATTGACTGCTTGTCTCCAATATTGTTAACCAGTGATTGAAGAACAAAGATTAGGCTTAATTTTTTTTTTTTAGAAAGGCTTATTTCATAATGATATTTTAATAGAAAGACAAAATATCAAAAATCTGAAATATCATTATAAAAATCTAAAGGCATTACAATCCATCCCTCCTAGATGAATGGATACAGTCCTAATATGGAAAATTTATTATTAGTGACCAAACTGAACTGTGACCAATACTGACCAAAGTTAGGGGCTATAATTAAAAAACTGTTCATGTTGCAGTTCTGGAATACTTTTCAATAAAGTATGGTATCTATAATTACAACAAATTTAATTACAACTTACCACATGGGAATTAAATTTCTCCAGTAAGTTTTCCAGAAACTTCTTTGAAGAGAGAAGAGAAGCTTTGTTTAGCTGTTCTTGTCTTAAGTCATAGTCATCATGCATGGGCTATTGATTAAAAACAGTGATAATTCATGAGCACTCTCATGTGCTGGCATCACACAAAAGTCATTTATAAAGCATATTCATTAAACACAGAAAGAATTGATAAGAGAAGGAGACGAAAGTAATGATTTCCCTGGGGGTCTGATGAGACTTCATAATTTACCCACCAAGTTACTGTGGGTAGTACTGCATGGGGTACTTTCGCAAAAGTCAGAAAGCTTCTCACAAGACAAATGACACCCATTCCTGCTTCCTCAATTTTATAATTTAAATTTGAAATAAAACTTAGCATTGAAAAGCAAGTACTAAAATTCATAGCAAATATTTGTCTCAAGGTGATTATCTTTTGACTCTTGGAATAACTGAGAGTAAAAAAGGATTCCAGAATGATAGTTAGGAATAAAGATAAAATCCTAATTCTGCTATTGGCTACATCTGACCTTAAACAAGGAAAGTTACTTTAACTCTTAGTCTCCTTTTCCTCAGCCATACTGTGGGAATGAGAGCATGTACTTGTCTCATAACACTGTTGCAAAGCTTAAGTGAGATAATTCATGTAAAACACGTAGCCCAAACCTAATGGGTAATGAGGGCTCAATGTGTTTGTTTCATACTACAGGTATTTCATGTTCTAGTTGTCCCATTAATTCTTTCAATGGATTTACTTGTAGTAATAAAAACAATAAAATTCACTTTTGAGAATAAATGCAAGGTGATTACTTTCGTTTGTTCTATGCCGCAAAGTTGCCTAAAACACTTTACATACAAATAAAGTACCATCTACTCTATACACCATTGAGTAAATCAGAAATTTCAGTTATACTGAACAATTGCTTTCCCCCCGCCAAACAAGTTGTCACCAAGTCGGACCTCTACTTCTCAAACAGCTTTCAAATGTGCCTTCTTTAGCCCCTATCCTACCTTGGCATCCTTACATGGTCTACCTGCCTCTGACTTTACCTGTGATCTACTCTCCACATAGCACCCTTGAACTTTCTAAAATTTAAACCTGATAGATTACTGCTCCCCTGGTGAAAAATTTTTCAGTTTTCTTACTACAGGGTAAAAATCTAGCTTCTTTGTCTGATACGAAAGGCTTTTTTATGACTAACTGCATGTATCTCTCTAGCTATAACTCGTAATCCTGTGCACCCCCAATACATATCTTATGAAAGATTAGCCTAGAATCTTTTATCTTCCCTTGACCACAAAACCAAAATTAAGTGCTGCTTTTGAGGCATTCCATGGTCTCTGCAACTTTTTATTGCACACATAAGCTTACCTTAATAAACTATCAGTGATTTCAAGGAGGGAAGGAGCTTTGCCTTAACATTTTTGTATGTCTATTATGTAGCACAGTGTCTATAAGATGTGCTAAACAAATGTTTACTTGAATAAATAAATGGTTATAAGAGCAATTTAGGAAATACAGAAACACTGAATTTCATTGGTAAAATGGGTTTGTGGAAATTTAAATCATCAGCTGATTTAAGAAAAACACTACTTACACACATGAGAGCACAGAGCATATCAACAGCTGCATGGATTACTCCATTGTGGTTCCTCTTGAGTGCTTTTACTACCTTCACTCCCAGACGCTCCCGAAACCTTGTGGGGGAAAAAGTATATAATAGCAATATCAGAGCATTATTCTATTATTTCATTCTTAAAATGTAATATAATAAGTCATCTTAAGTTTCCATTGCATTACTGAAGTGATTATATATTTTGAATCCCGCTTCTAGAACATACCAGTTTTCGTAACTTACTTTCTTTGAAGGGGAAGACTTTATGGTTAATTAAAACTAAAAGACATGTAATTTCCCATTAGAATTAACTAAAACAAGAGTCAGTAATATTACGGGCGAGTATGATACCAATATCCCCCTTCGGTTCCACTCATCTTTCTTTTTTTCCTCATGAATAAAAACTACCATATCACCATATAAAAGTTATCAAGCTCGGTCAGCTATAAAGAGGTAAATTGTTGATTATTTGTTTTGAATTGTTCAAATTCTCTAAAAGAAGGTATGTTTCAGGAGACAACTTACTTTGGAAGCTGAGTAAAGGCTAGAAAGCCAGCTTTGGAAGCCACAAGCCTCCTCACAGCCTGGAACTGACTCTCAAGTTCTGCATTTGAAGCAACAACATCTCCCTCTTGAGACAATAATGCCGTTATGGCATTATTGATCAGTTTTTCTTTGTTTTCTGAGAAGAGACCCTAGGTGAACACAGATTATTTCAAAAAAGTTTCCATACCGAAAGTTAATGACAATGAACAAATTAGGATACAATTTATCTTACATCCTGTGTCACTGCATGCAGAACTCCGCTATATGAAATATTAGCATTGAACCTGAATACAGCATCTGCAAAGTTGCCATCTGTAAGGAGATGAAAAGGTCCAAAAAGATTTAGAGACCTGCATTCTTAATTCTTAAATTATTAGTCATTAGATAGATAGAAATGCAATTATATTTAAATCAATACTTACTTGGAGGTGTAGCCAGGAATCTAAGATGAAGGCTCTCTACTTCCTCATCTACAGGCATGCTGAGTAACCCCCATCGTTGACCTTTATGGGTTGATGTCATTTTTACACAAACGTCTCTGTTACCAGAGGCTCTTACTCCATCCAGCAAACTTGCTAATAAGGAATCTCTAAGTAAGGTTAAAAATAAAAAGGTTTTAAAATTGATAACTAAGGAGAATTTTGATTCAGAATGCAATACAGGCCCTTTAGCAGGTAACCTGTTCAGGTGGGCATTCTAGGTACAATGGGGAGTACAAAAGAACGGGCTTTAGGAGAAAGCCTAGTGTTTCAATACTAGCCTCTTCACCTTGCTGTCACCTATCTTGTATAAGTTGAGCACAGTAGCTTTACTGTTTTTCTGCTATTTCCTTAAGATTATTTTTAATAGTTTTACTGAGGCATAACTTAAAAATCACAAAATTCACCCAATTAAAATACACAGTTTGATAATTTTTAGTAAACTTATACAGTTGTACAATCATCACCACAATTCAGTCCTGGTAAAATTCTATCACCCCAAAAAGTTTCCTTGTGCCCATTTGCAAAAAAAACTCCCCAGGCAACAACTATTTGCTTTCTATCTATATAGTTTTTCACCAAGAGATAAAAAGAGAAACCACAGGCTGGGAGAAAATATTTACAAAAGACATCTGATAATGGACTATTATCCAAAAATATATGAGAAACTCTTAAAATTCAACAGTAAGAAAAACAATCCAATTTAAAAAAATGATCCAAAGTTCTTAACAGAGACTTTGCCAAAGATATACAGATGACAAATAAGCATATGAAAAGATGCTCTCCATCACATGACATCTGGGAAATGCAACTTAAGTCAACAGGTGAGATACCACTACATACCTATTAGAATGGCCAAAATTTGGAACACTGACACCACCAAATGCTGACAAGGATGTGGAGCAACAGGAACTCTCATTCGTTGCTGGTGGGAATGCAAAATGGCACAGCCACTTTTGGAAGATGGTTTGTCAATTTCTTAAAAAACTCAACATCCTCTTACTGTATGATCCAGTGATCATATTCCTTTGCATTCACCCAAAGGAATTAAAAACTTACGCCCATGCAAATCCATGCAGTGATGTTTACAGGTGTTTTATTATTCAGAATTGTCAAAACTTGGAAGCAACCAAGATGTCATTCAGTAAGCGTGAACAGAAAAATAATTCAGACAATGGAATATTATTCACTGCTAAAAAGAAATGAGTTACTTGGCCATGAAATGACATGGAAGAAAGTTGAATGCATAAAACTAAGTGAAAGAAGCAAATATGAAAAGGCTACAAATTGTATGATTCCAACTATGACACTGGAAAATGCAAAATTACAGAGACAGTAAGGTTTGCCTTACTGTCAGTATGGGGATGGGAAGAGAATGAATTTCAGGCAGTGAAACTAGTCTGTGTGATACTATAATGATGGATATATGTCATTATACATTTGTCCAAACTTATAGGTTCATCAGTTGTAACAAATGTACTACTCTGGTGGGAGATGTTTATAATAGGGAAGGCAACGCACATGGAATTTGGGGGAGGTGAAGTAGCACTTATATGAGAAATCTGTGTACCTTCTCTTCAATATTGCTGTGAACCTAAAACTGCTCTAAAAAATAAAGTCTATTTTAAAAAAACTTCAGAAATTAAATCATAATATGTAGTCTTTTGTGTATTGCTTATTTAACTTATTGTATGTTTTTAAGATTTGGCCCTTTTTATTGCTGAGTATTCCATTGTGTAGATGCACAGTATTTTTGCCTATCCATTCACTAGGTAATGTATACGTGGACTGTTTCTAGTTTTGGCTATTATGAGTAATGTTATGAACATTTACATATGTGGGCATGTTTTCATTTCCCTTAGGTAGAAACGTATAAGTCAAACTGCTGAGTCATATGTTTGATCTTTTACAAAATTGCCAAACTGTTTCTCAAAGCAGTTTTGTTATTTTACATTCTCGACAGCAATGTATGAGAGTTCCAGTTTCTCCACATCCCTGCCAACAACTGGCACTGCTAGTTTTTTGATGTTACCCATTTTAGTGGCTATGTAGGAGTTTTAATTATCTTTTCCCTAGACTTACATCTTTTCAGGTGTTTATTTACCACTTATATATCTTCTCTAGCAAGGCATCTATTTAAATCTATTATCCATTTATTATTGTTTTGTTTGTTTGCTTGTTTGTTTAGTACATAGTTATAAGAGTTCTTTATATATTCTGGATGTGAGCCCTTTATCAGCTATATGTTTTCCAAATATTTTCTCCCTGTCTGTGGCTTATTTCTTTTAGTTAATGGGCAGTTTTAAGTTTTGAACAAAGTTTAATTAGTCAAATTTTTTCTTTTATAATTGTGCTTTTGGTATTATATCTAAGAAATCTTTTCCAAATTCAAAATCACAAAGAAATTACTGCACTTTCTGAATGTAAGCTTTACTTGTAATAACAGAACCTTCTTCCTAGTACTATCATTAAAATTCATCAATATAATGTACATAAAGCTACATAATAGACATGACAAACTGTAAGTATTGAGATCCTTCCTCTGACTGGAACATCTGCACTATTTTTCAGAAGTTCTCTTCCTTCAATTCAGGACAGGAAAAAATACAACCTTTTGCTTAAGATACCATTTTGTTGACTTTATATCAAAAGCTTTCTAAGGTAAGAAAGTTACTAGTCATACCACAGAAAGTGAAAAACACTTCAATAAGGTTATATTACAAACAATGGCAAAATGTACATAACTGTTTCAACTAAGTTTTAAAAACAGATTAAGTCTCTATCTATTTACTGAAAGAACTGCTTGGAATGTAAACACTGCTAATCCCATGACAATGGCTTAGTATATAAAGGGAGATACAGTCATTTACAGAACAGAACAGCACAGCACAACACAAGGTAAGTATGTTTAGCTTACAGGAGGAGTTTATGAGCTATAGCATCTCACAGGTTTGTACTCAACAACCAAGCCACAGTAATATAAACATATGAATATTCTACTGGAAAATTAGTAATTAGCCTAATAAACTAACATAGAAAAGTAACTTCGAGTATAGTATTTAAAGCAACTTGCTACTTTAAATATCCAACAATTTAACAATGAAAAGTAGTAGTTGCTATTTTAAAATATGCTTTAAAAGCTTATGCTTCCGAAACACTTTATTTTCATCATTTCATTTAAAATCAAGTCACCATTTTTATATTCTCTTTAGGAATTTGACAACTGAATGAAAGTCATTTAAACATACAATAAAATAATGTCTTTACCTAAATTACATAATTTAAAGTTCTGGATTGTAAATTTGTTTTCCCTCTTTGATAGAGCACTGTGCTTTGCACATAATAGACTCTCAAAAGCTTAATGGATTTAAAAAATACCTCTCTGTTGAAGAATACTTCCGTATTTGCCCTTTTATAAATTCAATGGTAAAAAGTTGTGGATTTTCTGAGTCGCAAACCAATGCAAATACCTAATAAAGACAAAAAACAAGTTCATCAAAAGATGTTTAGTTTGATTGTATTTTGTTAGAAAAACCACACATCATCTTTTACGAAAGTTGATTATTTAAAAATGTAATGTTTACAATATCAAAATTTCATATAATTATTGAATAAAAAGTTCCATTCATTATATATGTGGAAAATAAATTTTGAAATATTCATTGTTCTAAGGTCAATAAATAATGTGAAGAATTAAAAATATATATTCTTCCTGTTTCTCATTCTTCAAGCATGAAAAAATATTATAATAGAAAGAAATTTATTCTACTTTATCAATGGGAAGAAATCTCATTTAAGCTAATACTGATGGGACTTACTTCTCCTAATGGCTTCAATGTTGCAATATTATAGGTTGCTGGATCCCGTTCTACTAAACATGTTTCTGTAAGCGCTAGAACTCTTTTTACAGGTTCCTTTAAACAAAATCAAGACATTAAAAAGTTATCAAAGAAAAATGTCATAATCAGATGAACAAACTTTTATCTTTAACACATGGGTCTTACCGAATGTCTAGGAGATATTTTTTGGACTATGAACTCTGCTAAAGATGTGATGGATTCATCAGTGCTGTATTTTCCAAAGCGGAGATTCAAATATTGCTCAAATTCTAAAGGTTCTTTTCTGATCCGCAGTGAAATACCTATGTAGTTGCCAGCATGATCTATTGCACTTTTTATAATTTCTTCTCTTTGCTCTGATGCAAACAAATGCTGCACAAATTTTGAAATTTAAAAAGTCAGGGTTGAAATATGTAAAATGTAGCCATATTGAATCAACTCATAGAAAAGAGACTGAAGTAGCAATTCTAGAGGAAAAAAAGGTAGTAGATATCATCATAGGTAAATAATCAATGTGTTGTGGTAGAAACACTATAACTAAATTAAAATCACACGGTCTGAGATACAGAGCCTTGCAAATAACTCACTGAATGGAAATTATAGCTACTCACAGTCTGGTTCTCATCACCATGTGGAAAATAGCACTCTGGAACTTTCAAAAGGGTCCCTAGGGACTCCAGCCAAGTCCAATGGGAATGGTGAGTAGTATGTGGGCAGGATTCCAGTTTCAACTAAGGTAGCTATGATTTAATCTGTTTTCACAGTGGGCCTTCTTAAAAGATTACCTTGAAGAATGTTTAAAATGTATACAAGTCATTGGCCCATAGATGTTGCAAACCAACCCTCAGGAGTGTATTTATAAAGGTTAAGAATAAGGTATTGCTACTTGCATTCAGTGCCTGGAGACCAGAAATACTAAATGTCCTGCAAAGGGCAGAAGAGTCCCACACAAGAAAGAACTGTCTTGTCCAGAATACCGAAATCTCACCTACTGAGAAGCACTGGATAGGATCATGTTTTAAAACCTGATTTTATTCCCAGCAGCTTATCACAGTCACTATGGATCAGAAGGTACCAGATACAGATTTCCTGAATGAATCTGTCACGTTACTATACTTGTAGTGAATTAATTCATTTTAACTAGTGTCTTTTAAAAGGCAGGGAGTATGTTTAGAAAGCAGATGATTAAAATCAAAACTGCTTGATGCCATTAAGCAATAAAATATGTTGGCAATTGAGAAGTATCAGAATTCTCATCCTTAATATTTACCATATGTACTGTAAGGCTTGGTTGAATTACTGTGATACAGTTACTCTGTTAAGGTCTGCAGGGCCATAGTTTTCCACCAAGGGATTAATCATTACAAACTTCCACTGCCCAGGAAAGAGACAAGGCTTTGGACAACAACACTACCATAGCAAGCTTTTAGGCTGCTTTTGGGTGGGAGAGGGAACTAATTTTCTCTTTGGGTCTTCATCTTTTGGGTCTAGATTCAGAGGTAACATGTGTTCTCTTAGATGAGGGACACTAGGATGGCACCCATCACCTGGATAAACAGTGAAATTTAGGATGGAAAAAGGCTTATAAAGCTCTGAAGAACTAATATATTTTGTAAATCATATTGTTTGCCTCCCCTTTCATTCTCTTTACTTTCTTTTTGCTACTCTATAGGCTCTTATGTATTTAAAAGTTTCAGGCTCGCCCTGGCTCTGCTACCCAGAGTAGTATAACTTATGTACAGAACACTAAATCTTGGAGTACTCTACCCAGGCCACTGAGGTAGCTATAGGAATTAAAATTCTCAAGAGACAGCTCAGCTGAGCCTCTCTATGTGGACTCTCTCTACTGCTCATCTTGGAGGTGCAGAGTTTCATTAAGGAAGGCGGGACATTTCTTATAAAAAGATGGTCATCATCTATAGCTCAGCTTCTAGTACTGGTTAACAAACAGGGTCTCAGCATCTTAAATAGCTTCTGCTATACTCCACAATTTACGTATAATTCATAATTTCAAGACAAAAACATGCAATGAATTCCAAATTTGAAGTTTCAATACTCAGATTTCAGATTACAAACAGCTGAGGAAAGACTATAAAAATAAGAGACTTTAAATTACTTTCACAAAGAAAGCTTAGAAACTTTCAAGACATCAAAACTAATGAAAATAAAAATTCTATCATTTATTGAACACTAAGCCATACATTCTGCTAAACATTTTACATAAATTATCTCGCCTGATTCTCAAAAAAAAAAAAAAAAAAAAGACATGTATATCACTCTTCTCATTTTAGAGATCTTCAAATTGGGATTCAATTGGGATTCTTTGATATCAAAACCTAAACTCTTAATATCACACTTCCTCCCAAAGGAATCACATGAAATTTCAAAATGAAGTGTCAAAACTCTGCTTTCCTTCAAATGGTCATGCCCCTTTTTAAATAACTCTTTAAAAACAGCACTTACCAATCTACTAAATCCTCCATAAAGTATACAAAATCCTCCTTGATAATCAGAGAGATCTACAAATCCTTCAATATTTCTATAGTCATAGGAACAGAGGACTCTATTGGTTGCAGGATTAATTTGGTCAAAGCCTCCAGGAGTTACTTCCAAGATAACAGGTTTTCTTGTATCACTCCAGTGATGCTTATAGCAGTTATATCTCTAGAGGAAAATAATATTAATTTTAGGTTCATATATATACACTTACCATAAAATAAAGTTACATTTAATGTGTCGGTTATTGACGAAACAACCAAAAATCTGAACAATACTATAAATATTTAGAGCTAATATCCAAAATGTTAAAGACATTAATTTTAGCTATTTGGAGGTTTGTGTTTATTTAATTAAGAATGTTCACTCCAACTGAAGACAATATGTCCTTTTTAAATTAAGTTTGGGGTTACAATACTTTGCAAAAACAATTTTAAGTCACTTTTATGCAAATCTATAGGAAGAAAAAAGAAATCCTCAACAGAAATGTTATTCTCAAAGAGTTTTATTGGGAAAAAGATTTCAACTTTTGTTGATGGATTCTTTTAATTTAGATCCAGGAAAGAGCTAAGTCACATTTTGGGGAAGTTAGAGTATTCAGTTTAAACAATCTGAACTATCCAAGATATTAATATAGATTTTCTTTCTACATACACAGAAGCTGAAGCCTCAGTTTCACTTTAGGCTTTTCTAATCACACCAGTGGAAAGTTACCTTCAGAAGTTTGATCTTATTAGCAAGTAAAATTCCATTTAGACCAAAACATTCTTTTGTAAGTTAAAGTACCTAGTATCAGAAATGACTAGAACTGTCAACATTCATTTACTACCCAGTTTTAAATTCTTAAAAAGAAAAAAGGGCTTAGTGGAGGCTGCTAAACAAAATTATATGATACAGAAAAAAGAATTTAAAAGACAAAATGAAGCAAAGAGAATATAAGGATAACAAAATGTCAGATGTGAAATGAATATCCCCTTGCCCATCCAAAAAGTCCACAATTCCCTACCCTTCAATATGAGGAAAATTAAATGGTTAAGGTAAAATTAAATGGGTTGCTCAAGAGTACAACTATTTCTTATTATGAAATAAGAGGGAAATTCTCTCGTGGCTGTTCAGAATAGAGTGTTAGGCATTAAATAATAAACACCTCCACTAACATCCCAATACTAAACCCAGCTATGAGGTTCACAGGATCATATGACATCAAGGCCCCTCGGCATTATTGATCGATAGCATCATACACATTATAGTTCCATAAAAGGAATTCTGCAGAAAGACAATAGGGCCTGCATAACCCAAGAATGTATTTAGAGACTTGATTTCCAAACTGAAGGATGAAGCTGTGCCATACCTCTCCAGGAGTGGGGGTAAAAGGAAAGCCACAAAAATGGTGGTGCTTTTCCAAACTATGCCTATTTACATGCCCGATCCACTATGCAGGATATTCTACATTCTTTCTAGCAGATAATCAACTGTCATAATGAGATATGCTCAATGGAAACAAATCATTATCCCTCATGACTGTGGAGGCTATGAAAGAGAAACCTGAGATTTAGAGTATATCTAGGGGCAATTTGGAAGGTCTGAAAACCAAATTCAGCTTATGCAAGAGTGTTGTTTAGCCAGCACAGCATCTGGGGGAGGAGGAGATACCACTTATTTCTGATATAAAATCAGGCAGACTGTCTTTCAGGCAATCTTCTAGAGATACTGTTTCCACCACAAAGTTTTGAAAAGTATTAAGTTGCTGAAGTTAACTGATATAGAAAGAAACTTATCAACAGAATCTATTAGTATGCTTTTGGAATCAGTTTTTTTCCAAACAGATGAGACATGCTGAAAACTCACCTGCAAAAATAAAATAAGCATACCAAATTATGATTTATAGAAATTTGTCTGTGGTTTATCAGCAACAAGAAACAAGCAGCTTGCCAACTGCCATTAAACTGTTTTAAATGGCTCCTGGGCAATCAGCCACTTGCTTGAGTTGAGATCATTAAGACTCTGGGATGCCGAAACATGCAGTAGAACATCCATAGAAAGGATGAGAGCTTTAAAAAGACAGGAAAATGGCACTGCCAGTGTATCAGAATTCGGTTCCTGCCTTTTGTCAGAAGCCAGAGTTCTGAACAATACTATGAGTTTAGGTATTATTCTGCCCCCTGTAACTTCCCAATTGTAAAAGCATACCATCTCATGGAAAAAAATTCAATATTTCAAGGGACTGAAAAAAAGAATAAACTCCCATTTCCCATCCTAGAAATCTCTGATTTAGTTTAAATGCTGCTGTAATATTACTAGGAAAAACCTGGGGAAAGTTAAGAAGATTCTAATAAGTAACCATGACTTCCCCAAAGATGTCAGCATACCATGTAAAACTTACCATTCAGATCCACTCTAAGAACATACAAGATATACTCAAACCTTACAACTGTAATACTTCTAAAAAAGGAAACTCCTACAACAAACGAATATTGCCATGTTCTAACAACTATTATCAGCAGTACAATGCTTACTGTTGCTGTGTTGAATACTGAATAAAGACTGCTTGAATGGCAATAGGGTTGTTTTTAATGCTATATAGTTCTCTGCCTGAAAATTTTCCCAATTATCGGCATTAGCAGCCGTAAATCTAATTCTTCATATTTGCATTTCCTGTGAAACTACATTCACTTCTTTATCACGTAGTTATCAGGATACATTAAAATTGTTTTCATTTTTACCCTTTAGCTTTGCCAGAAAAGGAACACAGAGATCGTGGAATGATTTTTACAATAAAGGACAATAGCTGAACAAATAAAAATAGATATTAATAAATGTTAGATACTTGCCCTTCCTGTGATTTTTCCTTCTGAAAAATCAGTTCTAAATCTCTGAAAGAGAAAGCAGAACGACAGTTAATGAACAGAGCAGAAGGGAAGAATCACAGATCAGTCCTTTCTATCCAGAATACGCAAAATTCCAACTTGTAAACTTGATATAAAAAAAAAAAATGTTATTAAAGGTATTGTTTAAGGATATTTAATAGAGAATGCGTGGAACGTTTTTGAAAAACAAGATAATTAAACATATACCTGTTTTGTTCTGTATATACACTTAAAAAGACTAAAATCTATGAAACATACAGGGTTTTTGAGTCTTTCAGTTAGAGAAAAGTGAAAGTTTTACAGTGTCGAGTTAAAGGTCAATAAGAAAAAATAAGCATCATGGGAACAGAGGCTCAGAACATTAATATCTGTGCTTTAAAAAACTTTCTTTTTTTTTTTAAATAAGAGAAATTTAGTTTATTAACATGAAACTGTTCTTACCAATGCTTCTGTAAGAAGTTCTGTTCTGTGCTCTGTAGAAAATTTTAAAGTTTCTGACTTCTTTCCACTGCCTTTACGAAATGTGAGGTTGAACTCCGTTCCTTGTCCTTTTCCAACAGGGCTGATACTGCAAATGTCTCCATAAGGCCACTAACAAAAGAAAGGAATTCTCTCAACTGGTGCTATAAGTTTGACAATTATTTTCACTACTTCAATTTCACAGTCACTGATTAAATGAGAAAAATTTTACAAAACACCAAGGTCTAGAGAAGTTATATCTTATAGTAATTCTATAACAAATTCTTTTAAAAGTTTTCAGTCATTAGAGACAATTAAAAAAAAAAACCCATCTGTATTCCAATTTTAATGATTAATGACATTAATCCAAAACAACTAAAAAACAGAAGTGAAACAAATTGGGGAATAAATTTTATGACTACCTGTAAATCTGTTAAAAACAAAAAAGGGATCTGTAAAATATGCCTAATTTCAAATTAAAATAAACTAGAATACACACACACACACACACACACACACACACACGTTTACTTATCCATGTCAGGTTAGTCTTGACTTTATAATCAGTAATCTTCCATGATAAGTATTTTCTGACCACTGCACTTGTAATTGTACTTGTGACATGTTTGCCTGTGTCATGGTAACATCATAACTTTTAAAATTATAAAGAACTAATTTACCAATTTTACATAAAAGAGATGACTATAATCTATAATAACATATCAAAAAGTTATACCATTTAGGGCCTAGAAATAAGTACATTGTCTTCCTATCCCCTTCTATTTACTTATTTTTGGTCCTGAGCACTGAGCATTATATAAGCATATCGATCTCTTTCGGACTTGACATTTCTATCCTAAAGTACTGATTTCAGACCAGGGGTTATGGTTCATGTCCTGGCTTTTAAAATTCAAATGGTGTTCAAACGAACACCTAACAGCTTCTAATATAATTACCTGATTTGTTACTTCTAAAGTATTGGGATTATATGTAGTAATCGCATGGGTTCCAACTGAAAAGACACGCTTATACCTACAAAGGAAAATGTTTGAATTTAGTCTTAAAGAAACATTTTATAAGAAAATATATATGATTTCAACACAAAAGGAGCATTTCAATAAATAAACAAAATGTGTTAACTGATTAATGGTGACAAAATACAGCTTCGTTTTATATTCTCACATTTTTTAAACACTCTAAAATATAATTGGTATTAAAACCCAGCCACCACTCATTTACTGTGAACTAGTAAGATCCTTAAATAGAAAAGTACAGTCAATGTAAGCAATCTTGAGGACCCCAAAAGATTCTAAATGGAAAAATTTTATCTCAAAAAAAAAAAAAAAAAAGACACTGCACACTAATAAGTCTTTCAAAATATTCTTTTAAGAAAGCCATGACCTGACACTGGTCAGTCACTGCCATATTCTGGAATCTTAATCATTTCTATCTAAGCGAATACCTATTACATTTAAGTGTTGCAATTTTATAGAAGTAGGAAGCCTATACCACAGACAAGCAATTTTCACTTCTCGCTTCACTTCCTTCACTTAAAGTAACATATCAAGGAAAAAAAAACATTTGGATATCGTAACCCTTTAGAAGAGAGAGGAAAACACAATGATAAAGTGAAACTGCATTAGAAAAACATTTAAAACTGAAGAATTTGTTCTTTGTAAATAAAATAGGTAAAACATTAGCCAGTCTAAGAAAACATAAAAACAAAATTAAAAATAATTTATAAACATACAGAAAAAATAAAAAATGAAGTGTGTAAATCAATGCTAATAAATTTGAAAACTAAGAATAAATCACTGCTATATAGAAGAACTTTAGAAAGCTGCAAAGAATTATAGCCTAAAAGCACCAAGTCTCAAACAAGGAGATAAAACCTCCTTGTTTTAGGAGCAGGTTAAGTCCCATGCTTCTTAAATTGTTCCAAAAAACAAAGGGCAGCTTTTTAGTTCTTTTAGTATACTAAAATCTACTAAGACAACATAAAAAAAAGAAGAAAAATTCACCAATTTTTAAAAATTAATATTAGCTATAAGAATCAAGCAACATATTAAAATAATAATACATCATGCCCAAAGAAGGTTCATTTTAAGAAGAGTTTGATGTTAGAAAAATCTAGTAATATAATTGATCATATTTATTGAAACGTCTATGTGTATTTTAGTAAGAGATTTTTAAATGATCAAAGTGGATGTTAAATATAAACAAATGCCTTTTTTAATATCTATGAAGATCATGCTTTTCTTCTTTAAACTACTAATACAGAAAAAAGACATACATTACCTTAAACCAACAGCCATTATCAGACTCAAGCTTAACACACTAGAAATATTTCTATTAAGATCGAGAGAAATCTCTCATATTTTAATTTTTTAGTCTATTTTTTTCTAATCAGTACATTATATAATAAAAATGATAAGGTTATTTCCATTTGAGAAAAAATAATAGATTTTATTAATTTTTACCATATAATACAAGTATTTTTTTCCCTGCAGAATTTGTTTATTTTACTCTGGTAGCAAAAGTATAAAAATTAAATGCCTGAAATGTTCCAAATGTCAACTGATGTCACATTCCAAGTCTTAGGGGAGCTCAGTTAAGAAAATATATTTTGCAATTCTATATTAATCTCCTTCGTACAACTAAGCCCTTCTAACATCTTTCTCTTGTAACTTTATCATCTAGATTAGTGTTGTGCAAAAGAACTTTCCAAGATGATGGAAACATTCTACATCTACACTGTCCAATAAGGTAGCCATAAGTTACATATAGCTATTGAGCACTTAAAATGTGTCTAATGCAACTGAATTTTAACTTTTTTATTTAAATTATTTCTTTTAAATAGCCATATATTGGGAGAACACATTCTAGATCCTTCAACAAAAGAATCCTAGAATTATGTGTCCATTAGGCCCAAAGTACTGTCATGACTAGTAAACTCAGAGCTAGCTATCTTTCAGATATATACTAAACTCTAAAGCATTCCTTAAGAAGAAAGCATAAGAAAATTCTCAGAATTCCCTTCCATTCCCCTCTCTTTGCCTTCCCTTCTTCCATAAGAGCTCCCATGACTCTCTCCTCTAGAATGGCTATTGAACCTCCCTCTAAGGATAAGGCAAATGCATTTAGGTCATTTAAAACACTTCTATAGCAGCCCCAAACCTTCAAAGAATACCTAAAAAGCCCCCTCGGATATTAGATTTAGAGATTAAAATCTGAATGATCTCATAAGTCACAACACTTGTAACTTAAGTTTTTTAAATCTTTTACTAAGCCACTAATGTCCTAAGTCATAAAGAATAGACAAAGATTCCATAAATTCAGGGAGGTACAGGTCTTCATTATCTTAGAAACCCATAGTAGTACCCAGAACTGCATACAGAGATGCTCAATAAATGTCTGTCAAATAGCTAAATAGATCAATCTATCCAACGAGTCAACATGCATTCAAATCTATGATCCTCTGGTTTGCTCCTTTTTTTTTTTAAATCACCTACAGCACCTGGTATTCCTAAGTGGTCTCCATCCAAATACTAACCAGGCCCGACCCTGCTTAGCTTCCAAGATCAGACAAGATTGGGCATGTTCAGGGTGGCATGGCCATAGACTTGTTCTTGCTTTTAAAATAAAACATAAGTCGAATAGCAACTAATTTCACACCAATTTTTTACTCATAACCCTTATAACATTAGGAAAAGACTTAAGTCCATATTCTTATGAAAGTACATTTTATTCACTATCTGCAGAGAGAAACTGCCGTTTATAAATTAATTTGCTGTTGTATAGGTTTAAGATGAATTTGTTGGCTAATTGTTAAAAATTATCATACTAAAAGTTCTTATTACAAAAATACAGCTATAGAAAAGCAAATTACGAAAGGAATAAAGACTAAATAAAGTAAAACATGAGAAATTTATGACAGATAATGCCATATACATAATATGAAGAAATGTGAAAGCAAACATTTTCCCTCCCAACTGAGAAATTAATAATCATTATTGACTTTACTTACTGCACTTGTTTCCTTTTTATTCGAAACTAGTTACACACATCAATAAATGCCTATAGAGAGAGCTGGTATTTGTTCCACTCCTTATGTTTTCATAATTCACAGATTTATTCTAATGTGATAGCTTATTAAGAAATATGATTTATATTACCCATTAACTATATGTTACTTAGAATTAGGAAACTAATGCTATTTAAGTAAATAAAAAACTGAGGCAACTACTTTATCTGTGGGGCCTTTTGCTCCCATATCAATTGGTGATAAAGATATAAACAAGTTAAAAAACACTGTGCTAATAATAGAGCTGATGAAGAGAAGAAAGATCATCTGAAAGCAAAGATCACTGAAGCAAAAGCTGCAGATATAATCGAATTTTGGATTTGACAAGTGATGTTCAGATTTTTTAGCAGACAAACTTATATTAACTTGAACTAAAACAAACATGCTCCTATGTTACTTTAATTCCTGCAAATAAAAATGTTATATCATTCAACTTTCTAGTCCTTATTAATATTGCTTTCCTCTTTGACACAACTTTTTATAACATGATTTTTTTTACATGGCAACTTAAAAAAAAACAACTAACATGTTGGCTCAGATACTGTATTAAGTATTACCATGGACAAGTCCAGTATTTGAAGAGCACATAACACTGTGCTGGGTTCAGTGTTATAGTAGTAAATAAGAGAGTCCCTCAGAGACCTACTTTTCTCTCAACATTTTACTTATTTAATTAACTAATTCAGATATATGAAATAAACTTCAAAATAGTAAGAGCTAAGATACTCGTCAGTCATTGTTTGAAAGTAATTTCAGACTTGAATACTCTTAACTAGCTTATATCAATTAGGCATATACAATAGTGTTCAATAGAGATACTACAAAAATATTGGCTACCATCATGGTTATACTTTTATGCAAAGAAATTTGTATTACTCAGTTCTCTCAAAGTAGACAAAATTCAACATTACTTTCTTTTTATAAAATACAGAAAAAAACTTATGTTTCCTATAAAATAATGGTTCTCAAATTTTTTAAGCTCATAAAACCTTTATTACTTTTAAAACTAAGATCTTCAATCCTTTCAGTGGTTAGCCTATGCAATGGGCTTTAAATAATCCAGACAGATCTAATCAGAGATGGAAGACAATTTTTATGTTACCTAGTCTAGTTCCATAGCATGTAGCTTGAACCCTTATGGTATCCTGAGCAAAGTTACCTAGTTTTAATGGCTGACTACTCGCACAAGGGAACTAATTAACCTTCCCCAAAAGTTAACTCTATTCATTTCCCAGTAAAGCAGATATTGACCTCTGTTCTTTAGAACTAAGCCAATATATATGTTCCCCATAAATTTTACCCACTGGTCCAAGTTCTGTCTTTCAGCTTCACACAGAACATATCTAATTTTTCTGTCAATTTCAATTTGAATTCTCTTCCCGAGGTTGAATACCCTAGTTCCTTCGACCATTTAAAATATGTTTTGGCCACCAATTTCCATAAGCCTTTAGGATTCTCGCAGAATCTAGGGTTTTTCTTTTATTAAAAGCTTGAGAATCCAATTACTTGACCATCAGGTGAAATTAAAGATAACTAAAACTAAAGTACAAGATTTCTCAAAGACTTAGGACATCAAAGGTAAGCACTGCTAAAGGAAGTACTACAGCTTAATAGTTAAGCCCACCAGCTCTGTAATCACACTGCCTGGGTTTGAATACTGCCTAGACAACTCGCTTTCTATGTATCCTCCGATATCCTGATTAATCTCTCTCAACTTCAGTTTCCCCATATGAAGATATTGATAACATGTATACCTACCTCATAATGTGAGGACTAAAAGAAATAATTCATGTAAAGTGCTTGTCACTTATTGTTTACAATTGATAAATGTATTTGCTATTCTTATTGCTATTATACTGCTGATTCCATAATAGAGGAGGGGCTCAAAACTCCAAGAGTTTCTGAACTAATTGTAATTAGCATCATTATGTTTCCAGCAGTTATGACTGCTGCATTCACATTTAAAACACAGAACAAAATAGGCAAACTGATCATTCATCTGGCTGTATTACCAGGACACTCTGATCATGGTCAAACTCCACTTGAAAGATCAGCTTCACCTAAGAGGTCTCAACACATCAGAAGTTGTACTACTCAGAAAAGAGAAAGAAAGAATGTATAGGACATACTCTCTGTGCAAACATCTGTCACAATAACTCAGAAATGTCCCAGAGGAAATAAAGGGCATCCCATGAAATGTAGGACAGTAAGTTCTCACTAAACATCACTGATAGGTTCTTGGAACTGTGGTAAAATGACATATAATGAAACCAATTTTACCATAGGCTAATTGACATAAACAAAAGTTCCTAAAGCATCTCATTAATGTTGTAAAGAAACGACACTGAATGAATGTTATTGAGGACCTACTGTATTAAAAGGATTTAAATTCCATGATGCAAGGTCCATATTTTTTCTAGTTCAAATGAAGCTAGTTTTTTTAAAAATTATTTTTTAGAGCAGTTTTAAATTCACTATTAAACAGAAGATACAGAGATTCCCCATATACTCCCTGTCACCACCCATGTACAGTCTCCCCCATTATTAACTTCCCCTACCAGAGTAGAATATTTGTTACAATTGATAGAACCTACACTGACATTCTATTATCAATCAAAGTCCACAATTTACATTAAGGTTCACTCTTGGCATTGTAGTTTCTATGGGTTTGGACAATATATAATGGCATGTATCCACTATTACAGTACCATACGCAGTAGTCCCCTAAAAATCCTCTGTGCTCTGCCTATTTATCCCTCCCTCTCCCCTAAACCTTGGCAACTGCTAATCTTTTTACTGTCTCCAAAGTTTTGCCTTTTCCATGTTATATAGTTGAAATCATACAGCGCCTAGCCTTTTCAGATTAGCTTCTTTCACTTAGTAATATGCATTTAAGTTTCCTCCATGTCTTTTCATGCCTTGATGGTTCATTTCTTTTAGACACTGAATAATGTCCGGATGTACCACAGTTTATCCATTTACCTGGGGGACATCTTGGTTACTTCCAAGTTTTTGTAATTATGAATAAAGATTCTATAAATATCTATGTGCAGGTTTTTATGTGGACATAAATTTTCAATTCTTTTGGGTAAATACTAAGGAGTGTAACTACTGTATCATATGGTAAGAGGATGTTGAGCTTTGTAAGAAACCACCAAACTGTCTTCCAAAGTGGCTATACTATTCTGCATCCCCACCAGTGACAAATGGGAGTTCCTGTTGCTCCGTATCCTTGCCAGTATTTGGTGTTGTCAGTGTTCTGGATTTTGGCCATTCTAATAAATGTGTAGTGGTATCTCTACATTTACATTTCCCTGATAACATATGATGTGAAGCATCTTTTCATATGCTTATTTGCCATCTGTATATCTTCTCTGGTGAGGTATCTGTAAGGTCTTTGACTAATTTTTTAATCAGGTTGTTTGTTTTCTTATTGTTGAGTTTTAAGGATTCTTTGTATATTTTGGATTAACAGACCTTTATCGAATATGTCTTTTGCAAATATTTTCTCCCACCTTGTCTCTACATTTTGACAGTATATTTTGCAAAGCAGAAGTTTTAAATTTTAATGAAGTCCAACTTATCAATTCATTTTTTCATGGATCATGCCTTTGGTGTCATATCTAAAGTCACCACCAAACCCATCATCATCTAGGTTTTTCTCCCATGTTATCTTCTAGGAGTTTTACAGTTTTGAATTTCATTTTGGTCTGTGATCCATTTTGAGTTAATCTGTGAAGAGTTAAAGTCCATGCCTAGATTCATTTTTTTGCATGTATTTTTTGCATGATATCCCAGTATTCCAGTATCATATGCTGGAAAGACTACCTTTGCTACTTTTTAATACAACATTGTGTGCAAAATATAAAATTCCTATAAAACAGATGTAACCTACATGCACTTCTGGATAAAAGATGTTCATATTTCAGACTGCCTGATAATAATTGCAAAGTGTTACACAAAGAAAACACAAAGAGAATTCAGAATGGACTCATCTAAGGTTAGAGTCTGGCAGGGTCAAGAGCCTATATTAATAAAGCAAGGGAAAAAAACCTCAGGATGCCTAGGGCTATCAGTTAGTGAGGTGTGTAAATGCCAGGCAGCTAAAGAGAAGGGCATCTCTTTTGTAGGATTCTATTCCTACTTAGAAGAAAGGTTTCAGAAATTCACCAGTTTCACTTTTCCTCAACTCGTAACTCAATTTCCTCTATCTAGGCATTAGGTGGGCTGTCTATGAATGTAGTGGGCATTTGCCATTGAATTTCATAGAATGATCACCACATATCCCAATGTATTGAAGTTAAAATCCTGTTCAGATACTAAAATGTTACTTTTAAATTCAGACCATTTGCTATTTGCTACAATTAATATATGCAAATGATCCACAGGTAGATTCTGAACGTTACTCTGACGTTTCCATAGTGAATCTGCACTGCTGCTGTAACTGAAACATATGCATCATCCTTCCTAACAGAAATAGCTTGTTTAGGCAAAAAAAGAAAATGCTCTTTTATGAAAGAAAAGTGCTTTTTACCCCCTGAAATCTACTCTCCTTTCCTGTTCCTTCCAGAAGAAACATAATTATGTGCTTTTTAAGTGGAAAATGACAGGCAGAGGAAAGGCTACTTTGCCAGCCTAGGAGTCTAGGCTGATGATGAATAGACCTGAATTAATAAATGCACAAGTAGTGGCTACAAAGTGAGACATATGAAAACTATTACAAAGGTTAAATGAAATGGATCACATGAATATCCTCAAGGTTATGAACGAAAAAGGGGGCTATGCTGGCAAGCCTGACAAGCTCATCAATGAAAGTAATGTTTGATTATAAGATTCCTGAGTGGGTTATGATGGGAAATCATGCCCAAAGGCCTATACGATAGATTAATCTTTACCTTGAGCAAGCTCTATCCATTGCTGTCACGCATCTAGAGCAACATACTTAAAACGTCAACATGATCTCTTCTCTAGACCTCTAAAGATAAACACCCCTGGTACCAGGCAAGACTACTCCAACATTCCTCATTATTTTTTACTCGCACACCTCTGTTAACTATGTATGTTAAACATTACCTATCCTGCACCCACCAACACACACACAAAAAAAGGTATCTCTCCATTTTACTTTTTATCCAATCCCTGTTTTACTTCGCTGATTTCCCTGTTTTACTTCGCTCCCCACCCCGCTTCTCCTTAATCTATCACCAATGAATTTCAGCCTTCTCCTTTTATTCTAAATATAAAATAAAATGCAAAACTGGTATGCCCTGGAGCATTTTCTCACTCCTTTAAGATTCTGCAACAAGGACTAGCCCCTTAATCTTGGCTTACATAAACTCTTTAAACCTTTCTTTGGGTTTGGAATTTCTTTTGTTGACAAGAGAAATATCTGTAGAGGTTATCTTTAATTTAGGCACATTAAAAGAAAAATATTTATTCATTTTTACTGCCACTATCAATATATATTCCTGAAATGTTGGTGCTGGATTAGCGGTATATACACAGGCATGAATGAAGTCTCTTAAAACTGAGGCCCTATATCCCCAAAATCACATGCACAATTTGTTGTATACAGACGTGTTTCTAGAGAGAGGGTTCAATTAGAAACTCTGAAACAACAAAAAATGTTTAATTTTGGCCATTTTTTACATTAAGACTGATGAGAAATACTTTAAACTTATATTATAATTTGCCACATAAAATGGGTAAGTATAATAAAAGTTTTGGTGCCACAAAACATATATGACCTAATAAAATAACTATCACTATCTGGAAAATGTAGGCACTTTCAATAAGTTAAAAGCTTCAATGTGTGTATTTGTAAAAACAACGAAACACTGCTGAAAGAAATTTTAAAAGATCTAAATAAATGGAAAGACATCCCATGTTTGTGAATAAGAATTAATATTGTAAAGTTAGTAATACTCCTCTAATTGACTACAGATTCAATGCAATCCCTATCAAACCTCAATTGTCTTTTTTTATAAAATTGACTAGCTGACAATAAAATTCATGTAGAAATGCAAGAGATCCAAAACAGCCAAAAAATAATCTTAAAAATGAACAAAGTTGGGATTTCAAACTTCCTGGTTTCAAATTCAGTTCAAAGCTACAGTAATCAAAACAGTATGGTACTGATTAAGGATAGCCATGGGACAACTGAATATCCATATGCAAAAGAATACAGCTAGATCCCTACCTACTTTATTCTATATACAAAAATTAACTCAAAATCAAAGCTATAAAATTTTTAGAAGAAAACACAGGCATAAATCTTTGAGACCTTAGATTAGCTAACAGATTCTTAGATGTGATACCAAAAACACAAATGGCAAAAGAAAAAAATAGATAAATTGGATTTCATCAAAATTTAAAACTGTGCTTCACAGGATACCATCAAGAAAGTGAAAAAGAGAAGCCACAGAACAGAAGAAAATATCTACAAATCATATATCTGATAAGGAACTTATATTCAGAATATATAAAGAACTCGTATCTCAACAATAAAAGACAAATAAACCAATTAAAAAATGGGTAAATGATTTGAACAGAAATTTCATTAAAGATATATAAATGGTCAATAAGCTTATAAAAAAATATTCAACATCTTAGTCATAAAGGAAGTGCAAATCAAAACCACAATGAGATACCACTTCATACCCACTAGGATTGTTAAAATAAAAAAAGAAAAATGGACATAACAAGTGTTGGTAAGGATGTGGTGAAACTGGAATCCTCATACATTAATGGTAGGGCTATAAAATGCTGCAGCCACTTTTGAAAACAGTTTGACTCTCCTACAAAAAGTAAAACATAGATTTACCATATAACTTTACATAACTCCATATAGCATCAATTCCACTCTTAGGTATACCTACGAGAATTGGAAATGTAGATTCACCCATAAACTTGTACATGAACATTTATAGCAGCATTTTCCTAACAGTAAAAAAGTGAAAAAGTACAAATGTCCACCAACTGAAGAATGAATAAACAAAATGTGGTATATCTATACGACATAATATTTGGCAATAAAAAGAAATGAAGTACTGACATATGCTACAACATGGATGAACCTTGAAAACATCATGTTAAGTGAAAGAAGACAGTCACAAAATACTACACATTGCATAATTCCACTTATATGAGATGTCCTAAATAAGGAAATCCAGAGACAGAAAGTAGATTAGTAACTGCCAGATTCTGGGAAGTGGGGAGGAGGGAAGCAATTGCTAATATTTTTTGAGATTTTTTTGGAGGCTATTTAAGTGTTCTGAAAACAGTTAGTGGTGATGGTTCACAACTCTACAATATACTAAAAACCACTAAACTGTACACTTTAAAGGATGAATTTTATGCATGTAAATTATATCTTAATAAAGCTGTTATAAAAATAAAACAAAAAAGTTTCAAGGTATGAACGAATGATGGGGGTGAGGAATTTGCCAAGCTCAGAAGCAGTTCTCCAATTACAAAAAAGGAGAAAAAAAGAGGACTTAAGTCTTAGTCACTACTTTTTAAGAACATTAAAAAAATTTTCCAGATGATCACAATTACTAACAAGCTCACAAAGCAAAAAGTATTACAGTAAGTTTGTTCTTTAGAATAATGCATCAGTATGCTATAATTGTATTAAAAACGGTTACTTTATGATGATCAGAGCAGTCTACCACTTGAGGAAAAAAATAAGGATCATTTAAATATACAATTTTTTTTAAGGCTGCTTCAAAGAACTACAGTCTCATATTACCTTGGATGTGCCAAATTTCTAACTTTACTCAATAAAATTAACTGAATAAAAAATTTCAAGACAAGTATTCTACAAGTAACAATTATGCTAATGTAGAAGCTCATACAAAAGAAAACAAAATTAAATACTCAAATCTTTCAAAATTACAGTCCGTTTGCCAAAGTGAACCAGAAACACTACAAAATTCAAATGTTGCACCATACTAAAAAGTTGCCACACTATTACCAAAAAAATTAAAAGTTAAGAATAAAAACTAGTTATTGGCTTTGTACATATGTCATGTTTTATCTACCTGAGGCCTGATCTGGAATAATGTGGTCACCTATTTGTCAAAGTGTGGCACACGCATTTTACTTATTACCATTCAAAAGGAACAGAGACTAAAATTTTTTTCTAATGGTCAACAGGTGCCATTCTTTGAATACTCAATGTATTTAAGGCATGATTTAAAAACCATCGCACACTCCATATCACATCATTTAATCCTGCGGCAATCTGAGGGGCAGGAATTACCATCCATTTTACAAAAAGGAAATAAACATCTATACCTTAATCTGACCAAGCAAGTTACTAAAAAAATGTCACTGCCCTCTCCCAAGAAAAAGAAAAGGTCAAATCCAATTTTAAAATTTCATTACAGGCCTAAAGAAAAATTATAAAATGTACTACGGGTATATTTTCTGACAATCAAATGGATATGAAAATGTGTTGATCACACAAGGCTAGTCTCTGGGAGAGTAAGTTGTGGAAGTCAACACTCTGCTACTACTGCCTAACGTCATCATGAATCGACAGCATCTAAGAGGGTGGATAACTGATTTACTTCCTTTTAGTTGTTACTTATAATTCTTACCAAACTCCTTCCAAGACAGACACAGAAAGCCAGAAATGTCAAAATAAAAAAATAATTTATTCTAAATGCATTTGCATTTAAAATATGCACATATGCTTTTCAGAAGAGAAGGGCTGAATGGCATCATTGAATTGTGTGACACTACTCAAGATATTGAAAGAGTTAATGTTTAAAATAATAGCTTACAGAAGCATAGGAAAATAAAATCAACGGAAATACTTACTTTCCCCTCCATGAATGTTTTGTTGTGTAGAAACATGCCAAATCCTTATTTTCCCTAATTATGTTCATTTTGTGCTGAAATCTAGAAGATAAAAATATAGGTAAATTTAGTATAGTGTTATTATCCTTAAGAGTTTTTCCTGAATCTCCCATACTGTACTTTCATAGCCTGCCATATGGTACTGATTTTAAGGCACAATTTCTTCTATAAGATCATAAGGTTTTAAAGGATATAATGGTCTGTTCACCTCTTTGTCACAGCCTTTAGCATGCGCTATCCTATAGTGCACGTCTGCTTTCCTCTTATCCTGGGTTTCTTGAGGGTAAGAACTGCCCTCTATCAACATTCCGAGTGTAGAGAATCTAATTAATGAATCTTTAAATTTCATATTGCCAAACCATGTCTTGGCACATGATAGGCACCTGAAAATGTTTGCCAAGTGTCAAACGAATTTGAAAAAGGTTTTTCTTGAGTTACTAAGTGCCAGCCATTTTGCTATCACTGTCACTTTAAAGAGAACCTATTGCAAATAAGATTTAACTTAAAAATATCTTCATTATAAAAGTAATGCATGTCCATAGTAAGAAATCTAAAATATTCATAAGTAAATAATCTTTTATCCTAACATCCAAAGATAATCATTCTAACCTCCTTTATTCTAATTAGAAAAACTAGGTATTTTTTAAAAGATTGTCATTTGTACTGCTTAACCCATTTTCCTTTTTATTATTAATCTTTTCCCATGGAATTAAATATTCTTGGAGAAAATTATTTTTAAGGCTACATGGTAATCTACTGTATGAACATACCAGAATAAGTGCAGAAATTGAGAGTATGTGTTTAGAAGCTTTTATAGCAGTTTGGTTAGTGAACTCCTCTGGGTAAACTGGACATAGTATAGTTCAGGACTGTTGAACTTGTGTGATGAATCACATGTGGTATGAGTTTTCTACAGGCCTCAGGCAGAGGGACCATGTTGTGCACAATATTTTAAGATTAGTTTGTAGACTGCAATATTGAAATGTAGAAAATCCAGAATCCATTTATTTCATTTAAAAATTAAAGTTTAGCTAAGTTTACAAGATAAATTGTTTGAAAAGGCTACTAATGAAAGACTGATAAATTCTGAAATACGACATTATTTGTTTTATACTGAATAAAAGTTTGAAATGAATATGGTCATTTATTTCTTCTTCTGTGACTTGGTTATTTCTCCCTACTCTCAATAATTAGAAATGCACTCTAAAAATACTCTAAGATACATACCGGAGTGTCAATAATGCAAACTGAATAGTTGGAATTGTGATTCCCTTAAGCTTTGTTTTTCAAATTTTTATACCTGAATCTAATCTTTTTTAATCAGCAAGTATTCTTTTCATAATTAGAATAAAAACATTTTATTTCAAGAACATTTGTATCAGTTTTTTGAGAGAATTCACGCACTATAAAATTCACCTTTTAAAGTGCACAATTCAAGGTGTTTTAGTATGTTCAGAGTTCTACAACTAACACCACTATTTTAAAAATATTTTTATGACATCAAATGGAAACCCTGCTAGCAGTCATTACCATCCTCCTTCACTGTCCAGCACCTGGCCACCACTAATCTACTTTGTGTCACTATGGACTTGCCTATTTTGGACATCTTATATAAATGAAATCATACACTATGTGGTCTTTGCGACTGGCTTCTTTCACTTAGCGTGACGTTTTCAGTTTGCCTGCGTGTGGCATGGATTAGTTTCCTTCTGTTGTATACATAATACTGCATCTTGTCTATCCCATCACCTGCTGATGGACATGTGTGCCACTTCTGTTTTTTGGCGATTATCAATCATGTCATTATGAACATTTGTTTTGTGTGAACATGTTTTCATTTCTTTGCATATATACCTAAGTGGCAAAAACATTTTTAAAAACACTTCTGTTTTGAAATGGTTTTCTACATTCCTACTTGGTTTTGTATTAGCAGAATTAATGAGGACCTCTGTACTCTATGTAGAATGCTCTTCTCTAGATTATCTATATGGCTCACACCTTCACCTCCTTCAAATCTGTGTTTGAATGTCATCTTTACGATCAGGCCTATCCTATCTGCTTTAAATTATGACCACCCTCTTTTATTCTACACTCTCTTCCCGATAACTCCTGCTCATTTTTCTTCCATGGCACCTTTCACAGTTTAATGTGCAATTTGTTATATTTATTATTCATGTAATCCTACTTGAATATCCAGAGAGAGGTATTTTTGTCTGTTAAGCTCATTAATATATATTTATCTCCCCAGAGCCTACAAGAGTGTCTGACATGAAACTGGTATTCAATAAGTATTTGAATGAATGAATAAAATGCAGCAATCCCATAGGAAATTCTGATGTCCACTTCAATCTTGATGTTCTAAGAGGTACTCTCAAATAAAGTTTTGTCACACTGTCTGGAAAAGCATCAATTCATGCTCTGAGGAATAATAAAAGAACCACAAGTGACAAAAAGTGAGAAAATGTCCCAAAAGTGAAAAATATATGTTTACAGATGATATTTTCCCTTATATAACTGAAGATTGGAAGACTGGAAGAAAAAAGAAGACAGAAAAAGTGAATGGCTGATATTGAGGAGAGGAGTTTGGATTCCTAGTCCATAATTTAAGATATCTTAAGAATGACTAACCCTGTACCAAGGGCCTATCTGGGGAAAACTGACAGGGAAAAAAAATGTGAGTAAAGACTGGCTGATTTTATTAAGGACCTTGGAAATTAAAATGAAAGTTTGAAAAATAATAAAGACTTTTAAATGACAGTCACAAAGAACTTAGGGTATGACCCAGAAGGAATGAAGAGATGCCTAATAAATCTGGAGGAGAGAAGCAAAATAATTTCACAACGATAAAGCAAATTTAAGAATAAAAAACAAACAAACAAACAAAAAAACTAAAGAATGACTTTATTAGGTATCACAGATTTGGGGGAATATGTAACCCAAATAGGTCTTTTAGCAGAAGAGTTAAAACAAATTTCACATCAAGAAGGCTTATCTACAACTTTTTGAAGACATAGCAACGTGGGGGTGATGAAAGTCCCAAATTCCAAAGAGTTTTTAGAAGAAATAAAAGGAGAGAGAAGATATAACACATTAATATAAAATTAAACTACTAGAAGACATACAAATTTGCCAAAATGTATATGAAAATATATTCAATGTTACTATCAGGGAAATGCAACTCAAACCACAAGATAATGCTTCACATCTATTAGGATGTCTATTAACAACAACAATAACAAAGACAAGTTTTGGTGAGGATGTAGAGAAACTGGAACTCTTGTACACTGTTAGTAGGAATGCAAAATGGTGCAGCGGCTATGGAAAACAGTCTAGAAGTTCCTCAAAAAATTGAAAATAGAACTATCATATGATCCAGCAATCAAACTTCTGGGTATTTACCCAAAAGAACTGAAATTAGGATCTCAAAGAGAAAGCACTCTGGTATTCACTACAGCATTATTCATAATAGCCAAGGTGTGAAAACCACCAAAATGTCCATCAAGAAATGAATGGATTAAAAAAAAAAAAAGTGGTATATACATACACTGGAATACTACTTGGCCTTAAAAAAAGAAATCCTGCAATATATAAGGACATGGGTGAACCTTGCAGGCATTATACTGAGTGAAACAAACCACTCACAGAAGGAAAAACACTGCATGATTCCACTTATATGAATAATCTAAAACAGTCAAACTCACAGAAGCAGAGAATACAATGTCGTTGGCCAAGGACTGGGATGAGGTGGAAATGGGGAGAAGGCAAGATGAGTAAGTTCTAGAGATCTGCTGTACAGCATTATGCCTATGGACAACAATACTGTATTATACATTTAAAAATCTATTAAGAGGGTAGGTTTCATATTAAGTGTTCTTACCACAATAAAATAAAAATTTTAAATTTTTAAAAAACTATTGACTACTTGGCCAATTAGAAGAAACAGTACATTCCTGATGTAGATTACAATGCTGAGAGAAAAATACAATGTAGGATTAAAAAAGTACTTTGATTCTTTGGATGTCAGTAGAAGTTCCTATGGCCAAAATCAGCACATCTATTACTTGTCTCCACTATTTTAGGAAATAACAAATGATACTGCTATTCTATATCCAATCCTGAATAATCACCACCAAAAAAAGGCTAGTAAATGGCAGTGCACTTTACGGCAGAAAATCACTCCTCTATCTGAAAAGCTTGCTTTCACACACTATTATATTTAGGCAGGGGTACATTTGAGAGGTAAGAGAAGGAGGAGATACTCACTTAAGTAGCCAAGTCAACCCCAGAATTAACGGGATGATTTAATGCTATTATTGGTGTCTGCACAGGCTCAAAATGGAAATCAGGATAATGCTTTTCCATTTTGAACCCTTAGTAAAGATTAACCTGAAATTGAGTTTAGGTGACCCTAACCAAAAAATTTATGACATGTCCTGAAATTATGCAACGACTAGCTTTTATGAGTACTCATCGCATTAACGATTATACTAGGGCATTTACTACTCACTTATCTATATTTTTTTGTCCCCATAACAACACCATGGTGCAGGTACGATTCTCCCCATTTCACTGACAAGAAAACTGAGTTAGGAAAATTAAATCACACAAGCTGGTAAGTAGTTGGGCCGGGATTTGGACTCGACTTGCTTAACTTGTACTTAACCTAAACTCTAATACCTTCCCTCAAATTTAGGAAACCAAAATAAATTCATTCTGACTATGTAATTAATTATAGATTTATCATTTGACAGCACATTCTTAAATTAATTTATAACTAATTCCAATTATTTATCTTCACCTGGAAATATGACCAGGCACTTATTGGAAACAACTTTGAAACCCACAATTTCAAGCAGTGAAACAAATTACTATACTCAAACACAGGACAAAAGAAATCAAAGAAAAATGAAGACTCCAATGCTGAAAAAGTCTACCATCTAAAAAAATAAACTTTTAAAATATTTCCGTCTATAGATAAGCTTTAAATTTTTTAAACAAGGTGTTCAAAACATATGAGCATAGAAATTTGCTACCAATAAGTGATTTTAGGATAATCTATAAGGAGAGTTCGACACCAGAAACATACTATTTTAACTAGCATTGAGCTTTTAAAATAACCAGATTAATGAGATCTGAGGCTGGGAACTACTTCCCAAAAGCATAATATTAACCTCTCCAAATTTTCAAGCAAACCTATTTTATATTCTCAGTAAAACCTCAACCATTTTGTGATAAAGTTATTTCATCTAATGAAGGCAATTGGTCTGGAAACTGCATTAACTTTTTCCAGACCATGAGGATACTTCGAGATACACAGATAATTCACTAGTGGATAATGGCAATGCACAAATAGCAAGAAAAATAGGACAAGAACATTTGTACTGATTAAGTGCTATTCAAAGTGACCGTTAGAAAAATTCCTAGAGAACCACTGGAAAATGGATGAAGGCAAGTCTAGGGTCCCTCCTAGTGTAGAGGTCAAATGGTGATTCAATGTGAGAAGACCGACATGGAATACCTCCCCGTAGCATAGATACCAAAGCTGCTATTCCACAAAATAAATGTTAACTGACTAGCAGAAGAAGCTACATTAATACATACACTGAAGTAGTTTTACTATTCAATCTAACACCAAGGTAACAGTGGTGAATTTTAAAAGCATTACTCAATGACCAAAGACTAGTAATAACTGCCATTTACTGGCTGCATGAATTTGAACAAGTCTCTTCTTAGAATCACAGTTCATCTGTAAAATAGCGATGACAGTACCTATTCTCAAAGAGCTCTGAGGACTAAATGAGATAACTCAAATAAAAGACTTAGTGTGATGCTTGGCTCAGAATATGCACTCAAAACTATTAATTGCAATCATAATAATCATTACAGTACTTTAAATATACCATCCCAGAGAAACAATGATTGTTTTGAGTATTTCTATTACCTTCCATTTTCAAGATTTCTTCCAGGCCTCTGTACATCTTAAGGCATTTGGGGGGTAGTTACCATTATTAAGTCTTTTATCTATTAATGTCAGTCCTTCTACTATTCAATGTATATCACCAATGTATGTCACCTGGAATGTCTACCATCAAAAACTCTGTTTTATTAATTTAATCGGTATTCATAGTTTTTACCTACTCATTCAAAAATAACTATAACAACATATATTTCTTAAACTGGGTGGAACATATGAGGGTGTCATTACTTTATTATTTTATTCTTTATAATTTATCTTTCCTAAAACATTTTTAAAAGAAAAAATATATGATAGGCCAAGATAACTACAGCTGAAAAAATTTTTAATTATCTTCTCAACTATTACCTAATACTTAAGCTTCTTTATTTCAATGCTATTCCTATAAAATACTGTTCTTTTGCATGTCAATCTTATTTACTACATTTTAGATATCCTCCACTTAGGCACCTTCATTTCTGCAATAGTGTCTCACTTCAAATTTTCAAAGACCGACTCTTCTTTTTGATGAGAAAAACTCAAGTTTATATGCCCGCTGTAACTACATCACATTGAAATCACTTTTTGCAAGTTGGCTCAGCTGTTTTCATTCTATATCTTAACATTACAACACCAACAGAACTTTTTTGCAACTTCTCAGTTTGTTCTTTTAAAAACTGTACTAGGGTTAAAAAGTCAAATTCAGGGCAACACAGGCATTTCAACTACATTCACCTTTTTCAATAAATTCCCTTGCTTCATGCTTTCGAAAAAACATTTAATGTTCTCACATTAACTAATTCATGACTGGCAGTAAAACTGACAATCCATTTAAAATCATTTATGGATAAAATGAGAATGATCTTTTAAAAGACATTATTTTGACACAAAATTGCGTATTTTAAGAGTCCACTGAGCAGAAGCCTGCATCAAATTGACACATAGAACAAAAAGCAGGATGAAGGGACTCAACTTCAGGGCACCCAAGCAGATTATAGCCAGGCTAAAAGCAAAAGAATTTGCACACTGAGCAAAATTAAGTGTATGTGCATGGCTTGTGTTAAGTAAATACTCTAACAGAGCATTCCTTTACCCAGGAATGAATGAGTGAGTGTACTCAGAAAAGTAATACACTAGTGAATGAAGGAACTGGCTTTAATCAAAGCTATTGGCATGACCAACTGGAACTGATTATTACACAAATATGAAAACTCCTTGAGAGCAGATATGATACTAATTTTTCCATTTTGAGTCTGTAAAGTGAAAGAATAAACTTTCATCATTAATTCTGCTCTTAAGTGAATTAAAAACATGAGTTTGTCTTGAAATGGATCAAAAACTAAGACAGATAGATGGATAGATATGTGATAAAGCAAGTACAGTAAAATGTTAATGTGAAAATCTTGGAGGTGAGTATATGAGTGTTTAATGTATAGTTCCTTCAACTGGCTTAGGTGAAAACTTTTATGTTGGGGGAAAAATTACCTTTTCCTTTATTTTCTGACCTAACTCTCCTACAACAGAAATACTGTTTTTCTGCTACATTATGAAACTACATCTGAAAATATAATAGATATTCACATGATAGGAACTAATTTATGAACTTAATGCTTCCTCATACAGGAATATCCCACTGAAAATGCAGAGGGAAGGAGAACCATTGTTAAGACAAAGGCTAATCCTGAGTAATAACTGAGGAGAGAATCCCTTAATACTGTCTTCTTAAAGACCTAGTTTCGTTTATAACTGGATTCAAAATCTGAGTGAATTATATCACTAAGTTAGCTCAGTTTAAAATAAAAGGTAAAAAATATAAATGGTTAACAGACATTAATTTTTACCCATATTAAAAAGCTACAACTAGACTGTCTTAGATAAAATGTGCTGTGTATAGAGGACAACTATTATAAACTTTAACCTTTTTTTAAATTTTTAACTTTTAAAACTTCATGTTTTAATATATAACTTAAGTAGACAAAAGCATTTCCTTCTAAATAAACAGCAAATCAGTATGTGTAATGTGTACTATAACTTACCACATAAGGATTTTTAAACAGCTATAAAATAGATCACAAAGTAGTTTTAGTACAGCCCGTCTTATCTTTCTTGCTGAAGAACTCAGTAACTCCATAGGATAAATGTTAGAGAGAAAGCCAGTGGTAATATCAAATTTCAGGGAACAATCATATCTCCTAATAATTGCCCAAGAGTAATAATAGTGAAACCTTCACATTGTCTGTCACATAAAAATACTTTTTAAAATACTTCCACCATCATAGGGTAGGGCAAAATTATCTAAGACACCCCCACATCCCATTCTCTTTAAAAAACCTATTTCTTGCAAATTAGACTAATTTCCCATTAGAAAGTGGATATATACTCATGAAATTAGAATTCAAAAGCAACCACTACATCTGAAGAAACAATTTTTAATAGTATCTTAACAGGAAGAGACCCAAGCATCTATGCCATAGCAGTTAATTTTATTGGCTTTTGAGTCTATTCAGTGTGAATCAAATATGGAAAAAGATACCTGCCTCTTTATATTTTAATCATATGCATGCTGATTTCATGTGATGGAATAATTCTTATTTCTCACAAAATAGACTTGTATCTGTTGTAACAACAACAACAACAACAAAAACATTTTTTCTTCCCTTTCCAGAACTTAAAAATGCCTTGAACTATTCACATGAAAAAAAACTAAGAAATGTGTTCACTTAAGCAAGTCTGTGAAATGGATGCTATAGATCATTCACATTTTTAGTTTTACATATTCTTGAAACTTTTTAGACCTAATTTTTGTTTCATTTTATCTTTTAGGTTAATTTGGCTTATGCAAGAACAAATGTACTGATAGTTCAATAAATTCTTCAGCTCACAGACACTTAATAATCTTGCTCTATTATGATAAATAGACCCTAATGAGTAAAAGAGATTTTCAATTGCCATATTTTAACTTGTAGCTGTTTTTCCTATCACTACAGTAAATGCATGATAGGGGACAAAATTTCCTAAGCATAAAATAAATATAACTCAAAAGTTTTACAGTAAGCATGCTAATATCCAAACAATATTCTCTTTATATGTAGAAAAAGAAGGAGTTTGAGTTGCTACAATTTCTCTTTCATCCAATACAAAATAGCAACAAAATGTAGATTTCTAGTTTGACTCTTTTGGAAATTTCCCTTATTCCCAACTCTGCTACAGTGCTTCACAGCTTACAGAACACTCCCAAACCTATCAGGTAATGAAATAAAGGAAAATTCCACTTTAAAAATTAAACCCATCAGCTCTAAGGTTTGGGAGGAAAATGGCTTATTTATTCTAACATTTGATAAACATCCAAAAAATATTCTGTATCTTGACTAGAAGTTTGAGGGAGAACTCAATAGCACTAAATGACTAAGGAATACGAGTCTGAAATCTGTGTGTAAGAATTTAAATTTAATATAATTAGTGGAGAACTTATTATATATCAGAAAAAGTCTCCTACATTCATAACCTCATCAATCCTTCAATTATGTTCTGACAACAATACTTGACAAAATCAGAACATCGAAATAATTATTTTAGATTGCTTTAGGGGTTTTGTTTTTAATCTGTCCATCAAAAGACCAAATTCTTACTGATCAGTTGCACAGAGATATTGCCAATCAGTGTGTGCTAAATATGTGAACAGTGGTTAGCCAGTGTGGTCTACTTCTAAGGGCAACTTAGAGTGCTAAAACTACAAAATTCCACTGATTTTAGACTTTGTTGTTTTAGAGATCACTCTTCTTAAGTAGTCCATAAAAGTACAAGTAAAACTCAAATATATAGACTGTTGAACAAAGTTAAGAGCATCTTAAAAGAATGTTTATCTTTATTGACTGAATCACACTTAAAAGGACAGAGGGGAGGGAGTTTGTGGGGCTGGGAAAATGGGGTGAAGGATTAAAGAAGTTCGAATTAGTAGTTGACAGATGATCACCGAGATGGAGAACATGGCATAGGGAATGCAGTTAGCATTAATATGATGGCTAGGTGGAGGACTAGGGGAAAGAGGGAACAATTGGGCGGATTGTTTTATGCACTATATAGATATCTAACCAATGTACTGTATACTTGAAACTAATTTAAATTTTAAAAAAGTACCTTTACACAGGTTACTGTTCTTAAGTGAGCAAAGATGATCACAATCATGCCTTAAGTTATAAAGATATCCCCTAAATCTGTGATTCTCAAAGGAGCTCCTATGATTAAGAATCACGATTAAGAACCATAATTGGCATGTGCTGAGCATGTGAATGTTGCTGATGCAAAAAAATGTTTTGAAAACCACTGATTAAAATTCTGAATTAAAGTAATGGTTGGGGCGGGGGACTTCTGGTCAAGATGACAAAACTGGTAAACACTGTACTTGCCTCCTCTCACACCCACATCAAAATTACAACTACAGAACAACCATTGTTGAGAATCATCTGAAGTCCAGCTGAAGAAAAGTCCTATAACTAAGGATATACAGAAGAAGCCATGTTGAGGCTGGAAGGAGGGCAGACATACAGAATTGGCTGGTCCCACACTCACATGTGGCAGTTAAAAATTGGGAGGGATATCTTGGCTTAGGAGCTCCCCCTGAGGAATGAGGGGTCCCAGCTCCACACCACGCTCCCCAATCCAGAGCTTCAGTATTAGAAAGAGAAGTCTTCACAACTTCTGGCTGTGAAAACCAGCAGAGACTGTGGCTATGTGAGATGGAAGGTGGCTGAAGTCACAGACATTTCTCTGAAGGGGCCCATGCACAGACTTACTTGCTAACAGACTCACTTGCTCTGAACTTCAGTGCTGGGGTGGCTTCTAGAAAAGTGCCAGCGACATGCTAGGAAGATCTGAATTTTCTGGCTTCAAGGTGAGGGCTGGAGGGGCAGCTTTCTACCAAACAGAAGTGCTTGTAAAATCTATTGCTCTTTTGTTGAGCAATAGATAAGGTGCAGACACAGGCAGGCACCTTATCTGAGTTTCCATCAACCTAGCTAACACTGGTCACCCCGGCCTGGTGATTCCCTGACATCCCATCTCACCCAACTTTTGGACCCACCCAAGACACTTCCAGCAGCTTTTCCATACAAATGGCCTGTCCTGGCTCATGCAGAGGACTTTCCTAAATAGTGTCTCAAAGGTTCATAAACCCCAAACAAGCAGCATCTGGCCTGTGTGCCCCTTACCTCTTGCTGAGCAGCCCCAAGCCCAGCATTAATGGCAGCCAGCCTCAGTTCACAGCTTAGCCTCTCCCTGCACCTCCAAGCCCAGCACAAGTGGAAACCATCTGCAGATCACTGCTCATACCAAGTGGCCCCAGGCAGGGCACAGGCAATGGCTAACTCTGGCATGCAACAGAGCCCCTCCCAAGAAGTCCTAGAATCAACACACCTGGTGGCCAGCTTCAGACCACACCAGAGCAACACCCAACTGCACAAATGATACACCCAAAGGGAAGACTCCACAGGCACCAGAGCCCTGCTAAAGCAAATCTTGCTCCCTATACAACAATTCCTCCACTGTAGCCATAGCCAGCCCTCACAACCAATCAGCCTAAGTAAGGGTCAATACTTCCCAGTGACATGCAAACTGCGAGCAAGGCTCAACTACAACAAGAGGGCACAAACAACCTACCAGATGCACCAAGGGACACACCTGGAGCACCCAGTTCAGATGACCAGGGGGACTGTGCTGCTTGGCCCCAGAGGACACCTACTACATGAGGCCACTCAACTAAGACTGGGAGATACAGCAGCTCTACCTAATACACAGAAACACAAGGAGGCAGCCAAAATGAGGAGACGACGAAACATGTCACAAATGAAAGAACAGAACAAAGCTCCAGAAAAAGAACTAAACAAAATGGAGACAAGCAATCTACCAGATGCAGAGCTCAAAACACTAGTTATAAGGATTCTCGATGATCTCAGTGAGAATTTCAACAAAGAGATAGGAAACATAAAAATGGAGACAGAAAACATAAAAGAACCAGTCAGAAATGAAGAATACAATAACTGATATGAAGAAAACATTAGAGAGAACAACAGATTAGATGAAGAGATTTGGAAGATAAGGTAGCAGAAAACACCCAATCAGAACAGCAAAAAGAAAAAATAATCCAAAAAAATGAGGACAGTTTAAGGCAGGAGACCCCAACTTTTCTGGCACCAGGGACGGGTGCTCCTATGAGAATCTAATGCCTGATGATCTGAGGTGGAGCTAAGGTGGTGATGCTAGCACTGGAGAGCGGCTGCAAATACAGATTAAGCCTCTTGCTGTGCAGCCCAGTTCTTAACAAGCCATGGACCAGTCCGCAGCCCTGGGGTTGGGGACCCTGGTTTAAAGGGCCTCTGGGACAACATTGAGCATACCAACATTTGCATCATAGGGGTATCAGAAAGGGAAGAGAGAAAGTAAAGGATTGAAAACCTATTTGAAGAAATAATGACAAAAAACTTCCGTAATCTGGTGAAGGAAACAGACACACAAGTCCAGGAAGTGCAGAGTCCCAAACAAGATGAATCCACTGAGGCCTACACTGAGACACATCGCAATTAAAATAGCAAAGGTTAAAGACAAAAATCTTAAAAGCAAGAGAAAAGCAGTTAGTTACCTACAAGGGAGCTCCCATAAGACTGTCAATCTAAAGAACAAAATAAATGAGCAAATAAAACAAACTCATAAATAGTGAACATTTTGATAGTTGCCAGATGAGAGGGAAGTTGGGGAGGATGAGTGAAAAAAAGGAAATACAAATTGGTCGTTACACAATAGTCATGGAGATGTAAAGTACAGCACAGCGAACATAGTCAATAATATTGTAATAACTATGTATGGTGTCAGATGGGCACTAGATTTATCAGGGTAATCACTTCATAAGTTATATAAATGTCTAGTCACTAAGGTGTACACCCAAAACTAATATAATACTGTAGATTGACTAATTAAAAAATAAAAAATTATTAAAAAAGATAATGGGGCAGGATGCTGCCCCATAAGAGACACTATTATTAGAAACACGACTAAGATTTAATGGACAAGATACCCTTCAGTGTACAAGAGGATCTCATAGATCGAAGAAATGTCCTCAATTAACTTTCAAATATCCAAGTGTTCACATAGGTAAACACCTATTTATAATTAATCCTAGAACTTAATTCTATATTAAATCACCAAGTACATTTTTGTTTAATATGCACATAATTTTCCAAGACTACACCTATCAGGTAAATTGAGAGATTATACTTTGAGTTCTCTCAGCTTTTGAGAGTCTATATTTTATCTTCATTTTCAAAAGATATTTTTGCTGTTTTTTTCGGTACTTTAAAGTTGTCACTTGTCTTCTTGCTTGCATGGTTTCTCTGCTGTAACTCTTATCTTTGTTCCTCTGTATATATAATGTTTCTCTTTTCTTTAGCTACCTTCAAGTCCTTTGTTTATATCAACTTGAATATGTCTGGGTGTGTTCTGTTTACACTGCGGGGGCAGGTATTTATCCTGCTTGGTGTTCTCTAAGCTTTTTGGATCTGTGGTTTGATGTCTGACATTAATTTTGGAAAATTCTGTATTATTTCCTTAAATATTTCAATATTCTGCTCTGTTCTCTCCTGGGATTCCAATTACATATATATTAAAATATTATCCCTAAGCTCAGATGTTCTTTATCAAAACTTTTTGTGTTTCAGTTGGATAATTTCTACTGACATCTAAAAGTTCACTGATTCTTTCCTTGGCTGTGGCAAATCTACTGACAAGCCTAAAGACATTCTGCATCTCTTCACTGTGTAATGAAATTTCTTGCTTTCCTTCTTGTTTCTTAGTTTCTATCTCTCAGTTGAAATTACCCATCTAATTTTACATGTTGTCCACTTTTCTGTTCATATCTTTAACATATTATAGTTAAATTCCCTACTGAATAATAGCATCTATGTTAATCAAAATAGTAGTTCTGATTGCTCTTTCTCTTGGGAATCGTTTTTTGCATTTGCATGCCTTGTAATTTTTTGTTGAAAGCCAAACATGTTGTATAGGACACTAGAGCTTAAGGTAAATAATTTTTGTGACTAGAAATGGGCATGCCTTTTCTTTGCTAGGTCTTTAGTGCAGGACGTTAATCTGTTTCGGAGTTGGGCTGGGTTTATAATTTGCTGTTGCTATGGTTATCCTCACACTGTTACCACAGCCTTCAAATTTCTGCACAATAGCTCATGCATATGGTTGGGGGGTGGTTTACTAAAGCAATGTCTTTTTTATTCTTTGTGCTGTGCCTCTTTGCATAATCTTGTTCTGCTCTTCCTAGTACTCTGCAGCGAATTCTTATTCAAAGCTTCTTAACTTGGTGGCAGGGGCCTATGGGTACAGTCTCTGTATTTCTGATTAATATCCAGTCTTAGGCATACTCTATGTCCCTGGATCTCAAGGGTGCCATCTTGTTTCCTCTGGCTTTAGTTTGGGCCCCAGTGCTCCCTCCCCCAGAGAACATTCTTTCCCTCTCCTCTAGTCTTCCTCCAGCTCAAGAAATGCTCATCAACAGTGCCAACAGAGATGCCCCTTCCCTCAAGAGATTAGGGCTTTTGTTCCACTGAAAAAGCAGAGGGAAAGAATCAAACCATTTTTTTGCCCCTCCTGATAGCTCTGCTGCTACTCCTCATCTCTAAGTCAGCACCATAATACACACTACTCACGGCTCTTTCCAACATCTTCTAGAAGTACCTAGTGAGGTTTATGGATAAAGAGATTGGAAGAAGGTACGTGCAACCTTCATCAATTTGTTAGCCATTCTAGCTGAACTCTTACCAGTGTCCAGTGTGTTTAACAAAGGTGAATGTGAATTCATATCTATTCTTTTTCTTTTTAAATTCTGGCCAGTGGTTTGCTCTATAGCCTCAGCTCTTTCATAAATTAAAAAAAAAAAAAAAGTCATGAATTTTAAGTTAGTTCTTTTTTGCCGTAACAGTGAGTGCCAAAGCTAGTGGTTATATTATTTATAAATTATTTCAGGATACTAGGTGTTACAAATTACTTGGAAAAAGGCTGTATTTATTTGGTTTGATAAAGTTGAGAAGCACTGACTTAAAGAATCTTTCAAACAACTCCCCTTTAACTACTTTTAAATATTACAGTCACATTTAGGCCTAAAATTATTAGTAGCAATCAATTTTTGCTATAGTTTGTCTGCACAGCCTTTCTAATGGCAGGCATACTGCAGCGATATTGCAGGTTCAGTTCCCAACCACTGCAATTAAGCAAGTATTGCAATAAAGTGAGTACTAATTTTTTTGCTGGTGGAGATTGACTTCAATTTGTAAAAACACAACATCTGTGAAGTGCAATAAAGTGAAGCACAGTAAAACAATGTATGCCTGTATTTTACTAATTTTAAGTACCTCAACCAGAGAAGCAGGTGAAAGGTATGTTCAATAGAAACCTCACATTCACCTGTGTAAATAGAAGTGGTTGAGGAATGGAAACAAATTAATTAAAACTTTTTATTTCAACCTCAATTTCTATCTACTGAAAGGCAGAGTGTACTATCAACCTTTTCACAAATAAAGCCAGTATTGGTACAGTCCACCTAGCTGACCTTTATTTGTGGATAATGTTAAATTCTTACAAATAACTCATGCTTGCCATGAATCCATAACTTTTTCACCAATAACATTCATATTTTTTGGACTATTTACTTATTACTGCCCCTTTACAAAAAGAGGAAAATCCATCGCCTCCCAGTGTAATACAGATGGTAGTACGTTCCATGAAGTAGACTATAGCCTTAGAGTTCTTGACATTTCTATCTCTTAATAACCCTCTGACTCTTTTCCTCCCTTAACATGTTCTAACTTCCTATTTTCAATCTAGGAGTATAATATTTTCTAAACAACATCTCATGTTCCACTGTGATATTAATAGCAAAAAAAAAAAAGTGAGACATAGCTGCTTAAACATTTTATAGTACACTTAAAAAGTTAACAAGGTTTTATATGTTAAATTAAATCAAACAATAAAGCACTCTCTAGAAACCAAATAGTGAAATCAAGTCTTTCTGTGCACTAATTTTTGACAAGTAGTTTTCTAAATTTCCTCTTTAAGCAAGTCCTTTTTCATATTCCCATAGACTAAGAGTACTAGTAGTACTCAACAAAACCTGAACACTGTGAGCAATTTCCTCAAAGTCTGCAGACAGTACTTTCAAACACATAAATCTATTAGAGCCATAAAATAAGAAAATACAGTAAGAAAGGCAATCACTGGGGCAGGTCCTGAAGAAATATTTGGAAACCTTACTTTTTCCCTAAAACACTACTCTCCAAGTAGCTCAAAATTACCCTACAGCATCAGGTAGAGGTCCTTTTTTAAGGAGGATCAGGGTGAGTCAAGGGGAAAAAACAGAGAGAGGAAATCATTATTTTGGGAGACCACTGCCACATGGGGCGGGGAGATTTTTTACTTTTTTCTCCAAGAAACTGATAAATGAAATAATCTCAAGAGTGGTTAACTGAACACCCTACAATAAGGAGACAATATAAGGGAAGGCACTCTCCTTAAGTGCATTAAATCAAATCTGCGTTTAACAGCCACTTCACTGGGCGTCCAAGTCCTACTTTACCCACTCCAAAGGCCGCATTCAGAGGCAAAAATCACACAGTAGCAGAGGAAAGGCCACGGTGAATAAGCTACTGTGCAGGAAAGAAAAGCTTTGAGGAAAACTTGATTTTGGAAAAGGGAGAAACTGAAAAAGAAATGACGTGGATGCTCTCCATTTCCTAACAAAACGAAACAAGGCTAAACAAAGAAAGTCAAAGTCTGGGGCTTGGGGGAGGGCTGACCCAAGGAAACGAGAGTTGTTAGCATCTAGCAGGAAGAGTACTCAGGCTACAAGGCTGGAAGGGAATCCCGAGGGCGGAGCCCAGAGGGGAGTAAGGGGTGTGTGGGGTAAGGATGTGCGGGGTAAGGATGTGCTGAGGGGAGTGACAGGCCTTAGGTGGGTAGAAAACCAAAAAACGAAGCAGAAAGAGGGGTGGGGCTGACCAAGGCAGCGCCCCGAGCGAATGTCACTCGGATTGGGGGGGGGGGGTCCGACAGGAGGAACCAGAGCGGCAGCCTGGGGGGAGGGTAATCTGCTTTCCTTAACAGATGGACGCTGCAGTGGCCAAGACACCATTCCTTCTTTTCCCTGCCCTTAGCTCCCCGAGTCCCCACGGCGTGCGTAGAGGGTAACGCAAAGCCCGAGTCTGGTACCCGGAGTGGTTTACCTTGCGGGAGGCTGGAGAAGCTCCAATCCGAGCTCCTCCCGCCGCCGGCTCTGCGTCCAAAGTGGGATGAAGCGACCTCCGACCTTCTCTTCCTCACCACTTCCCCTTTCTCCCGCCGGCGCCCTGTAGCTCAGCTGCCGCGGGTTCCTGATGCCGCGGCGGCGCTGCCTCCCCGCCCCCTCCGCCTCCGCCTCCTCCCTCTGCCTCTCAGAGGTTCACTCTGGAGGCCGCCATCTTCGCTCGGGCTTAGAGCGACCACGCTCTAACACGCCTGCGTCGCCCCCACCCAGGCCGTCACGAGACCCTGTCAGCTGATTTCAACTTTTCCGTCTTCTGCCCCGCCCCATCGCGTACATTGCCCCGCCCTCCCTGCCCTATACTCCCTCTTTCCCCAAAATTCCGTATTCCGCCGGCCAGCCCCACGACGCCCCCAGCAATTACACATGCGCAGAGTAGCGAGGCCGACTGTGGGATTTGGAGTCCACGCAGCGCGTGAGGAGGACCCACCCTTCGGCGCGTGCTGAGGACACGCCCCTGAGCGCGCGCGCGCTAAGGGCCAAACTCCCCAGGCGTGTTCCCCGAGGGCCACGCCCCTCGGCAAGTGGCTCTGAGTCCTGAGAGCTGTGCTTTGCGGCCCAGGGTTTTGCGCTCTTAATCCTCTGACGTCCTGTTTTAAAGCATTTCTACCGCCTATCCCTCGACTTCAAGTGCCACTAGGTAGTATCCGCTAGGTAGTGTGAAGGCTCAGCCCACTGTCCGGTTTGGCTGGACTGCGAGCCAGCAGGTTTACTTGCTATTGACACTCCCACAAAGACAGTTGAAAAAGATTTAAAGTTTGGTTGGTCTGGGCAGTCTCAGAGACCAAAGCTTGGTTAATGTTTTTGAGGGGGCAGTGCCTGAAGGAAAATACTGATAGCTCCCATTTGTTGTCTGCTAATCACGTATCAAGGGGTTTGCTTAATCCTCAACTCTCTGAAGAATTATCCTCGTTTTGCAGATAAACTGAGGCCCCTCCTCACAGTAGTGGACTTCGTGTTTGAACGCAAGCAATCTGACTCCTCGATACCAATCTCTCTCAACATATATGGGAGCTGGGGGAGGGGAGTCAGGTTAGAGAAAAGAGAGGATACTATGTGTTAGCTGTTGGTAAAGGTTTAATTAAGGAAGTTTATTCTCCCCTCCCAGACCTGAACTCTAAAGACCACAGTTCAAAAGTAATTAATTCTGTTGCAAACTTCAAAAGATGATAGTATAGGGTGGCTTGCATGGATACATTATTTTATGAGGGTTAAAGGTCTTTGATACGGGGTTTACTACTCTGCAGAGCAATCTCGAAATTGTGATTTCTTTGGAATCCCTTTCAGTGGTTGACACGTTTTTTTTTCAGAGATTGTGATTGCAGGATGAAAAGTGTAGACAGTACTTACAGACTTTGCTTCTTGACTTTATTTACTGGCCTACATTGAGTTAGAAAAAGACTGTATTTACAGTAGACGTTCCTGTACTGCAGCAGTTAGATAAGGTGCATCTAAGGGGTGGTACTAGGAATAGCTGGGTGTGGGAAGAAGAAATTCGACATGGAGTAGAAAGGGAAAAGAAAAAAGAAACAGGAGGGCTGCTGTTAAGAGGACTTTTTGGCTCATCCCATGGAAACAGAAACCCGTGTTTATGAGGCATCTTACAGGTTGCAAAGCCTTTCAATAATCTAAGGAGTAAGTGTGGGTATTCTATTTTATAGAGGAAGCAAACCCAGAGAGTCCAAGAGACTTGCTCAAGGTGACCCTAAGTCCTAAAGGTTGAGCAGAGATTTAATCACAGGACTTGTAACATCAAGGCCAGTGAACTATATAACCTTCTTACTGCCTGTTCAAAATTTGGGACGGATAAAATTGATACTGGGAGTTGGGAGGAGCCTTATGCATCATGAATTGCCCCTCCCTGCCCATTGCCTATAGTGGAAAATTCCCTGCCTCTCAAGACACTTTTTTTTTTAATTGCAGTTTTAGAAAGCCCACTCTCTCTGTATTCAGTCAACATGCTCTCTCTTTCATGAGTAGTTTTGTTGGTTGGTTTGTTTTCATGCTTTTTCTTCCTATATGTAACATCCCTTTAAGTATTTGCCTATATGGGTAATTACTCTATCTCACTCCCTCTTCTCTGCTTATCCCTCCAACCCCAGCCACAGCTTCTCCAAAAGTCATATTCCTGGTGCTTTCAACTGTTGCTTGCAGGATGTGGTTTCAAGCCTTTTCACAATTCTCCTGGTTTCCTTTCATTGTATTTGCACAAGTTTGTAATATCCTTCTTAAAATTAAACATGAGAGTCAGGAAAGATAAGAGGACTTGTCTCTTCTTTCTTTCTTCTGCTAAATCAGTTTTTACCCTACTCTTTTTTTAAAGGGTGACAAACTCAAGGCAGGACCCTCAAACTTCTCTTTCTGGATTTAACTTTTTATTCAAAATCCGATTTTCCATTAGCTTTTCTGACACTTTCATAGTGCACACATATTAAATTTATGATGAGAAAAGGAGAACAACAGAAGATGCCCTTCCAAATCATGTGATATATACTTATAATATTGTATAACCTTTTAGGTATCAGTAGTGTTTATCAGTGGTGTAAGGATAAAAGGAAGGAGAGATTTAAGATTTTAGGGTATTCACAAGACAGTTAATCACCTGCTTATCCAACTCCCCATTGCTGTTATATCGACCAACCTCATTATATCAATGTTGAGATCCTAAATAAATCCCTAACAATTCTGCATAATTCAGCAAGATTTGAACTGTTTCCAATACAGTAGCCACTAACCCATGTGGCTACTGAATACTTAAAACACACAGCAGGTTTAATATGAAAAAGGTAAAATATTGCATTAATAATTTTTCTATTGATTACATGTTGAAATAATACTTTGGGTATATATACGGTTAAAGAAGATATATTTTAAAAACAAATTTCTCTTGTTTATTTTTTAAAATGAAATTTTATGTGGCTAGAAAATGAAATTTTATGTGGCTCCTGTTATGTTTTCTTGGACGGTGATGCTAGAGACAGTCTTGTGCAGGCAGATAGTGTCAGAAAATACTTTTCAGTTGTGTTGGCAAGCTTGAGGCTCCCACAGAATCATTGACTGGACTTCATTGTAATTTTTCATGTGGTTGTTTTTTATTTGTCTCCAGTAGTTTTTCTCAAGGTTTACCTTAACATATATATTTAGTTTTTTGTGTTCCTCTATACCTTACTAATATATTGACTTAAAATTATTGACAAAATCTGGCAAAAATGACATGAGGATTCATTGACATATATACATATGTATCTACCCATATACAGTTGCCACAATTTTTTTTTTTTTTAATCATGGCCTGGCTCCCCCTGCCCATTTAATCCTATCCCAGAAACCTCTAATTTTATTGTCAATAGATTTCATTATTATTTGCAATGAAAATGTCTTTTTTAAAGTATAACACTGTTCATATATAAAGAATTTGGACTTACAATATTTTTTATTAACAAAAACATGCTTTCATTATAAGAAATTATCTAGTTTTGACCATATTTTCAGAGTTGGGTCACGAGGAAAAATGAAATACCTATTCTGTGGTTTAACAGTTTGAAACCATTATTAAAATACTAACTGATTAAGGAAAAGGCCTTTCTGTGTGTTTTTTTTTCTTACTAAAATTAAGTTCTGCATTGCCCTTTTTGCAATATACACATTGCTGAGGATTTTCCAATTCAAGTGTTCTTACTAGATAATCCAAACACTCCCAGTATTACCAGACTTGAGAAAAATTTAGTCTTACTTTTTTTTCCATAAAGAGTTTTGAAGTGAGCAAGATTTCCAATCTGCTATGAAATTATTACATTTAGACATTTTAGTCATCAGCACTTGAAGGAAATATAATGTGGTAAAAGGATCATAGGCAAGTAAGTCTCTTAATCTCCTTGAGCCAAAGTTCTCTCATCTATAAACTAAGGCTATTGATACTTACCTTGAGAGGCAGTAGTGAGAATTAAATAACTTAAGAGGAGCACCTGCCTACTGAGTACTCAATAACTTTTGTTTCCTCAGTATGGTTCCAGCTGGTATATAATACTTGTGTTTGAGTTTCCTTGGACTAACCATGACAAGGCAAACAGACTTTTAGACTGTTATTAGCAAAAGGGAAGAAGTTCAAGTGTTCATTCTTGACAACCATATCTGAATACTCATAAAAATTGTAAAATAGTTCAAGCCGGAAGGCGTCATTATTTTTTATTTCTATATTTATATATGCTAAACAGGCCATTTGATTATTTACACATATTAAAATGAATAGTTTTTATTCTTGAATTTCGATCTCTGTCAGCAAATAAATTAGTTCTAAAACATGAATAAGTGCAGGTTTTGCAAAATGTCCCTGATGAATAATACAGTGAGAAATTCAAATAGACTATGGGTCCATGGTGCCTTAGCTCTAAAATGAGCAAAATGTGGTAAATCATTATTTAGCACCTTCCTCAAAAAAGTTATTAATTTGTTAGTAAGGTTTTCTATGCTATCTCAGATGGCGAAGGAAAGGTATTCTAGTTAATCCAAAATTCTGGTTAACTTTAGACCAATTTCAAAGAAATATCGTATGTAATATATCATCCTATCTCATTATTTTGCATACTGTTACTTTGTGTATGGACTTTAACACATCATCTCATTTAATTTTCCTCACGATCCTGTAAAGGAAGACACTATTATTATTCCGTTTAATAGGTTCGAGAAATTCAAGACTTTAGATAAGGTATTTAGCTTCCCCAATGTCTTATCACTGGAAAGCCAGAGTCATTCAAATCAGGTCTCTTGGATTTCAAAGTCTCTGCTCTAAACTACTTATACTTCATTTAACCCACAAGCTCTAATAGCCCTGATTTCCTCTTTCTTTGACCATTCAGGAGTCACTTATGGTTATAATTCTACTAAAATTTTATGTTAGAGATTTTTAAATAAAGGAAAGACAGTGAAATCCACACTTTGTTTTTAGAGAATTTTGCAAAATAACATGGAAGGCCTACAACTTGTGTTGTATTCTTATTGACATCAACTTAATAATACTGCATTATCTTTTTATTTAAACTTGACCAATATATAAATTATCTCCTGAAAAATACCATGTGTCTATAATTTTGAATAACAGAAAATAAGATTCACCCTCATCTGCAGTCTCCCCTCTGTTCCAGCCCATTTGTGGCCCAAATTGTGAGTAACAGAAATGCAGAGTAAATATTCTGTTTCTAGTGAAATCAAATAAATGACAAAGGGGAAGTGAAATTGCAAAATATTACAAAATCAACTGGAATTAAACTATATAGGGTCAAAGTGGGTAGAGTAAAGGGCATTTTCATGTTTTTTTTTTTTAAGTAAAATGACTGTATCTTAATGTTTGAGTTAATTTATTACATTATCAGTTGACTTGCACCCATAGCCCAAGTCTACACGGTATCAGGAGATTAAGAAATCAGGTCTTGGAAACTGTTGACTCTTTCCTTTGTTTCCCTCAGTTTCACACCTTAACTCCCTCACCCGTTCTTCCATTTGATAGAATATGTGTTGGCAAAAGGGAAAAAGCTAGTTCAACATTGGGAGCAATCTCCCAATATTTTAAGTAAGAAGATGGATATATTACCATAGCCAAAATTTATCACACGAACACCCTGATTATTATTGTTTGTAAGAGTCTGCATTGATTTGAGTGGCACTTCCATAATACAATTTCAGATTATTAGAGTATTTTATGTTCGAAAAAAGCAACCAACCATTCTCTGCTGCTGTCTTTTTTTGATTATGTTCTTGGACATTTCTTCCATGGCAAGTTTCCTGGAAGTTGGCAAATCCAGTGCCACAAACCAGACAGGAAGGGATGGGCGGTGACTTGAATGTCTCAAAAGGAAGCTTGACTCTTTCTAGCTCAAAATGCCATCATCATCCTTACAAGTTATCACTGTTAACTCATAGACTTGGGATCTCACTCAAGACTCTACCAATTGGACTGTGAGAGATGAACTTCAATTCTGCCAGTGGAGGGGCCAGAGTAAACCATTTAGCACCCTCAGACCCTAACAAGCCTCTGGATTGGGGGCTGCTTATCTGCTTTTGCATCAAAACCTTGGTTGTGCTGATCAGGTAGAGTAACCACAGTTTAAAGAATCAATAAATTAAAATTCCCAGGGAAGTTATATAGATTGCAAAAGGTTTTGCTGAGAATCGTTGAATGCATTCTGTTGAATGAGGATGAAGATTTTACAAAATATTAATTTTTTATGATAGCATATGAAATAACCACAAAACATATGTAGTAGAAAGTTCATAATTCCAGTTCTGCCTCCCTGAGGAACTGATTTGATACCAGCCCAAATAGCCTTCACAGAACTAATTTCATTTCTGTCCCATTCTACTTTCTATTATCCCTCTTTCTTCTTTGTGACTTGTACAAGACATGAACAGAAACTGTCTAGGATCATCAAAGCAAGCTTTTGCAGAAGTTGGACTGTTGACTCAGCATTTGGCAGAAGCATAAAAGGTCTTTCAGTGAAAGCCTTGATTTCATTTTTGTTAGACAAGCAAACAATAGCAGCACGCTGGCTTTGCTGATAAAAAGAACAAAGAAAAAAAAAACAATACCTTTTGCTGACATTTCTATTTCTACTGCAAAAAAAAAAAGGGAGGGGAGGTGTCTTCTCCCCTTTCCACCTTTCTCTGACATCAGGAAGTTTTAAGTAGCCACACCAAGAACATGGTCCATCTCTCTGAGCAAAGGCTTAAAAGCAGAATCCATAAAAATCAATAAATAGAATAGTCTTTCTTCCAGCTCTTCACCTCTAATTCCATTTTGCTCCAGACTCTCTTCTCTTCCTACTGTGTTCCACATTGTTATTGGCTCAATACAGCTATTCTCTTTATAAGCCAGACTATTTAGAGAGGAAAGATGTTCACTGCTTTGTAACCTTCCTGCTGCCATAAGCAGTGTTCTGGCTTACAGTTCATAGCTGACCATGCTGAGAAAGGCCTTCTATGAGCAAGCCACAATGCCCTCTCACAATATAGTCTACCATTTTCTTGCTTATGTTTCGCTAAAGTATCATTGCTGCATATTTCACAAGCCCAAGTTCCTATATCAGAGGGAGTTTGCATTCAAAATCAAAGGACAGAAGTCTCCCTCTGCTTTTCTGCCATCTCTGGTAAAACCTCCAATAGTCTAGGCAAGAGGTTTGCTCTAAACAATAAGGAGGTTGTCAATTTGTTCTCTTTGGGTAAAACGTTTTGATAATCTCCCATAAAAGACATATGGACATTATCGTATTTTTTTTAAATATTTTTTTTTATTTTTAATTACAGTTAACATATAATATTATATTAATTTCAGGTGTACAACATAGTGACTAGACATTTATATAACTCATAAAGTGATCACCCTAGTAAATCTAGTACCCATTAAACACCATACATAGTTATTACAATATTATTGACTATATTACCTAATATTATCATATTTTATAATTTTCAGAATTGTGCTTGTTCTGAGCCAGCTCTGTCCTTATTAAAAGTAGAGGGCTATAAAACAGTTTGGCTCAGATAGATTTTTGTCCTTTTTATCGCTTGTCAGTGGGAGCTATCATTATTCCTTTGCCATCTTTTTGTTTTTCAGTTACTCTTTAACATATCTGTTGTCCTCATGCCTTAGGAATTTCTGCTGCAATTTTCCTTCAATTAAAATTTCTTTAGACCTGCCTTTAAAATTTCTTTTTAATTACAGTTGACATTTAATATTATATTAGTTTCAGGTGTACGGCATAGCGGTTAGGCATTTATATAACTTACAAAGTGATCCCCCTGACATTAGTACCCTTCTGACCCCATACTTAGTTACTATGATATTATCTACTATATTCCCTATGCTGTACTTTACATCTCCATGGCTATTTTGTAACTACCAATTTGTACTTCTTAATTCTTCACCTTTTTCACCCAGCCCATAGCTGGGTTCCTACCTGGGAACCATCAGTTTGTTCTTAGTATCTGTGAATCTGTTTCTGTTTTGTTTGTTTATTTTGTTTTTTTAGATTCTACATATAAATGAAATCATGTGGTATTTGTCTTTCTCTGTCTGACTTATTTCACTTAGCATAATACCCCATAGGTCCACCCATGCTGTCACAAATGGTAAGATTTCATTCTTTTTATGGCTGAGTAATATTCCATTGTATATATGGAATATTTATCCAGTTGTCTATTGGTGGGCACTTAGGTTGCTTCCATATCTTATCTATTATAAATAATGTGGCAATGAACATAGGGATGCATATATCTTTTCGAATTAGTGTTTTGGATTTTTTTGGATAAATACCCAGAAGTGGTATTGCTGGGTCATGTGGTAGTTCTATTTTTAATTTTTTGAGGAAGACTTATCTTATTTAAAAAGGGAATAGTTTTCTTAAAATGCATGAGATCCAAATAGAAAAGGGATATTCTTTTTTTGTAGAAATTACTAGATAGGTAAATGGTAACATCTCCTGTATTGAGATTGTAAAATTTTGTCTATCTTAAGTATTTTAGAATCATAGAATCATAGAATGCATGTCATTTTTCTTTAAAATGTTAACACATTTAACATATATTCATCTGTCAGTGCTCATTAAAGCTCTCTGAGGTAGGGTGGAAGCATGCATATCAAGTGCTGTTTTCAGAGTGAACAAGAAATTCATCCTGGCAGGGGCTCTGCTGAAATCAGACAAGAACTTTGATGATAAAAATGGTACTGGCTGTCCCTCATCCTTGACAAGTAAAGAACACAGTCACGGTCTACACTTAAGAGAGGGAGAGAGAGTTAGACTAGTAACTCGTTCTCTCTGTGCCTCAGTTTCCTCTTCTTAAAATGAACAAAAGTAATACCTACTTTATAGAGTTCTTGTAAAAATTTCTATGCACATCTAAAGTGCATGGAAAAGTTCCTGGAAAATAGCAAGAGCTCAGTAAACACTGCTGCAACTACTAGTACTACCATTGGACTGATAATTTGTTTTATTGAAGTATCGGTGAAGCTAAATTCAGGTCCCCCCAAAATACACTTAAAAACTGATAGCATTTGAATTTTTCTTTGATAATATATATATTTTTTTAATCCCAGGTATTCTAAAATGTTACAAAAATGAGAACTAGAAAGTATCAACTGTTCCATTATTCTAAATATCTTATATGTGTACATAAATATATATCTTTGTGAATAATATACCTATATGCATATATACATGTTTGTATATATAGTTGATTTTTACACAGAGGTAGCAAGCCACACCCACAATTCAGTATCTTACATTTTTTTATCTTTGAAATGGGTCTATAAAATTTGCCTCATTCTTATGGCAAGAATGAATGCTGAAAGGTTGAACATTATTTCATTATACAGATAAAAGAGAATTCAACTTCTCTCTTATTGATGGACATTTTGGTCTTTCCAATCCTTTGCTTTTACAAAGTTGAAATGAACATCCTTGAATACATCATTTCAAATAATGTGCAAGAATATCTCTTGACTTTTTTTATTATTCAATTTGCTACAGTGTTCTTTCTCATTCTGCAGTAAATGGTAGAATTTCTTTTTGTTTAGAATATTTCTACAGTTATTTTATTTTGCAATATGTATATGCAATGTTTAATAATTATAATATATTATTATATGCTATATATTCCAAGCATGTAACAAAAATAAAGTACATGAACGCATAGGTAATGTCTGTAAAGATTTCTTGTGAACAATTACCCCCAATTCTTGTGCTGACTCTTATGTTTCAGTCGTGTGATCTTAGTGTCTTATCCCTTTGATAGTATAACCTCCAGTCATGTTTATCCTTGATCTTTAGGCTATCTTGGGTTGGACCAATTGGCTATATCCCTTGATCATCTCTCATACCTGTATTTTATAGCTTTTATCTCCAGAAATGAAGATGGTGTTGTTTTTTTTTAACTCTCTCCAAAAGGAAGAAAGTACTTCAAAACATTTTCAAAAACAAAGAATTTCCAAAAGCAGTAAAGGAATCCTGAGAAATTCAATATAAGTAATCAGTGCTGAAAATACAAATTTAAACTCACTTTGGAAAAAAGGTTATAGTCAATAGCATGATATAGAATGAGAAGTATCAAGTTCAACGGTGGACATTAAGTTCATGATAGGCATTTCTTAGATTCAGTTTTGTACACATACAGCAAACAATCATAAATAATATCATCAGCTGATGCTTATTGAGTATTTGCTTTTTCCAGGCATTGCTCCTACTCCAGGCTCAGGCAATCTCTGATTTGCTTTCTGTATCTATGGATTTGCCTTTTCTAGAATTTGATATAAATGAAATCATACAACATGCAGTCTTTTGTGTCTGGCTTCTTTTCACTTAGCGTTATGTTTTAAAGGTTCATCCATGCTGTTACATGTATCAGTACTTCATGGCTTTTTATTTCCTAGTAGTATTGCATTGTATGGATGCAACACAATTTGTCCTTTTACTAGTTTATGGAAATTTTGATTGTTTCCAGTTTTTGGTGATTATGAATGATGCTACTATGAAAATTGATGTACATATTTTTTGGTTGGACATGATTTTCATTTTTCTTGGGTAGATACCTAGGTATGGAATTGCTCAGTTGTATGGTAATATGTCCAAGATTATTTTTTAAATCAACTTTATTATTTGCAAATTATTTACATATAATTTTTGTATTATTTACATTATTTACACATAATAGATAAATTATACCCATAGATTATTATATATTACCTCTTCATACTTTCTCTGTTATTCTGGATCTTTTAAAGTTATAGAACCAGGCTTAGAGACAATACTCTAAAAATGAAAGTGACTTATGATTCTGCATATCATCATCTTGTCCTTAACAAATCACCTATCTTCATGCACATTTAATTCACTTCACATAAGTTATGAAAGCACTTTTAATTAAGTATCCTCCACTGAAGTAGCCATTACATCTGTTTTTACACACCACTTGGAACCCATCACATGATTATGAACTTTAACATTGCTTCTCAGAAATTGTCTGAAAACAAGTCAGGAATTACATTATGTATTTCTTATTGTTAATAACAGATATTAGTCACTATTTATTGAGTATTTATCATGTGCCAGGTACTTTGTTAGGTGCTTTGCATGCATCATTTCATTTAATCTTTGACAAATTCTATGAAATAGATAATGATATCATCCCCATTTTACAGATGAAGAAACTGAGATTAGAAAGATTGTTCAAGTTCGAAGTAAAACATCAAAAAATATTTTTTCAGAATACCATTATTTTCTAGTTGTTGTATATCTTTGACAAAATTGGAGAAAGTGGGTAATGAGGGAGAAATCAAGAGAGTCCAAATGGTCGTCAGCCAGTGGTATCATTTCATTTGGGGTAAGTGCTGGGGTCTAGAATTGACTTTGCTATCACCACGAGGAAGAAAATACTTACAAATAGTAGGGAGAAGGAAAACTGACTTATACATTCATTTACCCAAATCCATTGGCTCTCACAGTTTGCATCAGAAATTTGAGTCATGTCTGGTCAGGATCAGGAACCTCTTTAGCCAGAGTAGATTAGAGGGAGGAAATGTCCACAGATACAATCTGTTTCCTTCTTCAATGTACTTAGCAATATTTTCAAAGTATGAAACCAGTTAATACTTGTAAAGCACTTAGGATAGTGTATGAAAGTGTTTTTCTATTATTATTTTTCTAGGATTACAGCAATATTCTGCTTAATGATGTAGGAACCTACAAATTCTAATAGAGGAGCAAACATGTATCTCCCATCAAACAAGTGTTAGATTCACTTTTGCATTCATTCATCAAATATTATTGAAAATCTATTAAGTTTAAGGCATGATTTTGTGTTCCGCCAATTTTTAGATACCAACTCATAATCTTAAAAGATACATTTAAGAGTACATCATATTAGTCAGCAGACCAGATGATGGTGCCTGGATCAGCATGGGATAAATGGAAATGAGAAATAATAACAACAAGCTTCCATTAAAGAGTATCTGTTTAATCAAAAACAGAATAGAAAATACATATGACATTCTTCTTCAGTGAGCATTCCTAACCTTGTCTTAACTTATTTCCTGATTGTAATACTATTTTTCAGTTGACAATGGTGGACTGATTAGTTTATCTTCCACTTTAGTTTTGTTAGGCATGTCGCTTAAAAGGAGGGTGTACAACCTAATAAAGGATGTAATTATATCCTTTGTAAATCTGATTTTACTCTTCTTGTTTTATTTCCACTTAACTACTTTGCCTGGGAATCTTGGTGAATAGGTGGAAACTTTGCCTTTCTGGATCAAAAGCTACCTCGAGTATGGGATTGTGGGGTTTTTGTTTTGTTTTGTTTTTGCCATTTCTGCCTCTAGCACTCTGAACCAGGTACCATTATCTAGTCTCCTGACTGATAGAATTCATTGTTTCTTAAATATGGCTTTTAGGATTATGAGTTAGTACTTAGAACTGTGCAGCATAATGTGTTAAGCTTATTATATTTTTCAACAAATATTTGATGAATGAATGCACAAATAAATAATGCGATACTTGCTTGATATGGGGTATATATTTACTCTCCTATTAGAATTATGTACATTTTTCCATCCTTTTAATAAATGAACATTGTATTTGAATTGAGTTTCTTATAGATGGCATAAATTGGGACATGTTTTTTAAATCCATTCTGACAATTCCTGTTTTTACGTAAGTATGTTCAGATCATATGCATTAATGTTATTATTGGTATGTTTGGATTTAGATTGATAGTATTCCAAATTCTGGTGTTCTTCCCCAGTCTGCCTGTTGCTATTTACCTTCCAGCGTCTTTGCATAGTTTTTTTCATGCATTCTGTCCAGGTTTTGTAATTATATTCAGTAGGAGAGAAGGTGTGAAGTATCCTTACTCCTTCTTACCTGTAACTTGAATGCTGGGAATAATTATTTCCAGAGTTCTTCTTACTCTGGGGATCAGATTCCAAGTTTATGACAGTCACATTAATGTTCCTATCAGATCACAGAATATCAAATTTGTCATTAATTCAACGTATTTATATAAATATTCTCTTTAAGGAAACATTCTCAAGGACTCTCAGCTCACTGCTATAGGCTTAAAAGGTCCCCATTGTTCAGAGATGCTTGAGATGAGCATTCATGATGCGAACTTTTCTAAGATTAAACTTCCAGGCCAGGAGATGACTGACATCACAAAATAATTGTATATATTAACTTTTAAACAAATATTACAGATCAGGTCCTAAATATTGAGGATGTAGCAGTGAACATGAAAATGGCCATATCTCTAGCAAGGGGCAGAGATGGTGGTAGAGAAGGACAATACACATATTGAAAAATAAATGAAGCAGTTAGTGATAAGTGCTATGGAGAAATGAAAACAGGGTAATGGGCCAGAGGGTGATGGGAGTAGGGAGGGCAGAGAGACTACTTTACCCAGGTGGTCAGGAAATGACACTTGAATTGAAATCTGAAGGTTTATAATGAGAGAACCCAGGAAAGATGTGGGGGGCAGAAGTTTCCAAGAAAAGAGAAATGAAATGGTAAATGTGAAGGCTTGGTTTACCCTTTTTCTATCTTTTCTTCTGCATTTCTGACCACAGAATTCAAATCTAGATGAAGCAAAGTTGCTGTTTTGTTTTTTTTCCTGCAGAAGCTGAAGACCTTAATTTAACCCCTAACTATGAATAGGTAATAAATTACCCCAGAGTTTGATTGATATAACCCACTCTCTCAATAACATTTTTTCTGCAGATCAATGAAAGCTCAAGTTCTGTCCTAATATTAAAGGAACAGGAATGGTGAATTTTAGCTAGATACGATGTGTAGAATGACGGAGGCAGATCATTGGTTTGTAGGTAAAAGAATGCAGATTTGCTATCTCATTCGTTCATAAGAAAAATTAAAGCATAATTTGCATTTTTAATCATATTTTTAAACCGCTATGAAAGCAAGCATGCAAAGACCACTTATGGACAGTAGGTGGCAGACTATACATACAAACTAGTGATTGATTCCATTGTGTAACCTCACAAATATTTGGACTATTTGCACCACAATGATTAAACCACTCACAAGGTATATATATGTCAAGGGTATATACAAGTGTTGGAACATTGGGATTTTCTGTATTCTGTCATCACTGAAAGTACCTCCTCACAGTAAATAGACATTTAAGAGACTCAACCATGAGAAATAATATTTTAGTAGGTAAAACATGCCAGATTTAGTTCTGTAGGATCTAAACTACCATGTGTGAATCTTATAAACACTGACACTTTTCTTCAATTAGGAATTTTGAAAGAAGGTGCATGAGATGGGGTCTTTGAAGTCCTTAGCCCTCTCCAGATTGAAATACAATAGGTAGTATACTCAAGCAGTATAGTAGGGAAAGGCAGTAAAACCTTTGAATATGCACCTTTTTAAATGGCACAATTATGTGACATCAGCCATCTCTTAGTTTAGAGATTTGGTCTTAGAAAAGTCTCCAACATCATGGATGCTCACCCCAGGCACCTCTGAACTACGAAGAATTCCTGAGTCTCTAGTGGTCAGTTTTTTGCAGCCCTTCCTAGGAGTCCCAAATCATTTCATGAGGCTAGCATTACTCTGATGCCAAAAGCAAACACATTATAAGAAAAGATAACTACAGATCAATCTTTCACATGAACATAGATGAAAAAATGTTCAACAAAACATTACCAAATTGAACTGAGGAATATATCAAAAGAATAATACAGTACACTAAGCGGAGTTTATCCCAGGATGAAAGCCTAGCTTATTATTCAGAAATCAATCAATGCAATCCACCATATTAACAATCTAAAAGGAAAATCTTCATGAGTATATGCATTGATACAAAGAAACATTTGACAAAATCCAACATCGTTCTGTATAAAAACTTCCAGCAAACTAGAAATAGAAGGGAATTTTCTCGACTTGCTAAAGAGTATAAAAAGAAATCTACAGCTATTATCATGTTTAATAGGGAAATTCTTTCCTCCTAAACTCAGTAATAAGTCAAGGGTGCCCTCTCACCACTCTTATTTAACATCATATTGAAAATCTTAAGCCAATGCAATGAGGCAAGATAAAAAAAAAGACATGCAGATTGAAAGGAAGAAACAAAACTATTCCTATTCTCAGATGACTATCTATGTACAAAATTTCAAGCAACCTACAGAAGAGCTCCTGGAACTATTAAATGTGTTTAGTACCGAACAGGACACACAGTCAACACTCAAAATTCAATCATATTTCTTTACACTAGCAATGTAGAACTAGAAAGCAAAATATTTTTTAAAAATGCACAATTTACAATAGCTCAAAAAATTAAATACTTTAGTCTAGATCTAACAAAACATGTACTGGATCTGTATGCTAAAACTACAAAACGCCGATAAAAGAAATTAAAGAAGACCTAAGTGATGGAAAAACCAGTTTGCTTCCATTTGAAATTCATTGCAATATTTTTTACTCCATATAAATGTATGCCCTTTTAACCTTTCCTTTGAATGATTCATATCATCTGTTTGATTCTCTTATCAGTAAGCAAAATAAAATATTTAACATGTTTATTTTTACATCTATATGAGAGTCCTACTTCAACCTTTTTCTAAAATTACGTTTTAAACATATCACACTATCTGATTTAAAGACTCAATAATGAAACTCTAGTAATCAAGACAATGTGATGTTGTTGAAGGGACAGACATATAGATCAATGGAACAGAATTGAGAATCTGGAAATAGATTCACACACATGTGGCCAATTTATAATTTTGATAAAGGTGCAAAATCAACTCAATGTATTACAAATAGCCTGTTCAACAAATGATGTTGGAACAATTGAACATCCACAGATAAGAAAAGCATTTAAAAAGAACCTTGACCTAAACCTCACATGAAAATTAATTCAAAATAGATTATAGACCTAAATGTAAAATGTTAAGCTATAAAAATTTTAGAAAAAAAACCATAGGAGATCTTAGATTTAGTGATGGATTCTTATACATGGAATCAAAATATAATCTTAAAAAATAAAGTTGATAAATTGAGCTTCATCACAATTAAAAAAAACCCTTTTTGCTCTGAAAAGGACACTTTCAGAAAGAAGAAAATATAAGCTGCAGACTGGGAGAAAACATTTGCAAATTACATATTGGCAAAGGACTTTTATCCAGATTGTATAAAGAACTCTCGAAACTCAAAAATAAGAAAACAAACACCTATTTAAAACCCCACCAAAGACATGGATGGACATTTCACCAAAGAGAGAAAATGGATGACAAATAGGCACATGAAAAAAATGTTCAACATCTTTTGCTATTAGGGAAATGCAAATAATCAATGAGATACCTACATTTTTGAGTAGCTGAAAGAAGAATCGCTAACAGCACCAAGTGCTAGTGAGAATGTGGAGCAAGCAGAACTCCCATACATTGTTATCGGTGGGAATGCAAGATGGTACAGCGACTCTGGAAAATTATTCGATAACTTCTTATAAAGTTAAACATAAAATTATTGTACGACCTCTAAATTCCATTCCTGGTAACTGCTTTAAAAAATGAAAATGTATATCCACACAAAAGCCTATACACAAATGTTTATCATAGCTCTATTCATAATTACCCACAGTTTGAAACAACACAAATTCCTTCAGGGAGTGAACAAAGTATGGGATATCTATACTAAGAAATACAACTTAGATGAATCTCAAAAGCATGCTGAGTGCAGAATTCAGTCTCAAGGTTATATACTGTGTGATTTCATCTATACGACTATCTCGAAAAGATGAAACTGTAAAGAACAGATTAGGGGATATGTCAGGGGATATGGGCAAGGGGAGGAAATGACTATTAAACAAACAAGACAAAGAAACAAAAACTCATAGACACAGACAATAGTGTGGTGGTTACCAGAGGACTCATTTTATTTTATTAATTGGATTTGTTAAAAAAAATATTTCTGCTGCCCATGTGAACCTGAAATCAGACTTCTTTTTGCCCATGTGAATTTAATGAATTTAAAAAATGCAACTCGTTTTGTTCAGAGTGAACTGAATTCAGCATTAGGAATAAGGAACCAGTTCCAGAATATAGATCTTCTATCGTGGAATGGTGGCATGACTCAGCATGTCCCTTCATCTGTTTTCAAGTATCCCATGTCGCAAATGAAAATGTAAGATGTGTTTAATTATATGTGTTTCCTCTCTCCTGGGAGTATATAATAATTATACAAATTATAATACTAGCTACCACTGTACTAGACTATTTACAGATATCATCTCATTGGGTTGTCACAACAGTCTTATGAAATAGATATTATAAGTAGATCTGTTAACTACTGGAAACTTGAAAATCTTCAGTTTAATTCCAGCTCTGACATCCACGACCTTGCAAAGCCCAGGAGTCCTCACCTGCTCTGCTCTCAGCAAGTCTACCTTTCTAACAGCTGTGTGTCATCCGTTGACCTTTCTGCCAATGCAGCTATTTTGTCTCAGTGCCTTAAGCTTCTCAATTCCTTCTACTATCCTATAGACTTCCAATGGTGTTATAGACGATCCATCCAACATCTCAATATTTCTCGAATTCAACTCCAATGATTTTATTTTCACTCCAATTCAATTCCTATTAACTGGGTCACATTTTATATTTGAGAGTTTGATCCATCTTAGAAATCAAAGTCTAAAATCCCAGTTACTGACCAAACCTTATATCATTTTAGCTATTTCATATCCAAACTCCATTTAGTCTCATTAAAAACCTCTGGTCCCCTTGGTCTCTCCATTATCCCTTTTGTGTTGGCTTCACATTCTTCCCACTTCTCTTTTTTCCTTGTCGTGCTTGAAATTCACAAGCAATCATTTGACTTTCTTAACACTAGCCCCTCTTTTTCATATCTTGAACTGTTTCTTGGATTGACTCCTTCTTTCCTCGATCCAGTGACTTCTAGTCCTGTCCTATTCCCTCCCACTTCTCTTCACATTTTTCATTTTTACTTTTTGATGCCTCATTAGTTCATCCCCCCCACTGATTCTTGCTTTATCCTGCCAAAGCACAAAAAGTGATTTCTGGAAGGTGGTTAATGTTAGTTCAACTGCCAAATATAATACATGCAAAATGTCTTAATTCCCTAGATAGTTCTTTTGTACCTCAAAATGCAGATCATTCAGTAAGGTTTCCATTTGAAAGTGATTTATATTTTCTTTTCTGTGTATTGTACTTTGTCAGTTTTTCTATCAGATGGTTGGCTTTCTTATTAATTTCTATTTTATTTATTTATTTATTTATTTTTATTTTATTTATTTTTGTTATGGTGACATTGGTTAACGAAATCCACTGTTTCAGGTTTATTAATTTCTAAGAGCTCTTTACTTTAAAGGAAAGAAAGTCCCCATCATATATGTTGCCATTTTCCTCTGAGGTTTGTCATTTGCCATTTGTGCTATTTTGTTACATGCTCTAATTTTTAATACATATGTAGTTTTATTTATTAATTTCATAGATTATCACTTTTAAGTTTTAAAAAGCCTTTAAAAAGCTTTCCTATTCCAAAATTATACATACATACACATGCACATATATATCTGTATAATTCTTCATGTTTTCTTAGTATACTATATGAGTTAATTTAAAAATATAAATATATAATTTCAGATAAAATAATTTTTGGTAGAAGTCCAGTTATATTCTTTCTAAATAGCTAGACAGTTGCTTAACCTATCTTTTTTTTGCTGAAACATCACCTTTATTATATATTAATTTTCTGTATGCATTTGTTCATGTTTCTGGAGTTTATATCTTTTCCCCTCATTGGTCTGTCCACCTATGAACCTGTACAAAAATGATTTAATTCTGTAGCATTATAAAAATCACCAAGGTCATATACATACCTGTGTTTATTTCATTATACCTTAAGTAGATATATTATGATTTTTAGAAATTATATATATAAATCTCTTATTTTCTTGATCCAAAGAGATACAAAAAATATTTTTTTTGTATCTCTTTGACTTTCCATGAAATAGAAGCAATGTATGATAGAAAGTTAGTGCTATGTGAAATAAGTCAAACAAAGCCAAATGTCATATGATTTCACTTATATGTGGACTCTAAAAAACAAAATAAATGAACAAACAAAACAGAAACAAACTCATAGATACAGAGAATAAACTGATGGTTGCCAGATAGGAGGGAGCTGGCGGGAGAGGTGAAGAAAGGGAAGGGATTAAGAAGTATAAATTGCCAGTTGTGAAAACAGTGATAGGGACATAAAGCATAGGAAATATAGTCAATAACACTGTAATAACTATGAATGGTGTCAGGTGGGTACTACACTTATCAGGGTGATCACTTCATAAGTTATATCAATATAATCACTATACTGTACACCTGAAACTAATATAATATTGTGTCAACAGTAATTGAAAAATTAAAAAAACAATAAAATATATATTTAAGAAAGAAATCTAGGAAGAAATTTAGGGAAAGAAAAAGAAAGAAAGAACAAGAAAGGCAGCCTATTTTATCATCCACCCCCTGCCCTCCCAATACAATTTGTTGCTAAAGTTTTCTTTTTAGGAATAAATGCAAGAATTTGTTTTTGGAACTGTCTGGAAAAAAAAAGAAAGTTAAATATTCCTCTCTGTTTTAGTTTCCACATCTTGGGAAATTAGATTAATTCATGTTTCTCTATTAGAATGAGCATATGGTAAATACTCAGTGTTAGCTATTATTAATAATAAAATAAATTAAGACTCCTACCCTTCCCTTTACTTTTTTTTTTTTGACACCTCTCTGGACACCCTTCCTCCAACTTTTGTGAGCTTTCTTCATTTCTTCCGTAACCATAATTAATTCTTGTATGCTTGGTTAGTTGATTGAATCTAAAATGGAAAATATCGATACGCAGTATTTCCATTATTGTGATTGTGTTAATATTGATTATTATTTTATGATTTCAAAGTGTCTTTATTTTATTTATTTTTTATCATATGCCTTCAGCGAGTCACTAAGATTACCTATTTTTCTCAACATATTCCATCTATGGTAAGGGATGCAATATAATTATTGAAGGTATATTTCCCAGAACCCTCTGACTTCTTTTTCCAATCTGGACCAGCTACTCTCTGGGCTGGATGCTGACCTGACATCCTGACTTTTACCCAAGTCCTGAACTGGAGGCTGTGTTCTTGGATCTCAAGTCCTTACCTTTCTTGGATTTTATTCTTGTTTTGGCTGAAGAATATTTTCAAGTAATCGTCTTGGAAAAGCACATGAGAAATAAACCTTTTGAGTTTTTATACGTCTGAAAATGACTTTATTTTTCCCTCTCACTTGATTGACATGCTAACTGTATATAGAATATTAAGTTCATAACTATTTTTCTCAGAAAGTTGAAGCCGTATGACCAGGGATTCTAATAAGAAATCACAGCCTTGTTTTTTGTAGATGTTTTTTCCTCTCTGGAATTTTTTGGGATACTTTCCATATGCTAGCTATTGTGAAATTTCTTGAAGGTCTGCCACTATTTGGGTCTTTAAAAAAAATCTTTTTGTGGTCATGATTACATAAATGTATACAACAGTTAAAAATCATTATATAGAAAAAGTACTATGTTGAATTGAATTGTACCATCAGGAGAAAGAAATTCGGTAATGCTTAAAGCCTGTGCTATAGCATTCAATATTGGATTATACCATTGTGTATGGTTTCTCTAATTATTTTGTGTTTATATGTTTAATGTTTTGATCTTCTCCCACAATAAGAATTCTTAAACTTTCTTTTGGGTCATGAAAACCTCTGGCTTTCTGATGCAACCTATAAGCCCCTTTCTAGAATAATGTTTTTAAATGTTTAAAATAAAATATAAAAAATTATAAAGGAAACTGGTTAAATTGAAATACAGTTACCTAAATGCTAAAAAACAAAATTGCAATAGAGCAATATATTGCTTCTTTATTAATACTTTAAATAATAAGATCTAGTGGAGGATTTTATAGCCATTATAATTTCACAATAGCAATCAGTACAAATAATATTTTGAGATATTTATAACAATTGAATTTGCTATAAAAATCTCTATGATTTCTCTTTTTTTATAGTTAGAACCCAACTACACCATTGTTACACCATTTTTTTAAATTTACAGATTATAAATCTCTTCAAAAATCTCTTCATTTAATCAATGGTAAAAGGCCTTATTAAACAAAAATAAAGCCTAAATATCACTTATATCTAAAGATAAATACAAACAGCTTCATTAAAAGTTTATAAACATAAAAACATGTATTTTGTACATTTAAAATGGACAAAAACTCTAAAGTTTAGTTAGAGATTAGGTGAAATAAAGATATAATTTTTCTTCCAAGTTCAAAGACCTCCTGAATTTTACCCATGGACTCTTTTTTATAAACCCTTGACTTAGAATAAAAGTTCTCTGAGGTATTGCAGACCATATGTTCCAAAGATGGCAATAATATCTCCCACCCACACATTCTCCTTCATAATATGACCTTGACACTCCCCCAGTCAAGAGATAGAATGTTTCTCCACTCCCTTGAATCTGGGTGGACCTGTCATAGCTTTGACCAATAGGATATGTTAGAAGTGATATTATGCCAGTCTGAGGATAGCCCTCAACTGAACCGTCAATTTCTGCTTCCTTCTTCATAAAAGCAAGATACCATGTAAGAAGTGCAGCTTTCCTAGACCATCATGCTGTGAAAAGCCCAAGCCATATGAAGAGGCTCTGGAGGATGAACCATGTGGAGAGAAATATTGACCAAGGAACACTGAAGAACTAGACCTGAATGAAGAGGACGTCTTAGAAGCAAATCCTTTAGTCGCTGACGCCCTAGTTGATGGCACCTGAATCAGAGGCGAACTGTCTCTCTGAGGTTTTCCAAAATTCCTGACCCATAAAATTGTGGGCAAAATAAAATGTCTCTTTAAAACCATTGAATTTTGGGGTAGTTTGTTAGGCAGTAATGGGTAGAAAGGAGGGTAATAACCATGTTCGATATGTCTCTTGTATCTTTCACATTGATTAGCAAATTGGCAGGCATAAAAGAGGGACTCAGGAACAGATGACATATAGAGTCTTGCCTAACATTTTGGTGTCAGTAAAGAACCACAGGGAGTAACATCATGGGATCAAAGTATATTGTCTGGTAGACAACCTGTGGCAATAAGGCACCTCAGCCTGCTTTCCAAGACTTCAGATTAACTCTAGGATCCTCCCCAAATGCTGGCTCCTGAATTGGTTCCTAAAGATTCTAAGAGGTTACACTCTCTCCAGGGAAGAGTAGAAGAAGATTAAAGAGAGGATAATGGGAATGCAAGTTAAAATGGTGTAGTCTCTCTCAGTATGTGAACACTTGGACTGGGTCTGGAGGCAGACCCAAGGGGACACTATTGCATCATGGTTGTGAGCAAAGGCTCTGAAGTCAAGGTGTCATGACTGAAATCTGGGTCAGCCACAGGGCCTGCTATGTGCTAGGGCATGCGACTTAATCTCTCTGTGCCTGTTTACACATCTGCAAATGGAAATAAAATAGTATTCTTCTCCTAGGAGTATAGTGAGGTTTCAATGAGTTGATACATTTGGAAGATTGTGTGGCACTTATAGCACCCGCTAAGAACCAGATGAATCTCTCTAGGATTACTTCCAGTGACTCTTGAATTGTTTAAATGGTTCCCAAAATACATAAGTGCCACATGTAATTTTAGATAGTGCACATGTCGACTTTTTATGATTACAGAAGTTTATATTTAGTTTAATGAATATTAGAAAATTTATAGCAAGGTTCACACATAGGCTAGGATAACATTTAAAAAAGGTCAATTAAAAAGATATATTAAGCCATAAATAGTATAGCTATGGCCCAAACGGTGAAGATGAAACTAAAATGCTTGGAATTGGCATGTAGGAGATATAAATCTAAGAGTTTGCAAAGGAGAGAGGAATAGAGAAATGGAATCATTTATTCATATTCACTGAACCAGCATCAAATGCCAGCAATTCTTTGCCTCAATCTATTTATTTCATACTTGATCACTCTAAAATGGGCAGCAGTATATCTCCCTTCCAAAAGAACAATATCTCTTTAATGGGGCAAGCCACAATATTTTCATTTTAGCATGTTTCTCTGAAAAGGATCATTAATTGGTTTCTACAAAATGCCGATCTACAAAATTATTGGGTTACTTTTATAAAGCAAGTTTTTATTAGATTGACTAATTTTATTGTCATGTGCTCTGATTTCTGGAAACTTGTCCTTTTTTTTTTTTCTTGTGTCAAGGTTGAAACACTCTTTGAGGAGCTTATAATAGACTTTCAAATATTCAGCTATGATTACATTATTTGACAGCAACTCTGCGGCACAAAAAATAGAAAGATCTGAGAATTTTATTGGAAGCTTCAGCACTAATGTTTTGCTAGGTGGGACTAAGGGAAGATACGAGTTATTAACAAATATCTGATTACTTTATCAACATATTATATTATCAACCTAGATATCTTAGCCTGCAAATGTTGTTCATCATGTTATGAGAGTATCAAATCTCATCTTCACATCCTATTGCATCTATATAAAAACCACAAGCTTAAGGTCATGTCTATGTAATTGTGGCAGGTCAAATTTAATCAAGAGAATTAGATGTCTTGTGACTATAGTTACTTCCCAACCCTTTCAGTGACTTTCAAGTGGCCAAATAGAAATGTTATTTTCCTGAAAAAAAAAAAAAGTGTAAAATAAAAACAACTCACTTTCATTAAGGGGCATCAAGTTTGAAATTATCAAAATAAAATGATATTCCTCTTGGACGAGATTCACGTATTATCTTAGCAGTTATTTTCCTTCTTGCATTTACATCACTCAAGAAAGATATTTTGGATAGAAAACAGCAACAAAATAAAATAAGAAAGAGGTGCAATTTTCTGAAAAAGTACTTTTCCTCAAGGGAAGGCTGTGGCTTAGCAGCTCAAAAGTGGTGTCTTGAAGAAGAAAGACTGGGTTCAGATCCCATCCTTGCCACCTCCTGGCTCTGTGACTGCAGGCAGATTACTTAGCTCTGTCTCCCATCTGTAAAATGGGCATGATGTCAATATTAGTGCCTGCCTCACAGAACTAACACATGTAAGTGACTTGTGAGTATTTGTTAAATGAATGGAACGTACAAAATTAATTTTGTTGACCACAGGAATGTTTTCATCAATTGCTTTAATGAAATTATGATGTTCCAAGTTACAAATTCCCATTCATATGGGTACTTCTTCACATTTTAATAAAGAGTAACTTCTTAGAAATTAACTCTATGATTCCTAAGACTATAATAATTTATTGAGATCAGTAAAGCCTGGGCACAAGAGAGGCAATTCACTTCTATAAGTATAAAAAAGAACTTGAGATATAGCAAGAGACTAAAGAAACTCAGAAAGATGTCTACCACCTACATTCAGTATTATTCTGCTTTTTCATTAACAAAGTAACAAATCTTTAGAAAATCAGTGTTTTGCTTGATTTTATTCTTCCTGCAATATCTACATTTGTGAAGTGAAGTTGGCTTCACCATAGAATCTGTCCTCACATTTAATGACTTTTATTTTCTAAGCATTCTATTATGGTAGAAAGGAGGGTAATAACCATGTTCGATATGTCTCTTGTATCTTTCACATTGATTAGCAAATTGGCAGGCATAAAAGAGGGACTCAGGAACAGATGACATATAGAGTCTTGCCTAACATTTTGGTGTCAGTAAAGAACCACAGGGAGTAACATCATGGGATCAAAGTATATTGTCTGGTAGACAACCTGTGGCAATAAGGCACCTCAGCCTGCTTTCCAAGACTTCGGATTAACTCTAGGATCCTCCCCAAATGCTGGCTCCTGAATTGGTTCCTAAAGATTCTAAGAGGTTACACTCTCTCCAGGGAAGAGTAGAAGAAGATTAAAGAGAGGATAATGGGAATGCAAGTTAAAATGGTGTAGTCTCTTTCAGTATGTGAACACTTGGACTGGGTCTGGAGGCAGACCCAAGGGGACACTATTGCATCATGGTTGTGAGCAAAGGCTCTGAAGTCAAGGTGTCATGACTGAAATCTGGGTCAGCCACAGGGCCTGCTATGTGCTAGGGCATGCGACTTAATCTCTCTGTGCCTGTTTACACATCTGCAAATGGAAATAAAATAGTATTCTTCTCCTAGGAGTATAGTGAGGTTTCAATGAGTTGATACATTTGGAAGATTGTGTGGCACTTATAGCACCCGCTAAGAACCAGATGAATCTCTCTAGGATTACTTCCAGTGACTCTTGAATTGTTTAAATGGTTCCCAAAATACATAAGTGCCACATGTAATTTTAGATAGTGCACATGTCGACTTTTTATGATTACAGAAGTTTATATTTAGTTTAATGAATATTAGAAAATTTATAGCAAGGTTCACACATAGGCTAGGATAACATTTAAAAAAGGTCAATTAAAAAGATATATTAAGCCATAAATAGTATAGCTATGGCCCAAACGGTGAAGATGAAACTAAAATGCTTGGAATTGGCATGTAGGAGATATAAATCTAAGAGTTTGCAAAGGAGAGAGGAATAGAGAAATGGAATCATTTATTCATATTCACTGAACCAGCATCAAATGCCAGCAATTCTTTGCCTCAATCTATTTATTTCATACTTGATCACTCTAAAATGGGCAGCAGTATATCTCCCTTCCAAAAGAACAATATCTCTTTAATGGGGCAAGCCACAATATTTTCATTTTAGCATGTTTCTCTGAAAAGGATCATTAATTGGTTTCTACAAAATGCCGATCTACAAAATTATTGGGTTACTTTTATAAAGCAAGTTTTTATTAGATTGACTAATTTTATTGTCATGTGCTCTGATTTCTGGAAACTTGTCCTTTTTTTTTTTTCTTGTGTCAAGGTTGAAACACTCTTTGAGGAGCTTATAATAGACTTTCAAATATTCAGCTATGATTACATTATTTGACAGCAACTCTGCGGCACAAAAAATAGAAAGATCTGAGAATTTTATTGGAAGCTTCAGCACTAATGTTTTGCTAGGTGGGACTAAGGGAAGATACGAGTTATTAACAAATATCTGATTACTTTATCAACATATTATATTATCAACCTAGATATCTTAGCCTGCAAATGTTGTTCATCATGTTATGAGAGTATCAAATCTCATCTTCACATCCTATTGCATCTATATAAAAACCACAAGCTTAAGGTCATGTCTATGTAATTGTGGCAGGTCAAATTTAATCAAGAGAATTAGATGTCTTGTGACTATAGTTACTTCCCAACCCTTTCAGTGACTTTCAAGTGGCCAAATAGAAATGTTATTTTCCTGAAAAAAAAAAAAAAGTGTAAAATAAAAACAACTCACTTTCATTAAGGGGCATCAAGTTTGAAATTATCAAAATAAAATGATATTCCTCTTGGACGAGATTCACGTATTATCTTAGCAGTTATTTTCCTTCTTGCATTTACATCACTCAAGAAAGATATTTTGGATAGAAAACAGCAACAAAATAAAATAAGAAAGAGGTGCAATTTTCTGAAAAAGTACTTTTCCTCAAGGGAAGGCTGTGGCTTAGCAGCTCAAAAGTGGTGTCTTGAAGAAGAAAGACTGGGTTCAGATCCCATCCTTGCCACCTCCTGGCTCTGTGACTGCAGGCAGATTACTTAGCTCTGTCTCCCATCTGTAAAATGGGCATGATGTCAATATTAGTGCCTGCCTCACAGAACTAACACATGTAAGTGACTTGTGAGTATTTGTTAAATGAATGGAACGTACAAAATTAATTTTGTTGACCACAGGAATGTTTTCATCAATTGCTTTAATGAAATTATGATGTTCCAAGTTACAAATTCCCATTCATATGGGTACTTCTTCACATTTTAATAAAGAGTAACTTCTTAGAAATTAACTCTATGATTCCTAAGACTATAATAATTTATTGAGATCAGTAAAGCCTGGGCACAAGAGAGGCAATTCACTTCTATAAGTATAAAAAAGAACTTGAGATATAGCAAGAGACTAAAGAAACTCAGAAAGATGTCTACCACCTACATTCAGTATTATTCTGCTTTTTCATTAACAAAGTAACAAATCTTTAGAAAATCAGTGTTTTGCTTGATTTTATTCTTCCTGCAATATCTACATTTGTGAAGTGAAGTTGGCTTCACCATAGAATCTGTCCTCACATTTAATGACTTTTATTTTCTAAGCATTCTATTATAATTGACCTTGTGCTAAAATCTAGTTGTTTTGATTTTTTTGAGAATATTGAGAATATTGTGTTCTCTCAGAACGAAATCCTCCATCAAAGTAACAGTTTTAATAAGATCTCAAGTTTTCTTGTTGTTCCACCAAATGAAACTTCCATCATTTTAATAATAGTTGTTATTTCAAGATGTGATATAAGAAGATTGAAAAAAAAAAAAAACACCTTCATTAGTATACAGAGAGTTAATGAGAAGTGATATGGTTGTTTCTTTTAACTCCATAAAACTCAAAATAATAATGATTTAAGCTGGGAATAATAAATTCCTACCCTTTTCATTCAATATTTTATATAACAAACACTTATATGATGTCTATTATGTGCCAGGCACTGTTCCTGGCACTTTACAAATATTAACCCATTTATTCCTATAACAATTCTCTGAAATCAGAAATCACATTTCACTGATAAGGAAACTGAGGCATAGAGAAGTTAAATAACTTGTCCAAGATCATATGGCTAGTAAGTGGCAGAGCTGTGATTTGAACCCAAGCAGTTTGGCTCCACTACCCTATTCTCTTTTATTCTCCACATTTGATAATAATTAATGACCCAAACATGGGAGATAATGATATTGAATAAAATTTCCCATGAGTCACTTCACTAGGAACAGTAACTTCTAACACAAAAGCACTTGCCAAAAAAAAAAAAAAAGGGGGGGGGGTTAAAAGACTTGGATCCTCTTCCATAAAATTTTAAAACAATTTAATTATAGGTAGGTCAGTCATATATATGAGGAGACACTGTCCAAAACAAACAAACAAAAACAAAAAAACAAAAAACTTTTTTAAAGATTGAAAGAGAGACATAAGTTTTATTTTCCCCCATCCATTTTATTTATTTCAAGTACATTTTACTTGGTACATTTGTAAGAAGGATGGAAAGTAGACAGGAAGATGTTGTGATAAGATAAGAAGTAGTGTTGGAAGATGTAGCAACAAAGTGTTACATATTTAAGTTTAGCTTTACATTTTCTGTGATATTCTAAACGCTACTATTTGTCTTAGATTTTTTTCAGGGAAGTTATTGTTTCAAATATCTTATTACATTGTAAGTCTGTTTTCTCTATGTTTAAGTCTAGAAAATATGATCACTGTAAACATTCTATTCATTTACTAATAAAATGAATTATTTGGGGAACTATAAATTGCAAATGGCTGATCTTTTTGAGGAGCTATCACTCTTTTTTCTCAAGACCACCATTTTAAAAGGCCTTAATTCCTTAATTTCCTCTATTCTTAAGTTGAAACTTACTAAAACTACATTTCTAAATGTGATCTCATTTCCAACTTGTATGAGCTTTTTTTGAAAATATATCTTCATTGCCTATTTAAGGCAGTTTTAGATCTCTAAGTTACCTCACAGACTCTTGATGAAGTAGATAAACCTGAAGAAGTCGGTGTGTATTCTTATTCTAAGGATTATTACATAGTTTAGAGCACGGTTTCTCAAAACAAGATCAGGAACTGCCTTCAGCAGAATCGCATGTGATACCTGTTAAAAAGGCAGACTCCTAGGCTGAATCAGAATTTCTGGCACTGAGGGCTATAGAGAATCTGAATCCTTAACAAGCACACTAGGAGATTCTTACACATACGAAAGTTAGAGAACTACTTGTTTAGTTATACTTCTGGTAGAGTTTCTGTAACGAATGAATTTGAAGTGGGGCTTCATGAATCTCCTTCAACTAAAAATTGATCAAAAGCTAGCATGGTTAGTAATATTGGTTGGGTCAATTAACAGGTATTTATATAGGACCTAATTTGAATATATATTCTTAACCAAGGGCTAGAAATGAGTCTTAAGAATATTGTACAATATTAAGTGCAAGGAGGGGAGACCACAAGGTTTAAAACCAGAAGTGTGTTGAAAGACAAAATTTGGTAGCGACCATAGAGAGGAAGGGCCAAATCCTTGAGGTACTTTGAAGGAAAAACAATATAAGCTAGCAAAAAATGAAAAACCTAGCTAAAGAAATTATTTAGCTATGAGCCCTCTAAAGGTGGGGACCTTTAAGTAATTCAATAGTGTGCTCCCTATGTCATATAATGGTGCTACCGTACTTAACTTTTTCTTGAACTGAGATTCTCTTTGAAAAATATGATGGAAACTAGGTACCCTAGTTCAGGCTAAGAGCAGGCACTTGGCAATTGTTTGTGAGATTAAGTTACATTGTGTACATAGTGTTATGTCTGTTTTTTTCCCCCCCTTCACTCAATGGCTTAACTATCTTTCTTAACTTTGTTAGACACAGTTATAGACCCCTTTGCTAGAAAAACAAACTCATGTTTTCTTGTTTAGGAAAAAAAGACCTATTGCACCTAACTTTCCTTTCTCCCAGTGTTCTACTGAAATAATAGACAAGATGTTAAAACAAACAAACAAAAAAAAGATTTAAATCAAAACAGTGTTAGAGAGAGTGACATCAGCAGGTCGGCTATTTTGAGAGATTCTTCAATGATAAGGACACTTGATGAAGTCAAAACAGGGACATTGCGGTCAGACCCTCCAGACATAAACCTGGTTCTTTCTAAGGGAGCCTGGCTCATCACATCGGGCATCCAGGAACTGGGAGTTACTTGTCAGGGTAACTAATAAAAGAAAGCGTTCGCTATCAGCTGCTCATCTCATTCCTTCCTCCATATATACAGAGTGGCTGCCTCCCAAGAAAAATCCGGAGGTGTGTTCTCTGTAAAAAGAGGATGCTCTTCTGGGAGGACTGCTAATGTGGTTGCCGTACCCTGAAGGAGAAACAAAGCAGATGTGGACATAATTCTGAATTTATATCACAGACATGAAGAGGAAATTTTTAAAAGTTAAAGTCATTCCACCCAAGAGGTATATACAAAGAAACACTCACCCCGGTCAAGAGTAAAGTCTCTTTATTTTTGGATATGTCCCTAGCTGATGTACCACTTCCCTGCCCACAAACATCACTGGGCACCTGATGCTATAGCTCTCATCCTTGTAAAGAACCTTAAATTAGTCCTTTCCATTCAAGTGAGAGCATCTACTTCCAATAATGGTTATGTACTTCCTATCTGATGAATTTCCACAGATAACAACTATAAACTCTGGGAAAAATATAAAATACAATTAATTAAAGATATGTGGGAGCAATCAAATGTAGGCAGACACTAGAGGAGAATTAGCATTTGGGAAAAGAGAAGAGCATTAGGTGATTTTTATTTTTTATGGCTCTTAGCTCGAGTGCAGGTTCAAGCTTGTGCTATGCAGAGGCAGAGGGTGGGGATGGGATGGATAAAATGAAGAAGCAAATAGTCCATAGTTTTTACTGGCTTGAGTACAAGAGAATAGTGTTTGAGAGCATCCATAGCCTATTAAAATTAAGAGAGAAATCCTAAAATATTGAAAGCCAGAGAGAGGGATATACAAACACTACAGCTGACCCCTGCACCTTGAACTAAACATACACAGGGAAGACTCCAAGCGGCTTGACTTAGGCTAAAATAACTGAACTGATATTTGAGCCTCTGTCCTTTGCAGGGGAGACAATTTGCAGTTTGAGTTCAGCCAATTTAATTGACTGCTTAAAAAAAAAAGTTTCTAGAGGAAAGTAATAAAATCTGGAGTCTCTACAATATCTCATTTACAATGTCTAAGACACAATTTGTGAAATTATACACAAAGAAACAGAAAAACGTAACCCATACTTAGGAGGAAAGACACTCATTTAAGACCAGTCCTGAGGTGATGAAGATGTTGCAATTAGCAAAAGAGAATTTTAAAACGGTTATTCAAGAAAATGTTTCTCGGTCAAACAGGTATATAGAGCTAAAAGGGAAACCAACACCGGCCATTTGTACTAATTCTCAAAGTTCTTTGCGGTTACGATTCACAAGAATTTGAGAAAAACCCAGAGCATGACAGAAAAGGTTCAAGATTAATAAATTCAAACAATGGAGTCCAGAGAAAACAGAGATTATTTAGAGAGCACAAGAGAACTTGAAAAATTCTAAGTAGTGGCCTTAAAGATAGCCAGAAATAGATTACATTCATAAAATATGAAGAGGCCACTACGAAAAAGGGACAATGAATAAATAGGAAAGAATTCTTGGAAATAAAATTAATGATAATGGATTTGCTGAATGCCAAGGTGGTGTTCCTGAAAATGTAATTTCTTAGAATGTAGAAAAATAAGATTAAAAGCTGGAAAATATGAGAAAAAAGTTTGAGGCATGGAGGAGAGAGATCCAGGAAATTCAAGTTCCAAAACATAATTTTCTTGAGTCAAAGACACATGTAAGCCATACAGGATTAGACAGAAAACAGACTAATATCCATGCCTGACTATATCCTAGTAAAACTTCGGAACTTAAAGGATAAAAAGAATATCTTAAAAGACTCATCAATACATATATACATACATAAACATATGTATGTACATATATAAAATAAAATGAACAACAGCAGATTATTTACATTAGAAAGAGAATCAGACTGATATTAGACTTCTCATCAGCAGTCCTGTATGCTAAAAGACAACAGAATATTGCATTCAGATTCTGGGGGGTAATGATTTTCAACCTGAAAACTTTTATGTCTAGCCAACTGATAGCTAAGTAGGAAGGCAAAATATAGACATATTTGGATGCGTTAAAACCAGAAAGCTTAGTGCTCATGTATCTTTTAAATGAAAAAAAAAAAAAACTACAAGAAAGAGGATATCATGGGTTATAAGAATAGTGAAAGATGTGAAAATTTCAGAGAATGAAGGTATTATTCATAGAATTCATGCTAATCACTAGAAGAACAAAAACTAGATATTGTTGACAGCATTGTCTCTGCTTACTGAAAGTGGGTAGGAAAAGCTTTTATTTTGTATTTTATACTCTTCTGTAGTCTCTACATTTATTTTTGTTTTGAATACAATTACTTTTAATAAAAAAAATTAATAAAACTTTAAAAAGGCACCCTCCCCCCAATCTGGCAGTACTTATTTTTTAAATACGTCGTCAAATTTCTTCTTAGGACACTTAATAAGAGGAACTAGTCCATTTAGTTTAAGATCGTTTTGAAAAAATTATGAACTGCTACTGTTAAGACAGGTTTACAAATAAAACATTTCGGAAAAATCTTTTATCGATTCAGCACATATGTAAAAATAGTAAGATGTAGACATAAAAATATGACTTTTACTTCTTCACAGTAACCTGAAAGTGGATTTTACAAATTTTAGCTGAGAATACATTCTCTCTGCTTTAAAAGATTATCATCTAATAATCAAAAGCAGAACTTTATGACAGCCACTAGCTATATATGGCTGTTGAGACTTGACATGTGCCTAGTCCAAACTGAGATGTGCTATGAGGGTAAAGTACACATCAGATTTCAAACACTTAGTATGAGAAAAAAAAAGTAAAATATCTTATAATATTTAAAATATTGATTATATGTTGAAGTGATATTTTGGAAAAACTGGATTAAATAAATTTTATCATTAGAATTAATTTCATTCTTTATTTTACCTTTTTAAAATATGGCTATTGGAAAATTTAAAATCTCCCATGTAGCTCTCATTTGTGGCTTGCATCGTATTTCTATTAGACAGCACTGGTCTAAAGTACTAACATGTTGCGGGCATTCATTTTTGCTCAAATGGGGTTTCCATTAAGAGAATTTTAAAAGAGAAAACTAACACTTTGGTTTTCACTTACCAAGAAACCCCTCTGGCTGTGAACAAAGAATCAATGCCGACAATATTAGAACAAGATAGAAAACAGGAAGTTGGGAGAATAGAGAATAGGACCGGGAGAAGAAATGCCAGTTCTAATATAAAAAAGGATTATTGGTTGAATGACTTCCATGTTTGAATGTTTGCCTCGAAAGCCCGTACTCTTCTAATGCCATGAAATACTTTTTATAATCATATTCTCTTAATGCTTTCTTCATGCCATGCCATTCTAGCTAGGAATATTCTACGTACAACTCTTCCTTAAAACTTTCCTACATATACATTACTGATATTTTCTGTCGTAGGGAATGTCCCTACATTGATGTGGTAATTATTGAATTATTCAAATTCTGTTCAAAGGCTTATATTGTGGTTCAAATGTGGGGGAATATGTTTTAGAGCAGAGCTTATCTCAACCCTAGCAATTTTCTTTCAAATAATATTTATCATCATGTCGATTAAACTGATCTCTTTTGACCCACCTTAAATAGTCATTTTCTTCAGTAGAGAATTTGCAAGTTTTCCTGTTTAAGTTGGATGATTAACTAATTTCCTGAAAAATGTTACAGTACATTTGTGCTCTCTGCTTTATCATTATAAATCATTTGTCACTTGCGAATTTTCATTTGTCACATGTGCATACTGCCATAAAGTATGAAAAACAATTACAGCATTTATCAACAGAATAACTGTGGAAGGTAAACAAAGTAATTTGGGAGTGAGAGCTTTCTTTACAATAGTCAAGAGGATAGAAGGACAAGAAATGGGGGATGTTAAAAAAAACTCTCTGAACCAATCCAAAGTAGAGGAGGTCTTTTTAGCTACTTACAGTAATAAAAGATGATACGAGGAAAAGCTTGTAAAAGTTTTTACTTTTACATTCTATTGGCCCTGTCTGAAGTTGTCGGGAACAAACATCTTAATAAGCACATTAGGAACAGACAATTTAGAATCTAGGCCAGCAATTAGCAAATAGTAGGTCTTCCACAGATGTTTGTTGAATGAGTATGAAAATTCGTGACTTGTGGTTCTGTTTATGCTTCTATTTTAAAGTCTTGTCACTTACTAGCATAAGATGTTGTGGCTTCCTTATTGATATGGCTGACTACTTTATGGAGACAGAAACTTGTCCATTGTTCTTGCTGCTATAGATGTTCTTCCCTTTCCCAAGCCAAGAATGTAGCCAGACCCTGCGTTTCTTTGCCTACGTGCCTCCTGTGTTCCAGCATAAAGCAGCAGTCCCTAGGCAAGAGAAGACAACTCCTTCTCAGGCTTTTGTTTGCAATAGCCTAGGCTCAGTGAGAATTATGTAGAAAATGAGGATGATAGAGGTAAGTGCTTGGAGTTTAACAGGTGGAAACTGTGGGATCCAAGGGGAGAGGAAAATTCCTGAGACTAAGAAACAGAGTGGGGTTCAGGAGGGTGGTTCTGTGCTGGTCAAAGATCCCAGCACTGCTTACAAATATCACCCCAGTTAGGGGCCTGGACAATGCCAGACTGCCGAACTCCAAGTGCGCGGCCTTGGGAGGCATGGCACAGATGTCTTCTGCCTGCCTTTAGAACACCACATGAGAATGGACGGTGAGCTGATTGGAGACCAGGGTGGACAGCAGCCTAGCGGTCCTTCATCTCATTCTTTCTACCAGGTACATTCTGGGATCTTTAGCAGAACCTGCGGAACTGAAGATCACTACCAATGAATGAGATTGAATTTCCCACCAACTAGATGGTTGGAAGCTCAGCGCAGAGTAAAGTTGTTTAGAATAAATTTCAGGCTACGATGTTACCATTTATGAAAGTGCTTGCTTGGACAACGACCAATCCAGAGCACAAAATGAAAAAAAAAAAAAAAATTGTTCACAGAACATGAGAACTAGATGTGACTTCTATGTTCATCTAGCCCAGACTTCATTTTTAGATTATGAAAAGAAGGTTTAAGATTTGTTCCAACTTGGCCTAAAGCCAGCACGGAGCTCAAGCTCAAGTGAGTCATCATCCTTCAGTCTACTTCTGTATCTACCTCACCACTTGAGAAACTCAGATCTACTTGTAGCAATTAAAATTCATTATCGTTTCATCATGGCCATGAAGAGCCCTTGTTAAGGTAAAATCTCCTAATTTTAACATGAAATAAAGAAATCAGAACTTCAAAGATATCCAGCTCTGATAGTTGAGGTTAATTTCCCATTTGCCCCAAGAATACTCTCAAGAGGTGCCTGTGGCTGCAGTGTTTACCCTGAGAAATCTCGCGGAATAGTCCTAACCTCATCCCCAAAGTTTGCCATGAAATATCTCACTTTTATCATTATTTTTGCATCACTCTAGTATATCGATAGCCTTTGGAAACAAATGACATCATTCTGTTTATAGCATTCCATTTTTAGTAGTTCCATGGCTGAAAATGTCACATTCCAGAAAACCTAGCAATCCTATGCATGATGTTAAATGAACGCTGGCAGTTGCACTTTTTTTTTTTAATAATAATCCCAAACGGAAAAAAGGTAAAAAAAAAAAGAACCATGGCTACATGGAGTTCCTAGTTATTCCTTATTATAGAAATTGTGGGGGAAAATGACCTGACCTACAACTAAAGTAGTTGATATTACATTTTCTCAGAGTTAAATACCTCTTTCTAAGACATTTTCAAGATAGCCTTATGTATGTGTGTTAGTGTACAGACACACATAGAGAAATCTGTTAGCTATCAAATATTGGGTAGGAGTTTCTTTTCAGGAGTGTGTTTTATGTGTTGTATTAAACTTACTTAATGACTGAACAAATGATTTATTAAACCTTCTGATTGTGTCTTATTTCTTAACAATCATCCTATATAATACTACTTCTGGTCTAATTTCCCCTCATTATCTCCTCTTCTTTAATCTATGTCTTTGTCACACCTTGAAACCTTTTGCTCTTTGCAGGCAAAAGGTTAGTTGGAGTTTGACTTCTCATTTCTCTCTGGCCACCTGTGTAGAGAGCTTCTTTACAGCTGAATGAGAAGCCTGCACTATGGCGAGGAGACCTAAGCAACCCGGGTGTTCATTCATCGGTAGGTCCAGCGGCTGTCCCTGGATCACTAGGAGTTCTTGCTCTAGGCAGGCTCGAAAAGATGGGTGTGAGCAAGATGATGCCCACATAGTGAAAGTGTCCTTTGAACGCTTCATCACTGAGAGATGCTGCCTCACAGGAAGTTGGCCTGGCATGTCTGCCCTTCTTCAGTTGTCCCTTCAGATGGTTCGATAGGAGTTTCTCTGCCAGCAGGACCCATTGCGAATGAGGGTAAACAGCAGTACCACTAAGACACCAGACACCAGGCAAAAGGCAATAGCAAGGATGATCTTTAGAACTGTGGGAAAATAGGAAGAGCATTAAAGTAAAATTAATAAATTGGAATAATATGAAGATTACCAATCAGTGTTGATTGCTACCTTAATTGTAAATTTCAGTGGCATTGCCGAAGCAGCCATAGTGCGGTGAAAATAGTACTGGACTAGAAGTCAAGAGATAACTTAGGTTCCAGTTCCAGCATGACCTTTGACCTTTGGGCCTCAGCTCTTCCACTGCAAAGGAAAGGCAGCTTACTGAAGTATTTCTAAGGTCCTCTTGCAACCTTACCTTCATGCATTTTCTTACAATTAAATTGTTAATTGTTCACGGTCTCAGAGTCAAAGAAATTTCTGAATACTCAACTGCAATCATTACATGGGTCTAAAAGAAATGGAATACCATCTTTTGGTCTTTGAATTTAATTTTCAGTAAATATCTTTTAGAGAGGAAACGTCGAGCACATGTTGACTATGGCAAACATTTTTAGGATAACTGTGTACTAGTGCTAATCTGTACCTTTATTTACACACGTCCCTTTGACAGCTGACCAGTCATGATGCAGCTATATGGGGTCGTTTTTTTAATGAGATGCTATTCATTATTTCATCTGGAAAGTTACCCCCCTTCCACACACACACACAATCTAGTCTACTATAGTATATACATTGCAAATATTGATTTGTACCATTTCTAAATGTACATCTGATTTTCACTGTAAAAATATGGAACCGCTTGTTGGAGTTGGCAATGGGAGAGCAAATGTCTGATCCTGGCAGCTCTCTACAGAACCCTAGCACTCCATGGAACACAGCTGAAAAGCACTTACTTAGCCTAACCTTATCATTGTAGAGATGAGAAAAATGAGAAGTGGAGAGATTAGATAATTTGGCTAAAGTTAAGCTAGTAATTGCATTTGTGTGGGAATACACTGGATCTTATTAGTCTTATGATTTTAAAAGCCATCTATTCAGTAACTGACTTCCAAATTTAAATCCTCCTCAACTCAAGAGTCATATATCCAACTGTGAACTTGACCTATTACCTTGGACATCTATTAGGCATTCCAATACTGAACTCTCAATTTCTGCGCCTCTGCCACCAAATCTGTTCTTCCTGCAGCCTCCCTCATCTCAGTTGACATTTTTCTTCTAGTGTCCCAGGCCAAAACTCTTGGAGTCTTCCTTTACTTCTCTCTTTCTCTCACAATCTGTCAGGAAATCCCATTGGTTCTCTCAAACACTGTAGCCAGAAGCCAACGATTTCTCTCCTCCTCTGCCACCACCCTGCTTTGAACCACCATCATCTTTTGCCAGGACTACTACAATGCTCTCCTGACTTGCTTCCTAGCTTTCATCCTTCCTTCCCTACAGTCTATTTTTAACACTGCATCCAAATGACTTCAAATCAAATCATGGCTCTCCTCTACTTAAGACAGAGTCTGCGATGAATGCTCATCTCACTTGGAATGAAAGTCCTGATGATAATAGTTTATGAGACTCTTCATCACTTGGCCTTTTAACCTGTTGGATTTTCTCTCCTACCCCTCTTCCTTCACTATTCTCTTTTGGCCACACAGGCCTTCTCATCTTTCCTCAAACATGCCAAGCACACTCCCCTTACTGCTTTTGCTATATTGTTACCATTGCTCGGATGCTTTTCTCACAAATCTCTGCATCAGGCAACTCCATCACCTTCTTTGCCCAAATCTCATCCTCTCATTAAGAGTTTTCTATTTAAAGGTGCAACCTATATGCCTTCTCCCCACACCCATTCCCAGTCTGGTGCTTGTGATCTTCACCTTTCAAAGTACTTATTTATTATGTTTATTATTTATTATTCATCCCTCTCTCTCTCTAATAGAATGTAAGATTCATGAGGCAGAAACCTTTGTCTTTTTTGCTTGTAAATGTATCTCACACACTTAGAACAATACCTGCCACATGGCAGGCATTCAATACATTTTTGTGGAATGAATTAATGATCTAAATGCCTGGGTTCTCAACTCTTAGTTTTTTATGCTGTCAGGATGCCTCTTATCATGAGAAGATGAATATCAATAAAATTAGATCCTGGTGGATGAGTGCCATTAGTACTGAGGATGGAGCTAATGTAAAGTTGGAAGGAACCAAAGATAATTGAAGAAGGAAGGAAAGGACTAAATGGAAATGAGGGAGGAAGGCAGAGGCTAATGATTCTTAAAAATTAATGTTCATGACTGACTTTCTATATTTGGAAATTGATTTTCAGTTATTTTTATTGGCTATGTTGTCATGGTAGTTCCATGGAATGCGTTTTCCCTCTTTTTTTCTTTCTTTGTTCCTTCCTAGGCATGCAGTGAGCACACACCTTATGCCAAGCCAGCTGTGTGTTGGGTTCTGAGGTTCCACAATCTCTGCTCTTGAGGAGATCAATATCTTCTGGGAGAACCAGACAGACAATTATAAGATGATATGATAAATAGTAAAATGGAGGTGTAAAAGATATACCATTGGAGCAGAGAGAAAGTCGCAATTAATACAAAGTGTTCTATTTGGAAGAGAAAGAGTTTGGAAAATCTTCTGAGAAAATGATAAGATTTGAGCTGGCCTTAGAGGTAAATCAGATTTGGCCATAAGACACAACGAGTAGCATAGCACAAGAGCATGTTCAGGAAATAATAAGCAGTTGCATGTGACTATAATACAGGTTATGGCAAGGTGAGACCAGATATATGATTCAGGGTCCAGGTTTTAGGAGGTCTGGTTTGCCATGGGACAAATGGAAATCATCAGCAATTATTACACATGGATGTGACATGGCCCAATTTGTGTTTTAAGAAAAACTCCAAAACTGTGGGAAAAGATAAGATGATAGAGACACTATAGGCCTTGTTGAGAGCTATTAAAATGCCTTTGACAAGATACTGCATGGTCAGCATTAGACTGTGACCCTGAGAATGCAGATGAAGGAATTCAAGAGATCCTCATGAAGTAGAATTGACAGACTCTGTGATGAACTAAATGTACCGGTAATGAAGAGGTTGTGGCGAAGTTCACCCCATGGGTTCTACCTTCAGTGAATGAGAAGATGACTAGGCTGTGAATTGAGATTGAAGGCACATTAAAAAGGGTCAGTTTGGAGTGGAGGAGATAATGAATTTTGTTTCAAATATAGAATCAAGACGGGTTATTATCCTGGTAGAGATGATCAAATAGGTATAGAATTCTATATGTAGATGTGGAAATAAGGGCTCTGGATGTAGAAGATGGAGGCAGCTGGAGAAAATAGGTATAGAATTCTATATGTAGATGTGGAAATAAGGGCTCTGGATGTAGAAGATGGAGGCCTGGGTAGTACTGGCGTATGGTGAGTGTGGAATGAGAAAACCAAGGACAGGGCCCTGGGATGTGATCATTTAGGGGGTTGGTAGAAGGTATCAGTCCAAGAGGAACTGAACAAGGAAGACAAAGAGAAGACTAAGGAGATTCTCTCTCTAAATTATATGCTCCCTTGTACTGTAAAGGATTTTGTGAATTTGACAGAATAATGTTCTAGAATCTGAGAAAAGAGAGAGTGATCAATTCTATCTTATATTGCTAAGAGGTCTAGTGCAGATAATGACTGAAAAAAAATGCCCTACTACATGGGAACACATGAAAGCTGCTCAAGGCAGTGTGAATTGGTACTATTTTTTGAAAACTATTTTGGCACTATGTATCAAAGGCCTCTTCCTTTTGCCATTAACTTCACAAGTCTTGTCTACTCTCTCTTTTCCTTCTTTGAATAAGCCTGCTTTTCTCCTTCACTTATCCTAGTGCTTAGATTATTGCAACAGCCTCCCAACTGTTCTTCCTGCCCTCGATCCCATTCTTCTCCAATCTATCCCCTCCTCTGAAGCCAAGAGGTCTTTCTGAAACAAGAAGCCAGTCACATCTGTCCTCTGCCTAAAACCTTCTAACGACCAGAGCTACTCAACCGGACCCAGGAGACACTTAATGCCTGTCTCTCTCTAGCCTCTTTGCACCCTCACCAGACATAATGTTTCCAGTACCTAAAACGCCCCATGTTGTCTTTAGCCTCTTGGCTTGTATACATTTTCTCTCTTTTGTCCATAACATTCTCCTCTCCCCATCACGATTCACCTAGTTAACTCTTTCCCTTCTTTAGGTTTTGGTTTGAACATCGCCCCCTTTGGGAACCCTTCTCTGACCCCTCAGACTTATGCTAATTGCCTCTGCTGTAAGTTCTTATAGGTACCTCTTAGTCCTTCATTATAGTACTCACTTAACAGCGAGGGCTTGTTTAATTCTCTGTATCCCTCTCCTCCTTGCTTGCCTCCCCACCTCCCTCCCTCTCTCCCTTGCCTTCTCAACATAGTATGGAACTTAGACTTATCATGAACTTCCAAGCAATGTCTCCAGTTGATTTAATTGATGAGAATAAAATTCATTGGGTCTAGTAACATTAGCTAAAAACATTACTTATAGATACAGTTAAGATTGCAGGGGTGGAAATGCACTAAGGTATAGGGTTGGCAGACATTCTATGTATAAGGACATGGCCTTAATTAATGGTTTTGTCCTGCTTCCAGTATTGGCTTTCTCAGGAAACCCTAAATGTCCTTAATTCAGCCCAGTAAATTATAAACATTCAGCAGGTAGAGCTATTAATTGAATTCATTTGGGCATTCTGTACTTTTATTTGCTAAATTTGGTGGCCCTACTAAGTCGTCATGCCACCCCTATAAACTTTCTTGCTTCACCCTGCTCTGTAGTGTCTCTGCCAAGGCAAGGGATAGATCATCTAGGCCACTTCTGGTCTTAGATATTCCTAACACTGAACACAATCTAATCTGCCTTCCTGAAATGTGTACTTGCTGACCTTAGCATTGCTCTCTGAGACCATGCAGGACGTGTGTAATCCTTTTTTCTTAAAGAAGTTCAAATATTGAATTCACTTTGTTGAAGACCACCCTGTGTTATAGACTCTTAGCAAGTTTTCTATATGTGCTGGTAACTAAATCTAATAAAACAAAAATCAGAAAACAAAACTCTGATTTGTGGCATATGCTGATTTCTGAGGTAAAAATACTCCAGCCATGGCACTAAGACCAACTTCAAACTGCCGAAATGAAGTCATCGAACTCGGAGTTGGGAAGTAGTATGCACATTCCACTCTTGATCTGCTTGAGCTGGCTCCAGCATACCAGTCCCCAAGTTTTCTTTTTAATAACATATTTTCCTGCTTTATTATATTTTGCCCTATTTAGATCTTGAATTGTTGATAGTGGTGTTTTGAGAAAAGGATTTCTACTTACATACCACAGGTAGATTTGATAAGAAGAAGTGACAGATTAGCAGTGGAGGATAAGGGAGAAGTTGGGGGTCAAAAATAACTTACTGGGTATTGCTTCTTACCAAGATAGAAAAGAGTAGATTCAGACAGGAAAAGTAACTAATTTATACACTCATTGAGGAAATGTTCATTGAGTGTCAATCTATGCCAGACACAGGCCCTTCCAAGTCTTGAGGACTGATATAGCAGAGAACAGATAGAATACAGATAGGATAGATACAACAGATAGAATCCTTGCTCTTGTGGAGATGACATTTTATCTCATTAGAATTTGTCCCTTGAAGGAAACCTGTGGGAATCAATTTGAACCCTCAATTTTCTGCCAAGTAACTCCCCTATCTTTTCTAGCTTCAAGCCACAAGGACATTTGATAAATGTCTTTCTAGTACCTTGTACCACACCACTAGAAACCTCTGTCCAAACTGATTTCAGATGGTTCAATTGTCACCTCTTGCAGGAAGCCTTCCTTGATATCCCTTACTACCTCCTTCCCTTCAAATTCAGTTAACTCTTGTTTCCATAGCAACCCTTGTAGGCATAAGATATAAATTACCCTTGTTATTCTAATATGTATCTCCTTACTTCTCTCCTACATTGTATTCCCAATGGCATTTTCTTAGCAAGTTTTATCTTAAATAGATGAAGCAGAGCCATCCATCAGCTTAGTCTTTATCATAAGTGATAAAGTGCAAACTAAATAGATTTCAATGTAAAATATTAATTTAAGCCAGTCAAATAATTTTACTTTATATATTTTTTCCTCCTGTTACGTTAAATAAAATGCCCAAACAAAAATAGAGTCCCCAAAATCTGTCCTTAAGGAATTTTATTATAATTAAAACACACACACACACACACTTCAAAATTCATTATAAAAAAAGTAATGTTTTTGAACTTCCTAATAATGACTTTATTCACTATTTTACATTTGGCTCACTTCTGGAGGAAACTTACATGCATGGAGGAGAAGAAATGATTAGATGAAGGGCCCAGGGCCAAATATTTACTTGGGAAAGAAATAATACAATTAAACATATCAATCAATGTCTTGTGTCAGTTATCCAATGACCAACTGGGAGAGGGAATAACTATGCTCTAGACGCTGGCATCCGGTATAAGCTTATCTCCAGAAACCACTTCATCTTTAGCCATAATAGTGACGTAGCATGTTGGTCTTTAGATGTGTTGCATCTGGCACATGGCAAATCTACAGGACTTTAAAGAGTTGTCATTTGAACGTGATTTCTTACATAGTGATAGGTTTCAGCAGGATCTGTGAGTGCTTAGGTTTTTCTGTAGATACCAGAATCAAACCTTATCCATTGCTTTTGTCCTCAGAATAGATACCACAGCCACACTCTCAACATTCTAATGGGTTTTGATCTTGGAGACATTCAGGATATTCTAACATTTGTGATTTCTTCTAATTTCATATGTGTCATCATACTTCCTCTCTTAAATCACATTCAACATCTATTACCATTGGAGCTTTAAGAGAAACTCCACTCATGAAGGGCTCTCATCCCTGATGGCTGATGTCTGAATATCTTGCTGTCATCAAATTACTTATCTGTTATGATGTATGTACTCCAAGAGCTGCCATATATATTACATATATCAAAGTTTTCTGGCAATTTTGCTTTTGGTTTCTTCAAAACTAACATGATTTTTCCAGGACCAAAGGAAACAAAAATCTATTTACTTTTTAATTCTGCCACCCAATATGTTTTAACAGAAATATTAAAAATAACCAGTTTCCCAGTATAAATGATTTCTCCAGATTTCTCCAATGTATCTCATTTCTTTGCTTCTCCTCGTGAGAAGGCTGGAGCTAATTGGTTAGTTGGTCCTTTGCTCATTAGCCTAAGATTAAAGTTTTCCTTCTTTGCTCTCACCTAGCTTGTGGGAAATCTATACCACTTCAGACATTTAAAGAACAACTTTATTTAATTCTGCTCAAAAGAAATCTGAGAGTCTTTAAACAACAAAAGGTCTTATGCAGTTAATCATATAGCTCATGGCAGCCTCATGAAATTCGACCAAAGTTTTATCTGTGATTATATTTTGGCACTGATGCCCTTTTATATTAACACTGAAAAAAAACAAAAACAAGTTAAGGTTTGTGGCAAGTGGGGGCAGGGCCAGGTGTGAAGGTAAGAGTTGCCTGAAATTGGGGTCTCTGTAACATGTAATTATTACTCAAAACCAATTTCTTTCAAAGCTGGGGGTAATGGTCAAGTTATTCTCGAAGACCGTCCACTCTAAGAAAGAGTCCGCATACACCCTAAGCCAGCACATCCTTAGTACCTTGGCGGCTGCTCGTGATCATACACTCCGTGGGCCAGTCCTGGGGGATCACAGAGGCAACCAGCTCAGCGAACTTCCTCAGAGGACAGCTGTGTGTGCAGCCTGGCAGCGTGAGGGGATACGGCTCATGCTGAGTCTCATTTCGATAGTACATCTCTACGAAGTACTCTCTGGTGGAGGAAGGCAGAGGAGAGAGCTCTGTCAGTTCTGTGTTGTTGAACTGTCATGAAATTTCTCTCCACTTGGCCTAGGACACATTGGTTGAGGGACTAGTGGAAGAATTTATGGGAATGAGCAGAATTTAGCCAGTTTGGGGGTGGGAATGAGGAGATTGGGACAGGTGGGCCAGATCCGGAGGGTGGAAATGGGAAGGCTGGTTTGTTAGATGGCCAGGGGCATAGGAGGTGGGGACCAGGATACTTAATCCAAGAAGGAGCTGAAAGGTGACGGTTGGAGGGTGATTTGATGAGCCTTTGAGTAAGAAGTGGGAGGCAGGTGGGGTGTCGGAGATTCTTTCTCTTGGTTTCTCCCTTTTAAGCTTCTCATTTACTTCTTCCTATTCTCTTTTCCTCTCCCGGTATCTTTTGTTCTTTCTCTCAATGAATCTATCTTCCCTCTCCTTAACGAGGCCATAAACATGGAACTGAATAATATATAACATATGTGCTTGAATGTACAGCTTAGACTTTGTAAAATTATATCTCGGAAAGATGGGGTGGGTGTTCTTACCTTCTCTCATATTAAGGAGGACTCTCTCAATTCTTTATTTCAAAAAAATAAAAAATGTACTGCTTGAGGAAGGTCCACTGGCCCAAACCAATATCAGCAAGCTAGTATGAGGTGCTTGTGGAGGCCATTTGCCAAAGCGGCAGGAGAGAAATTCAAGTAGGATTTAGTGATTTTTCTTGGGGTAGTAACCTTAAAATTGCCACTTTTGAAAATTATAAACAAGCCTTTTTAAACATCACTTTAAAAATCCATACGAATAGTAGTAACTACAAATATTCACTTATACGATATGTTTTTTAAAACTTCCATAATATTATATGAATAAGTATTTATATTGCAGGATAACATTTTCAGTGACAGCATTTCAATCTCAAGATGATGGTATGGCAAAGATGACTAATCAAAGCCTAGCAAAGTACGTGATTCCCTTTCCATAGAATAGCATTATGGCTCGGAAGTGACTATATTTCCCAGACTCCCTTGCATCTCGGTGGGACTACGTGACTAATTTTAGCCAGTAGAATGTAAGTAGAAGTGATACGGTGCTGCTTCTGGGCTGAGGTGGTTTATAAGCAGGTTGCTTCGTCCATCTACTTGGTCCTTTCTACAACTGCCTACAGGTGAACATAGCACTCTTGACAACAGTAGGTTCAAAAGATGGAACTCTGTGTCTCTGAGTCACCATGTATGAATCACGCCATGGGAGAGTCACTTTCTATTGGCCAGGAATATCTGCACTGAACTGTTAGATGTGTGAGAAATAAATCTTCATTGGGTTAAATCTCTGAGAATTTGAGGTTCATTTGTACAGTAGCCAAAATTACTTTTATTAGTTACTATATCTGGTAAACAGTTTTAGGGGATTCAACATTTGGCTCTAGTGGTGAGGACACAAGTCAAGATGCATACAATGAGTTTAGATAAAACTGTTACATAAAATGTTAAAGTAAAAAAAAGCAGTATTTTTAACTGAGTGAATTATTTATGTAGTACATGATTTTAAATGTATCTAACTAAAAATTAAATATTTTAAGAATGTATTTATGCCAAAAACAACAACAATAATAAACAAAACCTGGGGTTCAGTGATATTAATTTTGAAAGGTACCTTTTAGACACTTACCCTTTCTCAAGGTACAATTCCATTAAGTGACAAGAAGCATAGGGAGGAAGGATTCCATTGAAAACATCTAGCGCCATCTGTAGGCCACTCACAGTAGTGTCATGCTACAGAGATTTGAAATAAATCATTTTTGACCTTTACCTCTGGTTCAGATTTACATTCAAAAGGTATGTATTAAACGCTTGTAGAGCACCATGATGGTTTCTGATTTGATTAAATTTCCCATTCGCGCAACGACTTAGGAAGTAGAGAGGAGAAGAACTAATTTTGACTGAGCATCTGCTGTGTGCTAGGCAATGAGATTTACATACATATCATTATTTCTATTTAAAAGATGAAGAAACAGACCCAAGGAAATTAAGTAACTTGCTTAATATTATATAACCCTCAAAGTGAAGAAATTAAACATAAGCTAGGTCTTCTGATTTTGTCCCATGCCTTTTCCCAATAGTATCTCTGTTTTAGCTTCTGTCATTGATTTTCATTAAACTTTAAAATATTTTGGAACACCTTAGAGCTAGATTATATATTTTTGTATAGGTTAGAATAATCTATGGTTTTTTTTTTAATTGAGGAAGACTATGTGAGGTTACAAATGTTTAGGGAGGATAAAAGGTAAGGAACTAGATTGTGTAGCTTAAAAATAATTGTTAAATGTTTATCCCAGAGTGGCTTGGAGGCATAGGGGACTGGTTTTCAGTCCCAGTTTAGTCACTGATTAGTTATCTAATCTTAAGAAATCCTCAACTTCCATATCTAAAAGATAGGTATAACATTTGTTTGCATAGACTATATTGCAGCACACGCATATTCAAAAAAGGTGAGAACCAATTTACTAGAGAAAGAAAAGGAGTTATAGATGTAAGACTTGCCAGAAGTCACACAATTAGAACAGGGAATCAGATTAGAAACTAAAGAACTAGTAGGATTGCCTTTTCGGGACTTCCTTTCTCCAGGAAGCACTATATTC
>NW_011888782.1:1661729-1672625 GCF_000151845.1 Pteropus vampyrus
GGGCTTGTTCAGGGTAGCATGGCCGTAGACCTTTCTTTTCTTTCTGTACCCAAATGTAGCTCTAACTTCAAGTTGCAGCTCTCTCGCCCTTTCTCTCTTCTATCTTCTTTGCCATCTGGAGTTTTTCACTCAGACGATCCCCTGGCATGTCAAACCCAAGTGTCTAACTGGTATATTCACATGGCCCAAGACCACCTCTGTTGATATTTCCACCTTTATAGTCATCGAGGCTTGAAACATTGTCTTTATCTGTGGCTTTATCTTCATTTGCATCATTGCCTTCCACCCACATTCCAGTTCATCACCAAGTCCTGCACACTCAGCTTTTCCTCCTCCAGTGGATGCTTCCCTCCTCCCAGGCACCAAAGCACTGGCTTGTGTGGCATTTCTATATGGCTTTGTGTAGTGTTTATGTGCTCACTTGTCTTCTTGTCAGTGTAACATTGTAAATTCCTCAAGGATCATGATTACGTATTTAATTTTAAAGGCATTGAACAGGTGTCTACCATCTACTGGGCGATAGGAAAAGGATGAGACGAGGCCCACTCCTCAGAGAGATCCCATACTTGAACAAATGGATGCTGAACAGAGACAAAAATACTTACTGCAGAATACATGACAAGTTTTCTGTGGTTCAATGGCTGAGTTGCTCTTTCCATGTTATTGAGGATTTCATCGATCAGGACACCTTAAAGAAGATAAATCAACAATGGAATTGAACCAAACATGGGCTTATATTTTAGTTCATAAGCTTTTAGTTAATTCATACTTAGCGATTCTCTCTGTCGTGATCCTCAAGATTTAAGAAGAGAGGGAAATAACTAATTCTGGTTGAGCATCTGCTTTGTGCTAGTAGTGTGATTTACATACATTATTTCACTGAATCCTGACTTCTGTCCTCCATTTACAGGTGAGGTAACTGAGGTCCAGAGACATTGAGTGACTCATGCAGAGCTGCAGAAGGAGAGCTGGACTAGCATGCCAGAACGCTACCATACCCGGTTTTGTTAAATCTCAAAGGTAGGTGGCTGAGAAACTTGGAATGAATTTCAGATGGCTTTTTCTTTCAGAGTCTTTAGCCAATACTCTTCTCCAAGGCAGGCCTGAAATAGCAACATGATGTGTACTCCTCTCTTCCTTCCATGCCCTGGCAGTCAGACCTGTGGGAGACCATAGGAGAAAGCAGCTCTCTGGATGTCTGGACATGTCATAGACTATTTTCTGGGGACAATTTCTGCAGGTTTCTCTGGGTGTCACTATGAAGGGGGCATCCAGCATCTTCAGCTTTCATGTGTCTTCAGTAGATGAGAGCTTCTAGGCCTTTCATATTTGTTGCTCCTGAGGTGGTGAACAGCAGGTGCACAACTCAGAGTTTCCATTCCGTATGTAGACACTGAAGGCTGGTGTCAGGTACTGTTCTGGGGACATGTTGCTTCAGGGACTTCTATTACCATCACTTGATGATCCTTTGTTGGTGGTCTCTCTATTATACATGTGTTCTCTTGGCTTGAGGATGACCAATTTTTGTTTTTTTTGTAATGAGAAGGGCATCGATGTTAACAAACTGACTCTGTGATCCACTCAGCAAACACCCAGTGAGAAGCTACAATGGGCCAGATTATTTTGCTACATATTACTTGTCCTGCAAAAGCTCATAAAAGAGTAAGAATAGACTTCCTTGGTCTGTATACCAAGAAGAACAATACAAGATTAATTGAGGAGGGAGGTGATTTGTTGTCTGTAAATGCTGGGACTTCTTTGACTAGGAATGGAAAAAGATTGATGCTATATCTCCAACAGGTCTACAGCTCTCTGTTCCAGGAAAGGTTGCCCTCCGGGCGTCCTTTAGGGATTTTAGCTTGATCTTCATGCCACATAGGTATTAAATTCTGTGACCAAGTTTCTAGGAGTCATGATAGCCACCTTCAATCAGTAACTTGTCCCTTGTCTGCAGGTACGTCTGCAACAGCCTTCAGTGTTGATAATGGAATATGATATCAGCTCTTGGTTCAGGGGCGATTGTTATTTCCCTCTCTTCTTAAACTAGAGGTAACCATTATGATTCTCCAGGCTCTAGCATGCCAGTAATAGGATGGGAAACTGAGGTTCAGGGAAGTTCAGCAACTTGTCCAGGATTACACAACTGTGAACATAAGGTTTAAGCTTCTCTGAACTCAGCATGTCTTACTTCAAAACTCTTGCTCTTAGTCATTAGGCTACACTGTAGTATAAGCTAGCTTCTGAGTTCCCTGTTGCATCTTTTATTAAATCTATATACATTAGACAAAATACCATTGATGGGAAGACATAAACTTCACTTCCTTCACTCTTGGTCCATGCAGAGTTTGGAAAACTTTTTCTGTAAAGGGCCAGATAGTAAATGTTTTTGGCTTTGTGGGCAATATGGTCTGTCACAATTGTATTCTTGGGTAGAAGCACAAAGGCAGCCATAGACACGACCTAAATGAATGAGTGTAGCTGAGTTTCAATATTTTATTTACAAAAAATAGGTACTGTGCTAAATTTGGATTGCAGGCTGTAGTTTGCCAAACCTTGGTCTACAGCAGTGGTCCCCAACCTTTCTGGCACCAGGGACCAGTGCTCCTAAGAGAAACTAATGCCTGATGATCTGAGGTGGAGCTGAGGCAGTGATGCTAGTGCTGGGGAGTGGCTGCAAATACAGTTGAAGCTTCGTTTGCTCATCCACCACTCACCTCCTGCTATGAGGCCCAGTTCCTAACAGGCCACAGACTAGTACTGGTTCGTGGCCTGGGGGGTTGGGAACCCTTGGTCTAGAGCAAGAAGAGGTTTACATTAATATGAATATGACCAGCCATATATTGCTAAATGAGCTGTAAAGATTTTCTCTCTCTGTGTATGTATGTGTGTCTTTCTCTCTCTGTGTAGCAGGTCGGGGTGGGGGGGAGGAGATATTACCAAACAGTGTCACCCCTGATACTAACTGATAGAAAAAAAGTTTTGACAAAGGTCAGATGATGCTGGTTAAAGTCCTGATGTTTTCATGTGACTCTGTGTCACCCAGACAATACATGTTTTCTCTGGAGGATTGTGTCCAGCGGCTTCATCATTCAACAAGCATGTAGTTGACAAGTCTCTCTTGCCTAGCCAGATTTGAACAATAGGCTGAATGTGTATTTTGGCAGGAATCACTCAGGAAACAATTTCCTGGTTTATCGAAAACATACACTTCCTTCAGAAAGTAGGCAGTTGCATTCATATGAGTGCCAGCCTTTTAGAGTCTAAGACCGAGAGAAGATCTTAGGGAAAGACTCTTATAGACAGAATCTAGTTTAATATACTCATCAGATGGGGAAACTGGGACCCAGAGAGGGAAAGTGACTTCTGTGAAATACAATTTTTAGTATCCAAATGAAAAAAAGGGAAAAATATGAGTGAGCTGCTAAGATAAATCTTACGTTTTGTTCATGCACAGACCTCTGCATCTGCTATTATCAAGTCCTGCCTCGCTTTTCCTACTCTTTTATTCATCATCTTGTACATCTAGAGGAGTGCTTCTAAAACTTTAATGTATATGAGGTACCTATGGATTTTATTAAAATGCAGATTCTGATTCAGCTGGTCTGGGGTGGGGCCTGAGATTTTGCATTTCTAGCTAGATGCTAGGTGATGTTGCTGGTCCTTGAACCACATTTTGACTAGTGAGGGGCTGAATTCTTGAGCCCATTATAACTAGGTAGGGAGAAATTAATCTAGAGTTCTCCCTCCACCATCTAATGGGGCTTGGGATTGAGTCATCTTTCTAGCACCTGGTGGTCCAGGGATGAAGCCTGGTACTTGTATAGCCAATGAGGCCCAACTTCTACCCTCTGTATCATTTTGTTGTTTAGTACAACAAAGTTGTTGAGCTGCCTCCTTATACAGTCTATATCCTGCCTGGTAATTTCTTCCAACATACCAGGTTCCATCTAAGACTCATCTCTGGATGCTCTCCCTTCCCAAGAGGCTGGATTTTGTTGTTCATGTCCTTAGCATAGAGTAAGGATTTACACATTTCTATCAGGTATGCCTCTGTGCCAAGCAATCAAGACTTCTTCAACTTCATCACATCATTTATGACGATTGTCCTGAAGTATATGCCACAAGCTACTTTGTACACTTCATATAAAGTTGCTTTTAACCATTCTGACTTCATACCTCATTAGCTGTTTTTCTGTAGCTATAAATGACTCCTTGCCTGGCTGGTGATTTGAATTCTTTCTCTAGCTATGCAGTCTTGAGTAAACTTCCTTCCAGGATGGTCCAACCACCAGGATGCTTTGCTTCTATGTATTCTCCTGGGGTCCTGACCCCGTGGTGAATAGAGGCTAGCCATGGTTGCAGTCCTAATGTGATCAGACTGTTTTCCTCACACTGTCTAGAGTATATAACTTAAAAAACCATCTCCTGTGGCTTAGAATTGCTTCACTGTTATATCAATGTGACATAATGAAACTTCTCTTGTTCTCTACACTTAGTTTCAATGCCTACATGAACAACACTGGAACCTGGCACACCCTTAGGTATATTAGTTGGCTCAACCAGCTGCCCTCAGAGGCCTGAGTTTCTATCCCCATCCTGCCTGGTCCTGGTTTCTTTCTTCCACCCACCTATGCTAATTATAAGGACATGACATCCTCTTGCCTGGATCTACCTTCATTATGATAGGGTGTCTTATGTTATGAAGGGCCATAGCCAGCTGAGAAGAGCCATAATTGAGAAATAAACACCTCTCAACACCAATGGAAGAATTTAAGCTGTGCATTAACCTGTCAATTGCCATAGATATTAATCTACAGGGCATAATCAGCCTGCAAAATATATGTTGTTAACTTTCGCAATAGCTACTACCAAGGGTTTCGGGAAAACAGGCCACTTTGTTATATCACCCACTTGAAAAATTCATTCCGCAGGCTAAGAGACACAATTGATTTTCATGGGGCTCAGATACAAACTCCTTGATTCTTTGATCTGGAAAGCATAAAAATTATCATTTAACTTTAGCCCAAAGCTTTCATTTTTCAGATGGGAAATCTAAGGCCCAGAGTGGTGAATACTGATGATTATAACAACACATAATATTTACTGTCAGTTTATATATTATGTAGCAGGTAGGGTTTTCCAGGTAGTGTAGCCTTTTGAATATATATATTAATTTTAATCCTTATGATATAGGAAGTGAATATAATTATTATCTCCATTTTACAGAATGGAAATTGTTACAGGAGTGATTAAGTGACTTGTCCAAGGTCACATAGGTGATTAGTGGTGGGACCAGGATTTAGGCTTATATCACTCAACCACAAATCCAATATGCTCCTCCCATCTTTAAAAAAAGTACTTACCCCCCTGCAGTCTAGATTTCTCCTTCTGCTTATGAATTCCATAGAGGGACAGGAGGGACAATTCTGATAATTCTTTCAACTTAGTCATGGCGTCCCCCGTGGCCCAGGAGGGTAAAGTGAAATTGTGAACACGCTGTAGCAAAGAAAAAAGGAAGGAAATGTATATTTTTATTTCTGATTGTCCTCTTTGTTGATTTTTTTATCCTCTTTCACCCCACAAGAACTACTGGATCCTGCCTTTATTATCCTGCCATTTCTTTCTGGGAGAACCTTACTTTGCGATAAATAGTGGTATTGACTTTCAGAAGAAAAATTCACGGGAACTCATTTACCCCTTCCTACCAAGTGCATAGCTATTGGCTTAACTCTGGGTAAAAGATGATTCGTATTTTGCATAGTGAGGGTAGAGTTGGGCAGGAATGTACCTTATTTCTTTATGAAAGGTTTAGAAATCTTTTTTTATTAACCCGGGGTGGCAGGGAGGTAAAGCTGACAAGGTTGGTTGATGTTTCCTTAAAAGCCGAATGAGCAGCCTAAGAGGACAGGTGGGAAAGGTAATATATTTCCAGAGCCTTTAATAATATATCTGACTCCTATCAGTTTCTATCTAGTTCACTGACTCTTGGGGAAAGCCTATACCTTGCACACAGCAAGAGCTTGGTAAATATTTGTTAAATTGATAACTAATCTGTACAGCAGGGCAGGTAGAGACCTTGTGCCAATATTTATTACCTGCTATGAAGAGTTATTTAAGATCCCCCAGATTCAAAGGCTGGATTTGATAGAGAGAGAGTTTGTGGAAGAGGAGACCAAAGTAAAGCAACCTACAGAGGAAATGAGAAAGAGAGAGGTGAAAAAGAACTATACACCATGACCCTATCAGATCACACTGCGGTAAGGAAGAAAGAAAAAAAATCAAGATTGGAACCAAAATGTGGGCTTTTGTCTCTATTGAAGAGTCTTTTATAAACAAGCTCACGTATCTTCCTTGAAACCTATGCTGATGATAAAGTAAAAATATTAGGAAAGTAGTGTGTGCTCGCGTCAACTAACTCTGACATGGAAGGGGCAAACTGTGTCATCTGTTACTGAGATGGAACTATGAAAAATAATTACTGCCTCCTCATCCCCCACCCCCACCTAACACTCACAATGACCTCAAAATCAGAGGTAGATAAGAGTCCTGTGAGTGGTCAGATTTGCCCCAGGATTCAGTGAACTGGCTGGGAAATCAGGATTATAGAGTATTCCTTTTGGCCAGCAGGTGGAGCATGGTAAGTGAAAAACACCTTGTAACCTTGAAAAACTCAGTACTAATTTAGCTAACTACAAATGTTATTTTGTATGCGTTGTACAGCAAGGAAGAGATCTTTTCCCCATAAACCACTTTCAATAGCTTGGCTTAAAGTTGATTTGCTTGTTTTAATATCCAGAAACCAGGCAATTTTTTTTTCTTTTACTGTACAATAACATTGCATTTTTCATTAAAATACACGACAGAAGCCAAGCATTCCTAAGTGACTGAAAAATAAGTGGCAAGGCATAGAAGAAAAGCAATTTTGCTTGCAATTTTATAAAAGGTAAAAACATGAATAACAGAGAAGAAATCAGAATGTTCAACTTAATATAAAGAAGTCTTGGATTATGTTTCTATGTTAAAAGATATATAAGTAATACATTTGTAAAAAAGCAAAAGAAAATATTCTTTTATTTCAAAATAGGCATACATTATAAAATCAGATTGCAAGTTAATTTTAATATTTCCTTCTTTTACCTCACAAAATAAAGGGTCGTAGACTTTACTCCAAATTCCGAAAAGGTCCTTGCCGTGGTATCCTGCAAGTTTTGGCAATGTTTCTACAAAATCCTGAAACACACAGAGTAGGAAAAATTTCTACACCAGGGTTTCTCAGCTTCAGCATTGATATTCATATTGATATTTTGGGCTGGATAATCTTTGTTGTGGGGGGCTGCTCTGTGTATTATAGGATGTTTGGCAGTATCCCTGGCCTCTGCCCACTAATGCCAACATCATTCTTAATCCCTCAGCTGTAACAACCCAAAATGTTCCCCATGTGGCAGATTTGCCCTGTGGAGAATTGCTCTTCTTTACAGAAAAGTATGCCAATAATACTGGTTATGATAATGCCAATCCAAAGAATTTTACAAATATTAATTGAACGTTTCTAATTATTACATCAAAAATTGAGCAAATACTGGCTTACTGTCACATGCTCCTTCCTGATTTGTCCTGGAATCAGACTGAACTGAACTGCCTCAAAATTCTTTTTGGAAGTAGGTTATGTATAACTCACATGCAAATGAGTGTCTAAGGAGAGAGGGGAAATATGTCTCAGGCCAAAGCACCTCAGAAAAACACAGCAGAAACAGAACCTGGTGTCTGGCTCTAAGTATGAAATTTGGATTGGATGCAAACATTTCTCTAGGTTCTGTATTATTCTTGAATTTTCATGTTAAGGACACTGACTGTTCAGCTATCTGCCTGATGAAATTGGCAGCAATTTCTGTGAAGTCTTTTGGAAGATATTGTTTGTCTATTGGATAAATTTTCTAGGAAAATATAATTTTCCAATATTAACCCAGATTTCCATAAAATAAATAGAAATAATTATTAAAGATCCCTTGCCACCCCCTATCCCCCCCAAAACCTCCGAAACATAACAAAACAGAAACTCTAGGGACAGATGATTTTATGGAAGAATTCTACCAAGTTTTCCAACCTAAATTATTCTGTTATTTTAACTGCTCTGGAGCATAGAAAAAGAAAACTTCCAAAAAATTTTTATGAAGTAAGTGTAATATTGATACTGACAAAGATTATCTAGAAAACAATAGTCTAATGTCATTTTGACTATCAATACAAGATATCTAAGTAAAATATTAGCAAATAATTCAATATAATATTAAAAGAAAGGGGCTTGATTTTAGAAATGTAAAAATGGTACAATATTAGTAAGTCTATGTTAGATCTTAGTAACTGATCCAAGGAGAAAAATAACTTGATTATATTAAAATGTTAAAGAGACCTTTCAAAAAATTAAACACCAATATTGACAAAACACTCAAGAAAATAGGAATTCATACGGTTTCACTCGCATGTGGGATATAAAACTGAAAGCAACAAATGAACAAGACAAAAACTCATAGACACAGACAACAGTGTAGTGGTTACTAGAGGCAAAGTGGGGAGGAGAGAGGTAGATAAGGGTAAAGGGGGTCAAATATATGATGACAGAAGGAGATTTGATTTGGGGCGAGGAACATATAATGTAATATACAGATGATGTATCGTTGAATTGTACACTTGAAACTTATATAATTTTATTAACCAATGTCACCCTAATAAATTTAATAAAAAACAAAAACAAACAAATAAGAAAATAGAAAAGATGGCTAGTTTCTTAAATTGATAAAAATATACCTATTTGGTCCCAGAGCTAGCATGCTTAAAAGAGAAACACTTCTAAAATCAGAACAAAGACAGAGATGCCCACTATCAACACTATTACATAATATAGTCATGGGCCACTGAAGAATGGGGATATGTTATAAGAGATGCAATTTTAGGCAATTTTGTCATCGTGTGGCCATCATAGAACCTAGGTGGTATAGCCTACTACATACCTAGGCCATATGGTATAGCCTATTGCTTTTAGGGGAGAAAAACTAATTTTCCTTCTCCCTTTCTGGGTTCTTGACTGAGACATCCCTGTAATAAAAGATAGGTTAACAAGAGAAAAACAAAAGTTTAACATGTCTATACATGAGAGATCCAGGAAAACTGAGTAACTCGCCCAAATGGCTGAAGCAACCAGCTTCAATATCATCTTCAGCCAAAGAGAAAAGAAGCCTTTGGGGATGGTGGGTGTCAGTATGGGAGGTTACTAAAAAAAAGCACAATAAACAAGAGTAGAGTTGTTATGCAGATTTAAGTTGTTGCCTTCTGCATCGGTAAGAGTTTCTAGAAATAAAGTTACCCCCCTTTTCCTGGTGCAGCCAGTTGGACATGTTGACCAATGGCAATTTCCCTTACAAACATAGAAATCTTTTACGAAAGCTAACTTCTACTTGGTGTTCAGAACTTCCTGCTGTTTCTTGAATTCACTGACTGTACTGTAAGTACTGGTCAGTGGAGATAGGCAAAAGAAATCCGAAGTAGAAATATTGGAAAAGTAGAATTAAATCATGAGTATTTGCAGATATTATAAACCTGGAACACACTTAACAAAAAATGTAAAGACTTATATGAAGAACACCCTAATAAAATATTGAAGATAAGAACAAAAAGTAAAAGGTACCATGTTCTTGGAAAGGAAGATTCAACATCAGAAAGTTGCAAATTCTCCCTAAGTTAATTTATAAATTTAGTATGATCCCAATAAAAACACTAAAAGATTTTTCTGGACCTAGACAAGCAGATTCTGAAGTTCACAAAGAAAATAAAATAATAACCAAGAAAACTCAGGTAAAGTAGAGCAATGAGAGATGATCAGCCCTTTAGATATTAAAATTATAAAGTCTTAATAATTAAAACAATGTGGTTTTAGCTAATGAAATAAAAAAATAATTAAATAAAATAAAACGTCCAGAAATGGACTCCATTCATATGGGAATTTTAATACATAATAGCTCAAATTAGTTGAGAAAAGAATGAAATATTCAATAAATAGTGATGGGGCAATTAGGTAATCTTCTGGGAAAAAACTTAAGCAGGATATGTACCTCATACTTAACCCCAGTATAAATTGTAAATCAATCCAATATGTAAATGTGAAAAGGAAGGCTATACAAGAATTAGAAGAAAGCTTTGCAGACTTACTTTATAACCTAGCAATGAGGAAGGCTATTCTAAACTATTCTGACTAAAAATATACAAACCATATATGAGTATATCGGCACATTTACGACTACGTGGCAAAAACACTGTAAACAAAGTCAACGGGCAAACAATAAAAACAATGCCATTCATATTATAGACAAAGATATGAAAACATAGAAAGTATCTAAAAATTATAGAAACCTCCACCCCCCAATATGGTTAGAAATTGGTATTACCTAATTGCCCCACCAATAATTTAAAAGAAAAAGTGGTTCAAGGGATATGAACAGAAAAGGAAGTACAAATGGCATTTAATTAAAGATATCCAAAGCTTACTCATCACTAAAGAAAAGTACTACAGCACAATGTCGTGTAAGAGTGATGACACTGTGCCTCCTTGTCTCATTCCTGCTTTCAGAGGGGACACTTCTAGAGATACCGTTTTTTCACCTAACAGATTGGCAAACATCTCTAAAGTTGTCTATGCACGGTTGGCAAGGCAGTAGAGAAACGGGTGCTCTCATGCATTGCTGACAGGAGTAGAAATTGGTATAACCTCATTTGAGGGTAATTTGACAATATTTTAAGTTATTAAAATATTGCTCTAAAGCATCTACTTCTGGGATATTATTCCACAAATATTCTTGTGAAATTATTTATATGCACAAGATATTCGAGCAGGCTGTAAAAGAT
>NW_011888782.1:1673795-1700029 GCF_000151845.1 Pteropus vampyrus
GCTAACTTCTACTTGGTGTTCAGAACTTCCTGCTGTTTCTTGAATTCACTGACTGTACTGTAAGTACTGGTCAGTGGAGATAGGCAAAAGAAATCCGAAGTAGAAATATTGGAAAAGTAGAATTAAATCATGAGTATTTGCAGATATTATAAACCTGGAACACACTTAACAAAAAATGTAAAGACTTATATGAAGAACACCCTAATAAAATATTGAAGATAAGAACAAAAAGTAAAAGGTACCATGTTCTTGGAAAGGAAGATTCAACATCAGAAAGTTGCAAATTCTCCCTAAGTTAATTTATAAATTTAGTATGATCCCAATAAAAACACTAAAAGATTTTTCTGGACCTAGACAAGCAGATTCTGAAGTTCACAAAGAAAATAAAATAATAACCAAGAAAACTCAGGTAAAGTAGAGCAATGAGAGATGATCAGCCCTTTAGATATTAAAATTATAAAGTCTTAATAATTAAAACAATGTGGTTTTAGCTAATGAAATAAAAAAATAATTAAATAAAATAAAACGTCCAGAAATGGACTCCATTCATATGGGAATTTTAATACATAATAGCTCAAATTAGTTGAGAAAAGAATGAAATATTCAATAAATAGTGATGGGGCAATTAGGTAATCTTCTGGGAAAAAACTTAAGCAGGATATGTACCTCATACTTAACCCCAGTATAAATTGTAAATCAATCCAATATGTAAATGTGAAAAGGAAGGCTATACAAGAATTAGAAGAAAGCTTTGCAGACTTACTTTATAACCTAGCAATGAGGAAGGCTATTCTAAACTATTCTGACTAAAAATATACAAACCATATATGAGTATATCGGCACATTTACGACTACGTGGCAAAAACACTGTAAACAAAGTCAACGGGCAAACAATAAAAACAATGCCATTCATATTATAGACAAAGATATGAAAACATAGAAAGTATCTAAAAATTATAGAAACCTCCACCCCCCAATATGGTTAGAAATTGGTATTACCTAATTGCCCCACCAATAATTTAAAAGAAAAAGTGGTTCAAGGGATATGAACAGAAAAGGAAGTACAAATGGCATTTAATTAAAGATATCCAAAGCTTACTCATCACTAAAGAAAAGTACTACAGCACAATGTCGTGTAAGAGTGATGACACTGTGCCTCCTTGTCTCATTCCTGCTTTCAGAGGGGACACTTCTAGAGATACCGTTTTTTCACCTAACAGATTGGCAAACATCTCTAAAGTTGTCTATGCACGGTTGGCAAGGCAGTAGAGAAACGGGTGCTCTCATGCATTGCTGACAGGAGTAGAAATTGGTATAACCTCATTTGAGGGTAATTTGACAATATTTTAAGTTATTAAAATATTGCTCTAAAGCATCTACTTCTGGGATATTATTCCACAAATATTCTTGTGAAATTATTTATATGCACAAGATATTCGAGCAGGCTGTAAAAGATAGCAAATGACACAAATTTCCATCAATAGAGACTGGTCAAATAAATTATGGTATGACCATAAATTCAAATACACAGTTGTAAGAAAAAATGAAGAAACTATTTATGTACAAATATAAAAATATTTCCAAAATATTTTGTAAAATGAAAAAAAATACAAGTGACCAACCTTATAGTATAGCACTTTTGTGTAATAAAAGGGGAAATTATCAGAATATATTAATATTTATTTGCATATACATAAAGAAACTGCAAGGCTACATAAGAAAATACTGCCAGCAGTTATCTGTGGGGTTACTGAGAGACTTTCTACTGTATTCTTTATTTTTTATTTTTTTTTTGATTTTTGAACCATGTGAGTGTATTGACATATTCAAAATACGATTTTTAAAAGTACAAAGCATCACGTCTACTTTTTGTATAGTTTTGAAAAGAAGTATTTTGCAAAGTGGAAACAAAATTAAACAACAACAACAACAAAAAACCTATCCTTTGTATCTGAAGACAGAAGGCCAGTCCTTCAGCCTCACAATAAGGCACATCATTTTAAACTTGCATTTATCCGGATCCAGCCACACAGTTTCACCTGGTTCCTCACAGACATATGAGTATAAGATTCAGAAAAGACTGGCTTCTTTACTGTCTTGTGGCCATGGCACAGTGATGAGGACTAGGTTGTGATGACTGACCCTCATTAAACAATCTAACCCACTGCTTAACCAGCCATCGGCAGACACATTCCCCTCACACTTTTGAGAAACTTCATCTTTTGTCTTGGCCCTCACACTTATGTACACGACTAAATTACACTATTTTTTAACCTTATAGGGTTGCAGCCTCTTCTGGAATTCTTCCGATTTCAAAGTCTCCCTCTGAAGTTGTTGAAAACGAGGGCAGTTCCTGAAAGGCAGGTACAGCAACTGAGGACAAAAGAAAAATCATAAAAAACTTTATTAGTCAGAAGAATTTTGCTAAAGAAGCAGCAGCCATATTTTAAGCCTAATTAGATGCAAAGAGACCATGAAAATTCTAAAATTGAAGGCAAAGAGGTAAATGGTCTGCAGGTCTTAAACAGCAGGATATATACCCAGAACTGTAAAACTTTTTGTTCTTTCGTGAAATTGCCTAAATAGGACTATGCTGTTGGTAAATATTCACTTTTTGTGAAATGACAACTGTTACCTTCTAGACTCCTTTCACTTCTAGCACTAGGTGTACACATGCACCAGAGAAATAAATTGGAGGTTCTGGAAAGAATCTTAAGAGATCAATTTACCATTCATTGACTTAATTCCTACAAATTGGTAGATGGTTAAAATAATGGCACATATTAAATCCATAGAAAAATATATTTAAAACTCTATTATGAGAAAAAAATGATCATGCTAAAATGAGTTTAAATTTAACAATCTTTTATAGTTTTAACTATAACCTACAGGCTGGTGACTCCCGAGTTTATTTTGTTGCTCTTACTTTCCCTCTGTGTCTAGCTAGTCCTGTATTTCCAGCCCTTTGTGGATAGCACTACTTGGATTTTTCTCTTCTTCCTCAAATTTAACATGTGTAAAGCTGAACTCAACTTCGTTTTCAACTGTTTCCTCTTTGCAATCCCTTTACTTTTGCCAATGGCAAATATTTATCATCCTGCTTCATTAACTAATCACTTTTGCTTGTCTACTTTCAAAATATTTCCAGAATAGGCCCCTTTTCTTTATCGTCATTGTCCCTTCACAGTCCAAGCCACCATAATCCGTTTCAACTACTGCTTTCTATTTGGTGAGTTGGCATTTATTTATTCTTTCTACCTTCATGATTCACTCTCCACGAGCGGCTATATTAATCCTTTCAATTTTATTTTTGTAAATACTAATCTTTTTAAAGCATCAGTCAGATCATGCCACTCTGTGGTTTATGACTTTCACTGGCTTTCTATTTCACTTCGAGTAAAGCCCAAATTTGTTAGTCCCTAGTGATTGCTCTGCCCTGCTTTCCTACTACTGTCCTTGTCACTCGTTCCCCTCAAACAATACTGTGGGGCTTCATGCTGTCCCGTGAACACACAGGCTGAGGTCTCTGCAGACTGTTCTCTGCCTGAGACACTCCCCCTATTGACTCCCACCTACGATGTTTTAGCCATCCTGCCCCAGCCACCTTCACATTGCCTTGTTTTATTTCCTTCAAGGATTTCATCACCATCTGAAATTATTTAATTTATGTCCTAATTATCTATTTCCTATAGCATATAAACTCGAGGACAGCCAAGATCTTATCTAGTTTGTTCACTGCTGTGTTGTCAATGCCTAGAACAGGGCCTGGCATGTTAATAGCAACTGAGAAAACATTTTTTTTTATAAGTTGCTTTCTGTCTATCATTTCTGATTCTGTGTGTCACTTGTCTTATCTCTCTTTCCTTCCAAGGTTTTTACCGTCTAACTTCAGGCCTTCATTTAATTACTTCTGAATTTCCTCAACGGTTTTTCTTAGAGCCTCAAGTATCTTTTCCTTCCAAGCCATTGTCAGACAAATGCTCAAAGCACCACTCATAGTCTCACAGGGCTTTTATATACTTAAGGAGGAATACTTTTTTTTTTCACTTTTTTTTAAAATTTATGCCTACAGCACCTGGTCTTTCTAGGTGGTCTTCCATCCAAGTACTAACCAGGCACGACCCTGCTTAGCTTCTCAGATCCGACATCAGGCTTGTTCAGGGTGGCATGGCCGGCCATAGACCATGGACCGCGGCTCCACTGGGGCGCGAACCCAGGACCTTCTGCATGTAAAGCAGATGTGCTAACTGCTACACTATGGAAGCATGTCCAAGGAGGAATACTTTAACGTTCAGTGCTTTACATCTAAATCTCCGTGCGTGGCTTTCAAATTTTTCCACAGTTAGAAATAACTTTGTTTAGGGAAAAAATCATGAAACTATTCATTTAAAGGTCTATGTTTTAATGAATTATTTAAACTTTCTAGACTTCAGTTTTCTCATCTCACGTATTGAAAGAGTCAGGCTGAAAATAAATAGAATAATACCTAAACATCTGCCCAGAATATTGCAATTTACAAAGTCTTTTCCATTCCTTAACTAACTTGGTTTTCTCAAATCCCTATAAAGAAGTTAGGTGGGTACTGTTCTCATTTTACAGAAAAGGAAACTGAGGTGCAGGGAGGTTACTCAAGGTCAAGTATCTGAAGTGCTAGTTGTCTCTCATACCTAGGTTTTCCTAACTTCAAATCTAGCCCTCTTTCTACATCACACTGCCTTTCAGCCTCAGGATTCCTTCTAGCTATTAAATTTGAATTCTCTAATCTGTGCCCAACATAGTTATTCAGTCTTATTTTCATTCATTCTAAATATGAACTCTGGACACAGAAGGGCAAGCACTCTGTATGTTCACTCACTGCCATGCTTTTGAGCTGCCTTCCTTTCCTGTTCTACCTCTCCTCTGAGGTCTGGTTCAAGTTCTCAATCTCTCCATGAAGACTTGAATGACTGCCCTTTGGTAGCTCCAAGTACATCTCATTCTCTGAATTCCTTCAGTATGTACAGCTTGCACTTGAAATCAATGCTCACCATCCTGTTCTGTGTTCTATACATTTCACACGCGTGAATCTTTTTTCTTCAAATGGATTATAAATTAATGAGGAAATCTGGCCTCATCTTTCTCATATTTATAGTATTTTGCACAGCTCTGGGAATAACTTTGTGTTGATTGATTGATTGATTTTCTTAGAGATCTTAGTTGATGTTAGGGAGAACTGTTTTCATCTTAGTAAGCAGGGAGCTGGAAGCCATAGGTAGATAATCTTATTTGCTTTTATCTTCCTCTTTCTCTCTCCCTCACTCTCTGTTTTTCTCTTCCTCATCTTATAGTATCTGTCTTCTCTTTACTATCTAATTTAATTACTATCTTTCAGGATTAAGATACCTTGGTCTACAGTGGCTAAATTTGGTACTGCTGTCCAGCCTTTATCTAATATGAAAAGGCTGTAGTAAAGTAATTTTTTTTCTTTTTAGAAGAAAATAGTCACAAAATCTTAAGAACACCAGTAATCATAATACTTTACTCCTGATTCTATGAAGGAAAGAGGCATAAGCAAATCATCTTGGCTTTTGGGGAAACACCAGAAAAATTGTTTGGCGTAGATTTACCTAGAGTGAGGTTGACAGGGTCAGGCTATTTCTACAAAGCATTTGGAAAAAATTCTTAAGTTACCAGCAATTAAGTCAAATTTCTAGGTTCACAGGCAGGGCAAAGGGGATAGTAAGCTACCCTAGAGGTCACTAGGCAACAGTCCTGGTCATGCTAAGCCTCTGCCATAGAGAGATGAGATGGTCATGCTTATAATGTGATTGCAGGGGAATTAGGAAAGATTCCTTGTCCCAAACTACTTCCTTTATATAATCTAAAACTGCATACCTAGGAGATTAGTCAGATTTATTTATTGCTATTTAAAAAATAGCAAGTCCTCTCAAAAGGTTATAGAGTTCTTGATCAGCCCCACCTAGTATAAATAAAAAATCTGAGGTTTCTCTCAAACAGCCTCATTCAGGCAGCTTGGTTTACAGCATTGGATCTCAGACTTGGCTGTCCACTGGAATCATCTAGGGAGATTATTTTTAAAATACTGATGCCTGGGTCCCACCCTCCGGAATTCTGATTTGTGATGGAGTGTGCCCTGGACATCAATATTTAAAAAAATTATCAGGTGATTTAATATGCAGCTAAATTTGAGAATCACTGGTTTATAGGGAAGGAAACTGCTCTGGAATTTCCTGGTTCTAGTCCCAGTAGTGATGCTTATCAGCTCTGTAGCTTGGGGTCCATTTGGTTTAACTTATCTATAAGCACTTGTTTCCCTTCCTATAATATTGTCCATTCAAGGTTGTTATGAAAGGTAAATATGACACACATAAATTGTTGGGCACCAATTATATACTCAAGTCTTTCTCTTTTTTTCCTACCTAGAAATGAGAATTTTCATGGGGGAGAGAAGGGAGGTACTTTGTAGGTAAAGATGATTTAAGATATTCTGGAGAAAGGAGAACTCTGTATGGGGTACCAAAAGCCCAAGAATTGAAGGCAGAACATTGGGAGGGGTGTGTGTGTGTGTGTGTGTGTGTGTGTGTGTGTGTGTGTGTGTGTAAAGATAGAGAGAACCAAATTGCCAAAAGTTGAAAGAACAGCAAAACAAAATGGATGATAAAGATCCAAAGAGAAATTCTGTTTTGACCCTCTCCTGCCTTGCGTTTTCTATGTCCTACATTGTTATTTGCACATTTATTTAGGAAATAATTAAGGCTGCACAGCTCAAGGAGTGTCCAGACTCCCAAATCCACAAGGACTGAGCAGCCTGCCTTCCTCTTCCCAGGCCCCATAGAATCTCCTGCTTTTTGCAGAATACTGACCCGATCTTCAGAAAGAGGGACTGTGTGCACCGGGATGGGCTGCCAGGGTAGGCTGGGATTCCAGACACTGATACCTTCTGGGGGGAATAGGGCTGCAAGGTTTGTCATAGCACTCATCAATGTCCGGTCAACATCTGTGCTTTGGATATAAACCTAGAGTGGGAAAACCGAAGCAGAATCCAACTGAGAGGAACGGTGGGTTTTTCCTGTAGAGCTAATATTTGAGAAAAGGCAGAACAACCACACCAAAATATTAGCAGACACCGTGGTAGCATCATGATCATAAGATCTATTATGGAAGAGACAGTATTAAGAACATGCCTTGGTATATAACAACATGGTATGTCAATAGCTGAACTGACAAAAGAGACCAATTAAGTGGTGACTACTTGCCACCAGTTGCCAAGCTAAAGTATTTACCATAAGTGTCCATCAAATTTTGAACTTACTCATATTTATAATTTTCTAGGAACAAAATAACTGTACAAATTAGAGTACATTTGTAAACAAAATATCTGACTTGAACAAGTTGCTTGAAAACCAGGCAAAGCACTTTCATAAATGCGACATTATGTTAAACTCTTTCAAGGGAAAAAGTTGTCTGTTGATGTTTATAAGACTCATTCAAGAATTTTAGCTCCTCAACTTGCCTGTTGATGTTTATAGGACTCATTCAAGAATTTTCCATATCTTGTCTTTAAATACTCTCCAAGTTCATAATGCTGCTCCATGCCCAGCTATGTGAAAAAAACACACACAAAAATTAGTAAAAATAACTTCGTGAATCTTATCTATGCATTTCATCTCTCCTCACTAAATGGGTGAAAAATGGTGTACTTTAATAGTTCCACAATGACAACATATTTTTTTCTTTTTTTCCTTTTTTTATTTCTTTAATTCCCTCCGCCGTCTACCTCTCCTCCCCCAAACACATTTTAAAATGAAAACAAGAAAAAAGAGCTATGATCTTTAGTCATGACTCCCTCAGAAAATTCTTTCATCTTCATTAGCCTTTAACATAGGCCTTGCATAATTAATAGTTTGTAATTGATCTGGTTTAAGTTAATGGTTCATCTCTGGTGTGGTAGAGCATTCAATGGTCATCTTTTAAGGCAGAGCATTCAAAGTGTTAGTTGACTAGTTGGGGGGGTTTGTGGAAGAAATTCAACCATCTGATAAGAGGCTGGGCTTAATGAATCTGAAGATCCTTTTCAACCTCTGGGTATAACCATTTATTATTTATACCTGGTACATTTAAAATTAGAGTCTCAAAGTGTGGCCTGTGGATCAGAAGTGTTAACATCACTTGGAAGTATGTTAGAAACCAAATTCTTGGGTCCCATTCTTGACCTCTTGATCTAGAATCTTTGGATGTGAGCTCAGAAATCAGTTTTTAACAAACTCATCAAGATTCTGATGGCCAGTAATCATTGAAAAAGATTGCTTTAGCTCAATGATCTTTAAGCATTACTGTGCATCAAAAGCAAAATTTATGTAGGGGTGCTTGTTGAAACGCAGACTCCTTAGAATTTCCCCCAGAGATTCCCACTCATTAGATCCTGGGTATGGCTCTGGAATCTGCATTTTAACAAGTCCCTAGTGATACAGATCCATGTGGTAGAGCACCATGCTTTGAGAAACATTGCATTCAAGTCTGTCTTTCATACAGAGCCTCACCATAGCTTTGAGACTCAGAGAAGATGTGGTCATTGTGGCTTCTGCTTGATCTCACTAGCTCATTTGTTTGTTACTCCTGGCCATCACTACCATTACCACCTCTCTAGATTGGGGAAGATGGTAGAAAAAATAATAAATAATGTGTGCTTTGAGGTTTGTGAGTTTCCTGGATGAACTGGGTAGCTGAATAAGCAGGTACGTTGGGTCTAATTGTTCTAACATTGCTGACTTTGAGGAAATAATCATCTGTGATAGAGCAATGGTTTTCAAACTTTATCATGCACAGAATCATCTGGAGGACTCATTAAAACAAAGATTCCCAGGCTTTCACCCAGAGTTTCTGGTTCAGTGGATGGAGCCAAAGGTTTTACATTTCTGTCAAGTTCCCAGGTGATATTGATGTTGCTCAACCAGGAAACCCTACTTTGAGAACCACTGATATAGAAAGCCATCTCTTGTCATTACGTAGATTGGAAATACCTGGCCAAGGACAGGAATTTGAGCTCTAGAACTTTGCTACTTTAAGAGTGGCCATGTACCAGCACCCCTGGCATCACCTGGGAGTACGTTAGAAATGCAGACTCTCAGGTCCCATGTCAGATCTGTTGAATTAGAATCTGCATTTTAACAAGATTCCCAAGTGATGCATTTACACTTCAAAGCTTGAGAAACATTGCTCTAGGAGAATCTGATGGCTAGTCAAGAGACTCTTGGAAGAATACGGATCCCACAGTCTGGGAGAATCTTTTGGTCTTACTGGAAAAGCAAAGCAGGAGAACAGGAGTCTATACAGAACCATAGTTGTTAAGAAGCAGCCCTGAATTCTTGTAACACGTCTATCATTCCAGAAGCCAGAAGCTGGGTAGGCCTATGGAGAAAAGAGCTCTGATCTGGGACCCAGAAGCTCTTGGCCTCAAATAGCCTCTCTAAGTTCTCTTCTCTTCAAGAATCATCATAGCTGAGTTAGGGCAGTAATTCTCAACCTTGGCTGCACATTAGAGTCAACTGGTCAACTGAAGAGCTTCTAAAAATCCCAATGTCCAGGCCACACTCAAGACTAATTAAATAAGAACCTCCCAGGCAGACATCAATGCTTTTTAAAGCTCTTCAAATAATTCCAGTGTTTAGCTAAAATGAAGACCCATTCATTTTGGAAGTACCCAACTCTAAACATTCTTTAACATTTTCTTAATACATTTAAACAGTTAAACAGTGCTTTGGTCAGGACAGAAGCAATGCACCCGGCTTTGTGGCCCCAAGTAGAACATCCATACATTCTTATAAGTGAAGGGTGTGGGACGCTGGAACAGAGTCTACATTTGCCTCTGTTTCCCAGTTCACCTTCTCCTTAGGTGCTCTGTAGAAAGTAGGGCTCCCTGTGTTTTGCTGGTCACTTACAAGGAGGGCCTGATCCCAATAAACCCACCTGAGAAGAAAAGGAATTTGGTATCAGCACTTCCAGGGGAATCGGTTTCCCAACCCTGCTCACTCAGCTTATTGATGACGAGATGTTCAGCTTTCTCAAGTGGAGCCTGAGAAACTTGGGGGCTGGCTTATATATATCTCTTGACTCTCTTTAGTGTCCCTAAACTTCTGGAATCTTCTGTTGTCCATGCACACCTCTTCAGCTTTACTAAAGTCAGCAGGGTAAAAAAGATCAGAACTGGCAATTCTATACACTTTTACTAGTCACTAAAGGTGATTTGGACATGATCAGAAATAATCTAGGCTAACCATCAATGCTTCTTATTCCACAATCAAAACACATTTTAGACTTTTTAGATCCCAGGTTATTGTGCAAATTACTTTCCTAGTAACTGAAGTAGTTAAATGGTTTCAATAGATTACAGATCTCACAATGTTTAGTTTCCCTTGAGACTCATCACCAATATTTAGCTGAAAATCCAACCAACCTGAGTGAGTTGACCAAATCCTTGAGGCCATGAAGATTCCTTAATGGGGTCATTAGGAAAGGTTTCGATGGGACTTCGGTCTCCATGCCTAAACACCTGAAAATAGATTGAGAAGGTAACGTGACAAACCTCACTTAGGTTTTTGTCTCTGCTCATCATAATAGATCTTCTTCTAAACCAGCAGTCCCCAACCTTTTTGGCATCAGGGACCAGTGCTCCTGTGAGAATCTAATACCTGATGATCTGAGGTGGAGCTGAGGCGGCGATGCTAGTGCTGGGGAGCGGCTACAAATACAGATGAAGCTTTGGTCACTCGCTGCTCACCTCCCGCTGTGTGGCCCAGTCCTAACAGGCCATGGACTGGTATCGGTCCATGGCCAGTGGTTTGGGGACCCCTGTTCTAAACTACTAGTTCTTAGCCTTGGCTGCTCGTAGAATCACTTGGGGAGTGAAAAAAATTCTGAGGGTGGACCTACTCCTAGCGATTTTGTTTTAATCAGTTTGGGTTGTGGCCAGGCCATCAGGATTTAAAAATCCTCCCAGGTAAATCTCATATTAGGCTAGCTAACTCTTTTCCTGAGCTTCCGGTAATGCAAGTGACGAGATATAGCCATTAGGAGGCAGGCGACCCACACAGGGAGACTGGTTTGTACCATTAGGGCAAGAAGTAACACAAAGCTTAGTTTGGTTACTTCATTGCAGATAAACTCTGATGAGAAGTACTCCCCCCTTAACTGTGGTTACAGATATAATGGTGTTAACAGTTTTGCATATAATAAAAATTGTGGCTATTAAGTGCTACATAGAATTCATGACCATTTTGAGCCAAGGACTTGTTAGTCTTTAGGAGGTTAGGGGTAAAGGAATTGTGGTAAGGAGATTAGAAAATAAATTTTAAACACTTTAAGGACAAACTTCTCGATTTATATGCATGTCATGCTATTTTTGATTGCCCATTTTACTCTTTGGGGAGTGTAGCCTGGACTTTTGAAACCTTGGTACTTTGATTACAATATGCTTTCTGAGTGGTATACCAAGCCAAACATAAAGCTATTTTTATAAACAAAAGATAGGGAAAGAAAAACACTCAAGAAGCACAAAATGAAATCTAAACTGATGTCATCAAACATATTTAATTGCATTATCTGAGATTTCCTGCATTTTCCACTTATACAACCAGCCAAGATGCTGCATTGAAATTCTGCTACCAGATATACTACCAGAAGCCTGCTCCTTTGAAATTCTGTAAAACAGTTCGGTATACACAGATTAAGGAGCAGTCTCAAACTTTAGTCATCTTTGAGATAGAATTCCAGGACAGTGAGGGAGGCTTCCAAGACCAGGGTTGTGTCTCTGATGTCTGAAGAAAATTGATCTTTGGCCCCCTAAACTGGTGAGAAACTAAAATCTCAGTAGAACAGGCTACAGCAAACAGAGGGCTAATGGTGGAGTGGATCTTTTGGTCAAATAAGGAATTACTGTCATGAATGTTCCACTCACGGCAGGAAGAAAGGCTGCATATTCTCTGATGAGCATCTAGTCACTAGGGGTGCCTTGGTCATGACCAGAGATTATCAAGGTTAACCATTAGCGCTTCTCTTTCCACAATTGAAACACAGGCTTTTGGATCCCAAATGGTGTGTGCAAAATACTTTCCCAGATCTGAGTAAAGATGTCACATAGTTTCAGTAGGTTATCAACCCCACGTTATTTAGTTTCCAGGGTTTCTCAACCTTGGTATGTAGTTGACATTTGGGTTGGATAATTCTTTGTGGGGGGCTGTTCTGTGCATTGTAGGATCCCTGGCTTTTTCCCACAAGATGCCAGTAGCATTTCCCAGTTGTGACAACCAAAAAGGTCTCCAGACATTGCTAAATGTCCCCTGGGGGCAAAATCACTCACAGTTGGGAGCCACTGAGTTAGTCAAAGAGAAGTCAGATGAGAGACACTGACTAGGAGTGAAATAATTTACAATGCTTCCTCCAGCCTATAAACACAACAATAATTCCTCAGCATTTTTTGAACTCTTGCTTTGTCCTAGAAACCGTGCTAAGTGCTCCTTATGCATTTAATCCTCTCATCAATTCTACAAAGCAGTTATTATCTTCATCTTACGAACAAGAGAACTACTAGTTAAACAACCTGCCTAAGGTCACACAACATGTTAAGTGCCAGAGCAGAGACCCTAACACAGGCTGAGTGTGAGTCTCCAATGCCAGCAATCTTAACCTCATATAACAGGCTCATTTCTCTATGGTCAAACACACCCCTCAGCATCCCATCAGGTAGATAAATGTGCACAATCTGAAATCTGGGGCTTCTTTATAAACTTTACTCTTTTCCTTTAAAATTGGAAGCTATGTGTGTGTGTGTAAGGAAGGGTGTTGCATCAGAAGAAACCAAAACTTTGTTGTAAGAAACAATCCCGAACATTATTTAAAAAATATAACTGAGATTGTGCAACTAAATGACAGAATGGCCTGTGGAGAAAAAACAAGTGTGATTCCCCTAGAGAAGTGTGTGTTAAAGAGCAGAGCACTGGAACATAATCATGAGACGTGGGCAAGCTTTCTTATTCTGTTCTTACAGGTCAGAAATAATTGTATTTCCCTATAGTGCAGTAGGTTTGAAGGGTTTCTGAGGTAGTGGCTTAAACATGCTGCAAACTCTTTAAAATGAGTGTCCTACAGAAACACTTAATAAACCATCCCCCACCTCTGACGCTAAAAATCAAAGTGTGTGTGTAAGTGCGTGGGTGTGTGTGTGTGCACACGCAGATGGCATTCTTGAACTTTCGGAGTTTCGTCAATTCAGCTGGAGCCCTTGGACTGTGCTTAGGTGCTCTTCTAAGTCTGCAGGAGAGCAATCTTCTTAACTGCTGCTCTGCCAAATTTATAACCTCTGTTCTCAGTCCAGCAATCGAACTCTAAGAAATCCTTTGGAAACCTAAAAATATATTATTAGCAATATGACTATCTGCAGTACTAGTGATAATTACAATAAGAAGGCATCCAAGATAATAACAACCCATTATGTTAGTGCAACCCTCCATGGTTTTGTACAATCCTTTCTCCTGCTACCTATTTTAATTCTTACAACCCCACTGTGAGGACAGGTTGCACTATTGCTACACTGAACGAATAAGGAAACACAGGTTCAAAGAGATGGAGTAAGCCGTCCAGATCTAATTCTCCTGATTGCCAGCCCAGTGTTTTCCCCACCACATCACATTCACTTCGCCCTTTTAAGTTACAGGTAACTTTTTTTTTTTTTTTTAAAGAACCGTGGTTTGCCATGGGGCTATAAAGTACAGCATAGGGAATATAATCAATAATATTATAATAACCATGTATGTTGCCAGGTGGGTACTAGACTTATTGGGGGAAGGATCACTTCGTAAATTATATAAATGTCTAACCACTATGCTGTAACACCAAAGACTAATATAAAATAATATTGAATTTCAACTGTAATTGAAACAAAATAAAATCTAACTAAAAAAAAAAGCAGTTGAGACATTATAAAAAAAAAAAAAACATGGTTTGCTGCCCCCACGAATGATCCTGCTCCACTGTGTCTGCTGACTCTGCCGACCAGAAGTGGTGAGTTGCATAGCATGTGGAGACTCTGATGGATACACCGGGGGACACCATGTCCAGTCCCTCTCTCTGTGCAGCAGTCAGTGTTTTTCAAAAATGTCAGTCAGAATATATCACTTGATTGCTTAGAACCCTCTCATGTCCTCTCATCTATCAAACTTTATTTTGCACAAAACTGTAAAGATATATAAAAGTAGAGATTTTTATAATGAGCCCTTCCCTATGAGTCCACCACTTGCTCCAATAGTTATCAACTCATGTGTGGCTAGTCTTGTATCATTTATAATCGCTCACTCTCAGACATTATATTATTTCCTATCTCTCTTTGTATAAAATTCAAAATCCTTACAATGGCTCACAAGATCCTTCTTGTTAAATGTGCTTACCCTCCTGATGTTACATTCAACATATTATGTCCCCAAAACAGTGCCAGCACACATTATGTCCCCAAAACAGTGCCAGCACACAGAAAGTACACACATCACACACACACACACACACACACACACACACACACACACACACACACAGAGCTTGTTTTAATGAATGAATGAATCTTGGATTGGGTCTAGTTCCTCCAGGTACATGGTGATGTTCTAATCTCATTACATAAGGGCTTTTGATTGTCATGCTTACCTATCATCAAGGTATACCGTGTGTGCTTCTTTCCCCTGCCACCCTCCCACCCCGTTTCCTTTCATTCTCTTGTCTTTCCCCTCGATGCCCTCTATATGTGCCTTTGCTTCTAGAACAGTGAGTCTGTCTTTGGTCTAGATTGGAGTCTAATAAACCATCGTGTTTTCCTTTCAGGTTTGGAATTCAAGATACATCACAAAACTTTGGGATGATTCTGGAAATCTTCAAAGGGATCATGGCTATTGGCATTATTCCCTACTCCCTATTCCATTAGGATGTAGTCCAAGTTGTGAAATTTCTTGATGCACAAACCTTGCGTTGAATAAAAGCCTTTTATTTTCTTCTTCTAGGAACTGAGGAATAGGTCCATTGGTAAAAAGAATTAAAAAGTGAAAGAATATGGGCAGAAATAAATGAGCCAAGTATATGTACATTACTTCAGAGGTATGAAGGAAGGCGGACGGGCTATAAAAGGAATCAGAGTGAAACAGAACTGTAAAAAAATCCAACTGTAAAAAAAAAGGAAAAAAAAAAGGAGTTGAGGAGATACTGAAAAAACACCCATAGTTTGCTACCCCCATGATTGATCCTGTTCCATTTCCCATACCCCACGAGGGAGGCAGTAAGGCAGGCCACTCTAAAGAGACTTTTATCCAGGAAGAACACAGAGGCCTGCAGGAGAGGGGAAGGGTGAAACTGTGTGTTACATTATGTGGAAGCTGCGACATATCTTGGAAAACGCTCTGGTTTTTGAGTTGGTTAGACCTGGGTTCAAAGCTCTGCTTTGTCGACACCTAATTAATTGGATGACCTTGGGAAAATAGTTTAAGTAAAACTTCTACATGCCTCGATTTCCCTCTTCGTAAAATGAGAAAATCATTAATTCCCATGCAGGAGAATCATGAGAATTAAATGTGTAATGTATGCAAAGCTAGCGCCATAGAACTGAACATAGAGGATGCACTCTATATATGAGGTTTGCTATTATATTTGTTACTATTAATTTTGTTGTTGTTATTATTCAGGCACATACCTTAGCTACTCCCTATACTTCCCTTCCTGCTGGCAATGGCTTGTATCATATAGGTAAATGAGTACTACTTGTTGAGCAAAGAGAAACATATTTCTCTCCTCCAAGAAATATTTCTATCAACTCTAAATCATCTCTTCTCCACTTTTATTTCTCTGACTTGGCTGGTTGAAACGTCTTGAGCCAAATCTAATTTCCCTGATCAGTTTACCACTTTGAAAATTTGCAAAATGTATTAGCATAAAACTGGGGAGAAGCTTGCGTCAGCAAACTGGACTGATCTCCTACTTGGCCCAGCACCAACACTCAGTACACAGTGCTCTGCCCAGAAAATGCCTTTGAAGAACATGCAGGTCTCTACAGACGGCTTTGCTGCTCCTTGGCCCGTGATTAGGGAACGACAGAGCAAAGGAGAGACATTGGAGGGTTGTTCTTGAGCAGACGCGGGAACTCTGACTTTTGTTTTCTAGTAGAGAATTTTATCTGGTACATCTTTTGTAAGCCAGCTCACAGGTTGTAGATGCGCCACCGAACAGTTACATCTTGAGTCCCAAGCACCCAGTACTCCACAGGTAAGTTTCAGCTCCTATTTTATTACTCTTATGTAATACCAAGATAAAATTATATACTTTCCCAGGTCATTTTGGGGATTCAAAATACAAATATAAAGAGCCTGGCATCTAGTGGATGCTCACAATATGGTAGCTGTAACTGAAATTCTTTAATAGAAGTGAAAAAATGTTTTACAGGCCCCGAGAAGTTCCTGCTTGTGTTCAAAGGTATAGTTCAAACATGAACAGTGAAGCTGAGGAAATTAAAAGGCAGTCAGTAGTCTATTCTAGCCAAAAGTTATTAAGGAAAGGACCAGTAAGTTAATAGATCCGTAAGTCAAACCATGGTTCGAATAAATTCTATTTAACTCTTGAGTAACATTTTAAATGTATATATTTTTCTAGTTTTTATTAGGCTAGGGGCCCAAAACTGGGAAGAAAATGAACCAAAGTTGATGGGAAAAAAAAACATGTAAATACCTCATCCTTTTGAGAGTAAAAAGAATAAATGGAAAAAAAAACCTTGGCATTTTAATTAACTGGTTATGTGAACATTATAAAAAACGCACACGAGATAACTGTGTGGTATACATGTATTAATATTAATTACAATGTTTTAGGCATTTACCAGATAGGCTTAGAAGTACGTCTGTATATGAACTCAATTAAGCCTCACAACAACTCCACGAAGTACTATTATCCCCATTTTACTGATGATAAAATTGAAGCACAAATAGGTTAAGTTACTCATGCAAAGTCACTTAGTAAAGAATTGAGCTGGCACTCAAGTCCAGGAGGATTAACCGCTGTGCTATAGTGTATTGTGTAGAACACAATATTATAAATTTCTTTATTGTTTATAGCTCATATTCCTTTTCAAGAATTTCAGATGTTTAAAGCCTTTTATGTATACTGTCTCTATGGCATCATCATCTTTTCAGCAACCAAAATTAGAAAACTCAGGGTCATTTTGTTTTCTTTTTCTTCTTTAATACTCACATTCAGCCCACAGGATTCTGCCTTCACAACTTTTAAAAGAAATTCATCCTTTATTTTCTAATTTTATGGCTTTCTGATCCAACTTGGGTCTTCACTGTGCCTTTCCTGAGTTGTGGTAGTATCCTCTCTCCATTCTCCCCTCCAGCTCTTTCTCTCCTCCAGCTATACTTTAGGTGTGTCACCCCGCAAGAGAAAATAAGTTAGCATTCGTACATGGGGAAGCCTTGAATACAAATTAGTCAAGCAGTCTGAGGTTCTAGTATAGATAACTATCTAATACGTTATGTTCTCTCATATACTCCTTTTAAGTAATGTGTGTGCTTAACCATTAAGTTTATTTATTAATTTTATGAACTCAAAAATAATAAAATTTATATTGTATTGTTTATAAGCTCAAAAGTAATAAAGGGTTATCTAGTACCTTGAAGTTCTATGTACTTATGCTAAGTACAATAAGTCAGTAACAAAAGGACAAATCCTGTACGATTCCACTTATATGAGATATGGAGAGTAGTCAAATTCGTAGTCAAATTCATAATCAGAAAGCAGAATGGTAGTTTCCAGGGGCTGAAGGGAGAGAGGAATGGGAGTTGCTGTTTAATGGATATGAAGTTCCAGTTTTGCAAAATGACAAGAGTTCTGGAGTTGGTTGGTTTTAATGGTAGCACAACAATGGAATACACCTAATGCCACTGAACTATACACTTTGGGAGGGTTGAGATGGAAAACTTTATGCTCTCTGTATTTTATCATGATTTTTGAAAAAAGAATAATTAAAGATCAACAGATTTTATCCAAAAAGTTGGAAAGTTTCTGCTTTGGACTGATAGCTTCTAGCAGCACCTTCCATTTGTATCCTGGTTCTCACATTCACGTGTGTATCATGCCATTTGAACCTAAAGACAACTCTGTGAAGTAGAAAGCATAGTTACGGTCATTATCCTCAACTTCACATTTGGGGAACTTGAGACTCAGCTGGATTGAGTGACCTGTCTGTGGTTCCATATACCTGATTAATGATGCTGGAACTTGCATTAATGAAAGTTTAATGTTTTCCGAGGTATAGCTTTCGACTTCTATTTTAGCCCATAGCATTAGCAAATTTATAACAATATTGGACTCCCACCCTGAGGAGGAACTTGCCAATCTTTTACTTTCCAGGAGAGGCGAGACAGAACCCTGAAGGTCTGCTGTCCCTGGCAAAGGGCGATGGCTAGCATCATTTGCATTTGCCTTACCACAATATGGAAGTTACCCATCTCAGTAGTGAGGTGATGTGCTTAAGACTCAGAGGCTGTTTTCATCAAGGATATTCTGTGACTTGAGTAAGAACTTTGCAAGGTAAATCAAGAAGAATGAGAAGAACTTATACTTTGTGACAACCCTTTCTTTATAGAACCTAGGTGGATGAGAAGGAATTTTTCTTTCTTCCTTAGATCCCCTAAACTTGTGATTTTTCCCTTGCTTAGAGGAGAGAGAATACTTTCAAATGGCATTTCCCTATCTACATATAAAATAATTATGTATGGGATTACCTTTAAAAAGCCCTGTAGGCGTGTGTGGCATACAAATGAAAGAAGATGCACCATGAGTGATAATTATTTAAGCTGGTTAATGAGTGCATTGTGATTCACCGTATCTATTATTCTCTCTCTATAAACTTAAAAATAACGATTCTCTAAGGGTTTTCTACGGACACTTTGGAAAAAAGAGGAGGTGGATTCTATAGTCAAAATTTAGGAAATACTTGAAAGTTTACTTGAAAGACACAGAAAATATTAGAATATTAAAGACTCTAAGGAGTCTTGCATTTACTAGATATTTAAACACAGTGTAACCACATTCTGTTCCTAAAGTTGATCTGACTACTGAAACCCATTTTTTTTTTTAACCAGACAATGCCTGTTAACAACTTGTCAAACTAACATTTCACAAGGCGTATTTTGGTGAACCTGTTTTAAAAACTCATGTGGTGACTCTGTTCATGAGAAAAAACAAAACTCAAGGGCAGTTTCCTGTTCTTTCCAACAGGAACAGCTTTTCAGAACTAGGGAAGATTTATTATTATTATTAAATGTTATTATTATTATTATTATTATTATTTGGATCACAGAGGAAACACAAGGAAACTGCCTGCTTGCCTTAGAGAAGAATTAACTTGGATTCCCTAACCAGAAGTTATCCAAGAGTAGAGAGGAAGAAAAGAAACCCACAAGAGTTTGGTAGCCAAGAGAAGTTAGCCTGGACTACTCAACCAGCTTGTCACAGGTTTACAGTGTTGGCAATGCAATTTCTGCAGAGTCCCCACACTTGCTTAATGCACATGTTGGCAAGGAATCCACGAATAAAACTGAAAGTCTTAACTCACATGGATTTCCCTATATGACTAAAGTCTAACTTCCCATGAATGGTACACAATATTATACAGCTTTTTCAGCACAGAAGCCTGACAGCTGGTAGATCATTTGTAAATAAATTGATGATATATGTTTCTCTGTTTCTCTCTCTTTCGTTGTTGATTTATGACGTAGTAAAGATTTTTTGGACAAAGAATCTTGATTTGCATAAACACATGGTTATGAAATTTTTCTACAGAAGAGAAAGGAGTTCTGAATACATTAAGCTGAGTAAATAGAAACTTCATGTTTAATTTTTAAGTAAAAGTTGACCTCCCTTCAAATTATAAAAATAAAATTTGAGTATTCTTACAGAAAGAAACTTTACTTATTTATCAGCGTACTTTCATGATCAAATAAAAAAAAATATGAGGCAGAGCGATGGAGAGAACCTGTGAAAGACAAGGAGAGCATCAGAGGCAAAGAGAGACAGAAATTGAAACAGAAAATAAAAAGAAATAGTGATTCAGAGAAAATCAAAGACACAGACAGAAATCAAGAGTTATAGAGGGATTAATTCCAGAACTCATGTATTAAGTGGTTAAATCCCTCTTACTCTGCAATTTCTCTATCTATTTTTAAAACAATGTCGACAATGTATTTTCTTTCCCTGACATCATGCATTAGGCAGCCCCCCTTTTTTCCATAAGTTGTCACACATATCATGGGTGAGGAAAAACATGATTTTAATGGTCAATCAACTCTGTGTATCAGGAAGTCATTCTAGAACTCTTGAGTTTAGTTTCACTTTTATGCTCAAACACCATTTACAAATACATTCCTGAAAAACAAAATGACTGTTTTTTAGTTTTCAAACAAGTACTTATTAAACTGAATGAAGCTAGTTTAGTTTTTGGTGCTAAACAGCGCCAACTGAGGCTTCTCCTTGTCCAATGTGGCTGTGGAGAGGAATCTGCATTCAAGGCAGTTGTAAAACAAGTAGATAAATAAATAACACTGGCAAAGGCAAAAATAACCAAACCAAACACTTCTTTGTCAGGACACGTTATAACTTCATCATGAGGACCTTGCAAAACTTGATTATTCACTTTCTGAGTTTGGTCTCTGGGAGACAACATAAGGGTAAAATGAAACCAGATACTTGGTTTTCAGATCCTGATGGTCACAGCTTTAAGGGAAAAGCAATGAGAAAAGTCTACTCACCAATGTCACAAATTTCAGCTCCTTAGCTACCACACTTCGGTCTAGCCAGAAGGAAAGCAGAAGCAAGAAGCTAAGGCGAAGGCTTGCTGTCCTGGCCGAGAGGAGCTGGGCAGCTCTCATGCTGGGGAGAGCTGTTTCTGGCAGGAGTTAGGAGGTGCTACTTCCTGTGCTAAAGCCATTAGAGGGGAAGCTATTTAATTAAGGATTAAAAGAGGAGGAGGAGCTGGGAGGAGCCAGATTCATAAACAGTAAAATCTCCAGGTAGTTTGGGACTAGGTTTGGCATGTGTCTGGTCAAATAAATTTGGGGCTGGGTGCTAGAGATCACAGTTTCCTGGATTTAAGTGAGAACATTGAGGCCCAGAAAGGAGAGAGCTGTTGCTCAAGGTCACAGAGCATTTTCGTAGACATTTCTTTTGTAGTTTACCTTTTATCTTTTCTTTGGATGGGGTTGTGATACAGTGTTTGTTTTTTGGCTGTCACTTGGGAGAAAGATCTACCCTGATTATGGAAACTTTAGGCCAGCGATTCCTCATCTTTTGGGAATCTGGAATTCTAGGGAAAGAACTATGGAAGGAACTGCAGGTACTGACAAATTTTGGGTCTATTCTCTAGGCCAAACAGAGCTCCCTTTTCTAATACTCTCGTGTAGCCCATAGAGGTATTTTTTAATTGAAGAAAAGTGAGAGCAATTTTAATTTGAAAATTTTTAGTTACTCCTTAAGGTATTTGAGGCTCATCTGCGATATCTCAAAATTAGAATTGAAAGTACCTTTTCTAATCTGAAAAGGTACTTTTATAACAGTTTAAAAACAATAACAAACTAACCTACAACTCTATATTATCCCTCATGAACTTTGGCCATGAGCCTTATATTCTGTGTTAGTCACACCCTTGCTTTGATCTCATCAGGGATGCTACAAAATAGGATAATCCGGATTGAGGAAATTTAGCTTCTCATTTTCCCCAATCTGTCAGCTCCAATCAAAGGCTAAAACAGGATTTTTGTGCAGAGTTCCTGTGGTGATGTTTCCACCCCATTATCAGAGGGAGAACAATGGTTCTCCCACCCCCGCCCCCGCAAACCCACCCTCCCCCGCCAACCTGTTTTCTGGTACATTGCACTCACCTGTGACAGGAGAGTTCTGTTGTTACGTGACATAGGATGCCCTAGAATGTGGTGTGTGGGAGAGCTGTTACTTTGTCTAGTATGGGGAAATATATGTGAAGAAGGAAGGCATGTGTAGTTAGCGTTAGACATTTAAGGGGACTCGTGACCCTCTCTTTGCCATCACATTCTCTACTTGTCAGTCTCCATTGTCATTTTTAATGGGGAAGATTTTGAGGCGTTGGGTGCAGGAAAAAGGGGGTCAAGATTGAGAGGTTGTCCAGGGCAGAGATGAAGTTCCCACACTGATCCCTGCTGTGTGCACCAAACAACCTGAGAAAGGAAGGTAGTACCTGCTGACCATTCACAGGCTTAGTTCTTACATGCCTTAATCGTGCCAAATATCTGATTCTGCTTGATGTTTTATTTTCTCAGGGATCAGTCTGGCTCCTTGTTTGCCTATTTTCTGCCTCGTCTCACCCTTGGATTAAAGCCTGTTACTATTTCAGCTACAGCCTTAGTGCTTTCTGATAATTACTCTGGTTCCGTAACCTACCTGATAATTACTCTGGTTCCGTGTCATGTTGTGCTAGGTTGGATAAACCTTACTTTTTTTTTTTTGGTATTTTATTTATTTATTTACATTTATAAATGCCTTTAAAAATAATTTTTATTTCTAAATTACTGTTGACATTCAATATTATTTTATATTAACTTCAGGTGTATAGCATAGTGGTTAGACATATATATAATTTACAAAGTAATCCCCCGATAAGTCTAGTACCCACCTGGCTCTGTATGTAGTTTATTACAATATTATCGACTGTATTCTCTATGTTGTACCTTACATCCCTGTGACTATCTTGCCATTACCAATTTGTACTTCTTAATTCTTTCCTTCATCTTTTCCACCCATCTCCCAATCCCCTCCCATGTGGCAACCATCAGTTTGTTCTCTGTATCTATGAGTCTGTTTATATTGTTTGTTTATTTTGCCCTTTAGTATCCACACATAAATGAGATCATATGGTATTTGTCTTTCTCTGTCTGACTTATTTCACTTAGCGTAATACCCTTAGGTCCATCCATATTCTCGCAAATGGTAAGATTTTACTTTTTTTTGGATGTATACCATTATATACAAGTACCACATCTTCTTTATCCAGTCATCTACTGATAGACACTTAGGTTGCTTCCATATCTTGGCTGTTGCAAATAATACTGAGTGATTATAAGGGTGCATATATCTTTTTGAATTAGGGTTTTGGATTTTGGGGGAGTAAAATCCAGAAGGGGAATTGCTGAGTCATAAGGTGGTTTTATTAGGTAAACCCTACTTTTGACTCAACCTTAATTTATCTGTGTAACTTCCTCTGGGCTCCTTTTAGCCCTTCAAGTAAGAACAAAAACAATAACAACAATTTTTTATAGAGACAATCAGGAAAAGGCTACTTGAATGGAATATATCTCAATTCAAACTTAATTCAAGTTGGAATTAGTGGATGGTTTACATCTCTATCAGTCACCATCCTAACTTCTACTTCGATCATCAAATTATAAGAGAGAAGATTATAAATATAGATCTGCACACCATGAAGTTGAGTCTGAAAGATCATCAACTCACATAAAACCCATTTAGAATCTTCTTTGGTCATGTGAACCTTGAATTCATGAGGCCTATGTAAAGACTGAGAATCATTTGGAATAAATGGATACAGTAGCATTGAAGGTTGAGATACATCAATAGGTATATTGGATGTTCACCAAGTAGAAACTCTGCTGACTTCCTACATCTTCAAAATTATATTATCTGTCTCTCAGTGTCATATGGACTTTGGGCACTCAATAATATTGATTGTTCAACAGTCAATATAAAGGGAAATTATTGCATCAAAGCCTTTTTATAATTTTAGCTGCTTTGAGGCAAAATTTATAATGTTAGCTGCTTTGAGGTGGGATTAGGGTAAAACTCCCCTTAGCTAGTCATTGTGTCATTGTGTGTGTGTGTGTGTGTGTGTGTGTGTGTGTGTGTGTGTGTGTGTGTCTCTCTCTCTTTGCTTTTGGAATAAGATGACTATTTTATTGTTTAACATTTAGACAAACTTCCCCCCATAGCACCAATGATTACTTCATTAGAATATTATCAAAAGTAAAGTGAAACTTCAGAGATCATTTTTCCTGTATTTCTCTAACTTAACATATGTAAGAATCACCTGGAAAGCTTAATAAAATACAGACTCCTGGGCCTCCCAGAAATTCTAGTTCAGGAGGTTCAGGTAAGGTCAGTAACAGTGCCCCACCAAGCCTTATTGGAGCTTCAGGTGGAAGGAAAAATTAGTAATACTGAGCCTGTCTTTTTAAAAATTTTAACATTTTAAAAAATGATAGATTGTTTTACAGTAATTTTTATTTTTTAAATATTGTGTAAAATATTATTTATCTTGATTAGGGAGTTTTTTTGGCACCCCCTTAAATTATGTGCCCAGGGCAAGTGCCTTACTCTCCTCATCTGGGAAAGAACAACTTCTTTTTTCTTTTGAGATTAAATTATCTAACTTTCTCTGGTTCTGTCTACAAGGAGGTGAAGGCTTGGGGGAGATGAGGCCAGGTTTGGATGACTATACCGAGGCACTGAAAACTGAAAAGAACTGAAAAGTGGTTTTGTTTGTAGATTGAACAATGCCGACTAACAGCTAGTCCTTGGACCTGCACGGGGCTGGCCTCCCTCATAAATCCTCTCCTTGTAATAAAGTTACTTTTCTCACATTGGGAACTAACTAACCTGAGAGAACAGAGATAACAGTGACTCATAACTGAGAAAGAGGTCAGGAGAACAGGGATAGAGTTCAGTCTTTCTGAAACTGTCACCCAGGAACCAGTCCCAGTTGTTTAGGTCCCGGCATGAAAGACAGAACGCACATGTTTTGTTACAGTCCACTTTGCTCATCATTCCAAAGTTCTGATTACTAGAATAACCAGGAAATGTCCCATTGCTATTTCACCTTTAGTACAGCCTTACTGATTGAATACTAGACTGGTTCTTCAAAGGTTAAGGCTAAAACTCACACTTAAAAATATGTTACCCTATTTCATTTTGTATAAATGTAAATTAAAGACTGAATGGATATGCACATTTTGATGGTGATTTTTTCTGGATGACGTGATGATAAGTGGTTTAATTTTCTTTCTGCCTTTCTCTATGGCCAATTCCTAAGTGATTGAAAAGAAAATTTTCTTTGTTCTGTCCTTCTCTTCCATATTTCGATGTGTCCACAACTTCTTATAGTATCACGAAACTCCCAGAAAACACAATATCCATTTAGAAAGTTCTCAGTTTGTCCTTGAGAATTTCCTGAATCAAAGCATGTCAGTGGCCTAGTAAAAATCTTCCATTGATTTCCCACCCTGCTTAAAATAAAATCTCAAACCCATCGAGACCCTGCTTGAGCTGGCTTCTGCTACCTCTTCAGCTCATCTCTTATCACCCTTCCTGGCTCATTCCTTTGCAGCCACATTGATCTCATTGTTTCTTAAACAAGCCACAAATGCTTCCTCTTCATGTCTGTTGCATTTTACAACTCCCTCTCTGGTATACTTTTCCTTCAGATGGGCTGATTCTTTCCCTTCACTTCTTTAGATAGGCCTTCGCAGACCACCCAGTTAAACTAGCAGTTTCCCAGCAGATTCCCAGCAGTCTCTATTATACCACCTTGTTTTATTTTTGTTATAGCACTTTTCATACCTGACATTGTTATATATTTGTTTGCTTGTTTGTTTGTTTCTTGTCTGTCTCCTCCATTAGAATATAAACTCCACAAGAGCAGAGGAGTTTACTGCTGTGTCTCCATTGGATAGAACAATACCTGGCACATAGTAGGAGCTCAATAAATATTTGTTGAATGAATAAATAAATTCTTATTAATCAATTTCTTTATATAAAAAGAAAATCTCCCAACATATTTTGAAATTTTCTTAAAATATCCTTCAACTAATTTTCTGTTTATCTGTCCCATTGCCGGGAGGATGGGTACTTTTAAAGCTTGGATAACTTGTTTCGAATAAATAAAGTCATGTCAATCTTTATCTCCTGATTGTGAGACTTTCAAAGCTTTGTGATTTTCTGAATCCTAGTCTCCATTATTTGACTGCTGACCTTAGTCCTCCTGGTAATTTCTGTCAATTGTGACGTGTTTTTGGGGCATCGGTCAGCTGAAGGAGAGACATTTTTTGAATCCTATTTTAATTTGAAAAATTAATGTAACTTCTTCATTTTATGTGATAATGTCTGTGTTTATTTGA
>NW_011888782.1:1701334-1736107 GCF_000151845.1 Pteropus vampyrus
AATTTTCATTTTTCTTCTCTCATGAGTATTTATTGGAATTTTCCAAAGTCTACATGACCTGTGATGACATCATTGCTGTGATGGCAAGTTGAATTTATGCTTATGTATTACTGTGTTTTAAAATGTCTGTTTTAATTTCAAATACAGTAAATATCAATAGCTACAATCCACTTAAAAAAGGGTTGAGAACTATTGCTATAGGCAAGCTAATGACTAAAAAATTTGTTGAGTATCTACTGTGAACAGGATCTGGGAACATCAAGTTTAAACAGACACAATTCCTTCTTCAAGGAACATGCTATCTTGTGGGGGAAGACAAACAATTACAATGTGATGAACCCAGTGAAACAAGCACAGAAGAAATATTATGCTTGCTAAGAAGAGGAACATTCATTTAATCATTCATTTACCTAGTATTTAGGTCAATAGAAAAGACATGGAGGAATGAGAGAAGAATGATGCATTCTAGGGACCTGCAAGTTGTTAGATTGGGATATTTAAATTTATATAGTTTAATTTTTAATAATGGCTATGTTTAACAACCATCTTGCAAAATTTCTGAAAATTCAACAATGGATTCTTGAAAGCCAGTATAAGTAGGCTCCTGCACACCACTGGATCCACCATTTCATTAGTACCACATTGTTAATTATGCTGTCACTACAATCTCCTTATTTTTGAGGGGGATTAATGTGCGATTTTCTGACCGAGAGACAGATGGGAATTGTAAAACTGCAGTTATGAGTGTAGTTATGGGAGAGTGTGAGTGGCAGACAGAGTGTGCACAGTATAGCCCCGTAAGGGCTCAAACAGGAGGATAAAGAATAATATTTATGAAGTCAATATCAGAGAGCAAACACTAGATGTTAGAAACAGAAGTTCTTTGGAAGAGAAGGAAGTTTGTTTAATTTCAAAATTCTTACTCTTTTGATTCCCTCAAGCAAGGATAGAAATTTTACAGAGTAGCAGAATAGGGGTATTTGGAAATACAAACTAGGGGGACAAATACTGAGGCCAGAGTGGTGTCAGTATGAAAGCAAGATCACAGCGTGCTGGAACTGGAAAGGTTAGTGCTGGACAAGGCAGTCTTTTAGCTGTCTGAAGCAGCTTCCTAAAAGGAAAGCCTGTGGTTTCCAACAGACAGAGCATATTCTTGTGATGAAAGAGAATCCTCTCTCTTTTCAGGAACTGCCAAGAGCCTTGTGCACTTATAGCCAGCATCATGAGAACTGGTGCAGTAGTTAAAGGAATGTGTTATAAGCAAACTGTAGGAATCCAGAGTTATAAAGATGTGTTTTATGGCTCTCCATACAAAGTCCCAATAGGAGGGAAGAGAAAAAGATCCCAGGGAGATGGCTCAGCTCTGCCTTTGTCTTGCTCTTTCTTCCCTATATTGATCCTCAGATAGCATGAGGGCTGTTGGCCTTGCCCTGCACTTGCTTAATATGTTGGTTAGGTCCTCCAGGAGGCAGATGTCAAGACAGAGTTAGAAGCCCAAGCTCTTTATTGGGGATAATGTCTATTAAGGGAAAAGGGAGATGAAATAGGCAGGGAAAGTTCGGACTGTGACACAGGTCCAATACCTGGGAAAAGAGTGGTGGATGGAAGGATGGTTGGGTAGAAAGAGCTTCAGACTGTGGTGCAACCCTGAGAAAGTCTCAGTATGCTATTAGGGAGTCCAGCGCAATAGAGGAACCCTGAATTGGGCAGAAATTTAGTAGCCTGCCATGCACAGTCATTGCCTGAGGTCTGCCTGCAAAGAATGTGGCCTCAGCACAAACACTACAGTAGATCCCAAAGGCACTGCAACTGGAGACTGTCAGCTAACTGCACTCCTTCAATCTTACTGGCAAGTTTGGTCTTGAAAGCAGATCTGAGCATCACACCTGCATGTGTGCTCAGAAAATTTGCCACTACTACTTTTCCAGACAGTGAAGGGCAGTTCTCACTGGCTTGATGTTGATGGGAGAAACAATAGAGTCTCAGTCCAGGTACTTGATTCTTAACCAGATTCCCCCCTCTGAACATCCGATGTGGAACTTCCTTTTGGGAGGGCACTCGATGCCTTCGCTAGAGCCTGCTATCCACTTTAGTATTCAGGATTCTTTAGGTGGCAAGTGACAGAAATCTAATTTATTGCATCTTAGGCAAGGAAGGTAATTTTTTTTGCCTCATGTAACTAAACAAAGGTAAGGGTGAAGATCATTGGGGACTTGGAACAAATATGCCACTGAGATTCATCAAATTCATTCTTTTCTCTTTTCCCCATTGTGGCTTCAATTTCTCAAACCATACACTCTCTCAACAGTAATTAGAACCAAGGCTTTTCATAGCTTCATCCAAGAGGAAAAGACTCTTCTCCAACTCCAATTCAAATATCCCAGGGATGAATCTAGTTGGTCTGGTTCTAGTTGCATGCCCATCACCTCCCATTGATCCAAACAATTATTTATTGAGCATCTACATGTATTGGGCACTCTTCTAGGTTCTTAGAATGCTGGAGTGGACAAAACGGATGAGTTTCTTCTTTTATGAAACTTATTTTAGCAAGGAGAGGCAGATAAACAAGTAAATGAATAAGTGGACAGGATGATTTCACAGGAATAACTACTGTGAGTACAATCATCCAATCAGATGAAGTGATTTGACAAGGAGAAATGCTGTGGTAAAGATACTTCAGGTGGGTGGTCAGGGAAGGATCTCTAAGGTGACATTTGAGGTGAGGCCTGAATGAGATGAAGATGTGAGCTATGAGAACACTTGGAGCAGGGCAGACTGGGCAGAATGAACAGCAGGTGAAAAGGCCCTGAAACAGGAACGAGGTTGTTGTATCAGAGGAAAGAAAAAAAGGGCAGTGGGGCTGGAGATGTGTGAACATGGTGAAAAATGGGAGAAGTGTTTGAAATGCCTGTTAAAAATTCAAGTTGAGATGTTGAATGACTATTGGATAGGAGAGTCTGAAGTTTGGGAGAGAAATTGGGACGGTTGACATAATGTGGTTATCCTGGACACAGAGATGGTATATAAAGCCACAGGCTTATATGAAATCACCTGTAGAGAATATGTCAAAGGAGAAAAGGAAAAGCGAATCTATAGGTAAAGCTGATTAGTAATCGCCTAGGCTGGGTATGGAAACCAGAATTAGCCAAAAATGAGCACGAGAAATGTTCTAAAACTGGATTGTAGAGGTGGTCGCACAACTCTAACACAATTTACTAAAAATCACTGACTTGTATGTAAATTATACCTCAGTAATGTTTTTTTTTTTTTTTTTTTACAAAAGTACAGAGAAAAGGACAAAGAACAGAGCATTGTGGTATGCCAAAAATTTAGAGTGCAAACAGGAGGGGCCTGGAAATGTATAATGAGAACTTGGAAGGGAACAGTGCAATGTCACAGCAGCTGAGTAGAGAGAGTATTTCAAAAAGAAAGTGGTCGTTTTGAAAGTCCCGAGTGTTTGCACAAGCAAGATGAGGACAGAAGCAGTGACCACTGAATTGGGCAAGATGAAGTCGTGTTGATTCTGATAGGAGCAGTGGGGGACATGCAAGTACAGAGCTAATTGAGGAGGTAATGAGAGGTGGAGATGTAGAAGTAGCAACCACTGACTGGAAAAATTTAGCTCCAAAGAGAAGCTGAAAATGGGGAGACAGATGGAGAAGTAGAGGAAGAAGATGTGGGGTTTTTCCCCTCTGTGTTTGTGTGTGTTTAAGCATTGAGTTTGTATAGGAGTGTGATGACAAGTATAGAGGAAAGTCCTTGAATACGGGAGAGAATGGGATCCAGCGCACAATGGAACCGAATGATTGGGTAGACAGAAAATGGACGATTCATGCATTTGTGCATGGGATGGGGATCAAGCTCTATTCTGAGGGCCTTTGTATTCAAAGTAAAAAGTAAGCAGCAATGTCATCTAGGGAAACAGAAGCGAAGAGGATGGAGAATGTTTTAGAGGTTTCAGGGGCAAAGGGTTGGTAAACACATGTCCTGGATAGCGGGGAAATGAGCATGTGATGGAACTTTAGTGCAAATTACCAAGCAGCGCCAAGAGCTTGAGGTCTTGGCTACAGTATTTTAACACTCCTTTACTGAGATTGTTTTATTCATTCATCTTTTTTCTAGTAGAAGTTTGTTAAGAGTACCTTTCCAGTTTTTTTTACCTCTTATTTCTCTTTTCTAATTGTAATTATTAGTACTTAAAACATAATTTTAAATCGGAGTTGTGGCATGGAAGCATTTTTAGCCCATTACTGACTTTAAAGGAACTACTTATAATGTTTCACTGTTAAGTAGGAAGCTGGATTTCTCATTTGACACATGCAGATACAAACGCACATTCTCCACTACCCACAATTATAGAATTAAAAATCTCTCTCTATTCCGGCTTTACTAAGAGTCTCTAAAAATTATGAAAAGTACAATTAAATAGGTATTGGATATTCTAGAAATTTCTTTTCTACCTCTGTGGAAAGAATTATTATCTATTTTCGCTCGTTTGAGCTTTACTATGTTGAATTTTAACTTTAAATTTCTGTAGTCAATTTCTTTCGATTGTGTTGCACTTTTAATGCATGCTGGGTCCCATTTCTATCATTTTATTTTTGATTTTTAAGAAGTATTCATATAATATCGGTTTGTACTTTTCTGTGTTATCGTTTTTAGATAGGGGTGTCAATTGACTTTGTAAATACTGTTTGAATGCCTTCCTTTTCTCTCCATGCTTTGGATCTATTTTAATAGCATTGGAAATCGTGTTACTTATTACATTTGATGGAAGTTGATTGACGTCCCCTGTGAAATTGTCTGGATTTGGCGGTTTTTAAAGGGTAGCTATTTGACAGTTTTCTCTGTTTGTTTATGGTACTTGGTCTCCTTGTTTTTTTCCATCTCTTTGCTGTCTGTTTTTGTCATTTATATTAAGCTATAATTTATATTTAAGTTTGAATATTTATATTAAAATTATCCATTTCATCCAGCTTTCTTATATTTTAAAATTCCCTTTAAATTTGCACATATGTGTGAATTTTTTTCTCACATGTAAATTTGTTTAAAAATTAATTAGCCAGTGAATTAATTTATTTGTTGTTTTCAAGATTCAGTTCTTAGGTATTATTAGCTTTGTCTCTTTTTTTCTTTTTTGTACTAATTCATTGCTTTCTACTTTTGTCTTCATTTCTTTCATTTTGTTTCATTTGGTTTACTTTTGCTTTCTTCTAAAAAGTCTTTATTTGAAAGTTTAACTCACTCTTGGTTAGTAATAAAAAGGTTTAAAGTTATAAGTTTTCCTTAGCTTTAGAAGTTTCTCACAGTTCTTGATGCATTGTGATTTTAATATTGTTATTTTCTAAATTACTTACATTTTTTATTTGAATTTTTTCTTGACCAAGTTGAGAGAGGGTTACAAAAATTTTTGGTGACAGGGTGCTTTGTTTTTCATTTTTATTAATTTTCAAAGGTAAGTTAAACTTTCCTACTGTAATTGTATTTCTGTCCACTACTCAATGCATTTTTTGAAGTTGCCTTATGGCTTTATATGCTATGATATTTGCTGAATAAAAATTTATGATAGTTGGATATGCTTTGTGAACTGTACCATTATTCTGATATAGTGACCATTTTTATGTATTTTTTTTCTCTACAAAAGTGGCATACTTTCCCACATTATTACATGGTTGGGTTGTTTTTTTTTATATTGCAATACAGATTCTAAGCTTATTCCTATGTTGAATCACTCCGTCATTAAAATAGCTAGCATTCTGTAATAAACAGCCAAATGAATTTGTAACGTCTACATCTTGATCCATAGCTTGTATTACGTTGTTAGAGTTCCAAATGTCTCTATACCCTTTCTTAGCATCCAGAAAAAGGTAGAGAATGTATTCTCCATAAAACTAAGCAACCAATAAAACACACAAACGTAACTTGGACAACAGAGGGAGCTGGGGGATAGGAGGTTGTTAGGCTTTGGAATTACTTTGAAAGAATCACTGGGGATGCTGGTAAAAAATGCAGTCTCTGCTCCCAGAGATCCTGAATCTCTAGATTTGGAGGGTTGGGTGGTGGCAGAAATTGAAATTTCAAAAAGTACTCCAAGTGATGTTGCTGATCAGAACGGTATAATCCATGGTCTGTGCACCTCCTTTAAAAAAACACTGATTTAGGGAGAGGACTCTGGCTAAAAAATAAACATAGAAGTCTGAAAGAAGAGTAAAATTCATCTGCTTCAGGCTGTTTGCCCACTTTGAACAATAGGCCTCCTTAGGGAGTGTGAGCTATAATCCAGGATCTCTACGCCATGAGTTTCACCGCCTGGAGGGACATCTCTGCCTGGAGTTAGTGGGGGAGTGATGCTATTGCTACTCATGTTTTGATCTCAGACCTTCTCTTGCCCTCTGCAAGTGTTTAGCATCCTTTCTTTTCCTAGTTAAGTCTCTGACATACCTTTGCCTGAACCTTGACATTGAAATCTATCTCTAATGCACAGGAGAAAAACACAATACCTTTCAGATGGTCTACATGGATCCATTATCTCCTCAGGAATAAGACACATAGGTAATGTGTATTAACGATTTTTGAGAAATGAGGTTATATCGGGTATTTTAACATAACTAAAAAAACTTTCTGTGAACTGTTTTCCTTTTTTTTTTTTTTTCCCTCCCAGAGAAGAGACTCTCAGTTTACTAGGATGACAGGCATTGCTGTGTTTTCTTCTCTCTCATTTCCCCTTCCTGTCTTGCCCCTTGTATTAGTGCTAGCTCTGCTACAACTAATTTCCACTAACTGGGTGGCTCAAAAAAAAGAAATTTATTGTCTCACAGTCCTGGAGTCTAGAAGTGTGAGATTAAGTCTACTTAACTAAGAGTGGGTGCTTCTGGGGCTGAGAGGAAAAAACTGCTCAGTGCCGCTCACCTAGCATCTGGTGGTTTGCTGGCAATCTTTTGCATTCGGGGCTTGTAGATACATCACCCTGATGTCTGCCTTCATCTTTCCATGGCATTCTTCCTGTGTGTATGTCTGTCTCTATGTCTAAATTTCCCCTTTTTATAAGTCACATGTGTTATTTGTAATCATCTGTAAAGTCCCTATTTCCAAATTAGGTCACATTCACAGATACTGGGGGTTAGGACACCAATATCTTCTAAAGGGACGCAATTCAACCCATAACTGCCTACCTCTTTCTCTTTTTAGAAGCATTATTATTGCTTCCAACAGCTATTACTACTATTACTGCTCTACATCTCCTTCTTTTTCTTTTGACTATTTGATTTTGGTTCTTATGCATTAGTACTTCTTTCATAGGCAGTCAGTTATTTACTTTTATTTACTTTCTAAATATGATCAGAACAATATAATCCATTCATCATGGATTTATGGAAACAATACACTATAAAGAAGAAAATAATATGATAATAGTATCATAAATGAATAGTATTTCACTTAATCTAAGACATTATTAATTTTAGATGGATCCTAATTTCAAAATGTGGAAATATCTTAGAATCAATCAAATATAATATACACATATGTACATAATTGGAGTCACAAAATTCTATGAAAATCTCCCAAATTCCAAAAAAAACATACAATTTCTTTCATTCCCACTATTTTTTTCTGAGATTAGCTTCAGTATTTCCCCAGGATATTATATATATTTAATTATGTGAATAACTATATTTCTTATAGTTTAATAATTTAATGTTTGTATTTTTTTCCTATTTTGACTTATAGTGAAATGAACATTGTTATATATAAATCTTATGTGATTTTGGATTATTTCCTTAGGATGGATTCTAGAACTTCAACTACTGAATCAAAGGGTGCAAATTTTTAAAATGCTCTTCCTAATATTGCCAAATTATTTTTAGAAAACTTCTTTCAATTTTTATCACCACTGACCATATATGAAATCCCAATTGAAATCATATAATTTCCACACCTTAATATTTTCTCTTCTTTTCTTCCTTTTCCTTCTCTTCCCTTTCCTCCCTACATCACTCTTTCCCTTGTTCCTTCTCTCTCTCTCTCTCTCTCTCTCTCTCTCTCTCTATTTCTCTCTAATTTGATATGCCAAAAATAGTATTCCATTATTTTAGTAGGCATTCCTTCAATTATTGGCAAATGTAAAAACTTAATTTTAAATTCTGGTTTCTCAGCCATTTAAATTTCTTCTTTGGTAAATTGTTAATATTGTTTATGTTTTTTACTGGGTTTAAATACTTTTCATATCGATTTTTGACCTTTTAAAATATTAAGTTATGTATTGCAAACACTTTTTATATTTTGTTATTTAAGTTTTGTTGATATTTTTGACACACTAAAGTATTAAATCCTTACATAGTCATTTTATATATATGTATATGTGTATATATATTCTTTCAACCTTTTTAACCTTGGAAAATGGTTAGCCAATTATTTACCAGTGCTCCAACAAGACTCATTGGAAGGAGGCTAAACTCAAACAATTAAATGAAAACATTTTCTAAATGTTAGCTAGAACGCAAGTCTCAAGATCTGGGAGATTCTTAACTAAATGTAAATGCTATTCTTGCTAAATGTTAGAATGTAGCATAGTATTAAACAGATGCCTCTGTAACCAGATATGCTTGACCAGAACCCAATGGGATGTTTAGCCAACTGCCAAGAAGAAATCAACATGTAATTAATCAAAGGTGGACATAAGCAGTGGCTAAGCCTCCTTTTATGGAGATAGAACTTTCATGAGAATAACCTGTCTCCTTTACTTGCTCCAAGTAAATAGAAAACACCTTGAGTTTGGTAACATAAGAGTAATACAAAGCATTTTCTGAAAGCTTTCTATTGTCAGACTCTGTGACAAGGGCTTTATACCATTCTCACAAAACTACTTAAAGTGTTGGTTCACAGCCTTGGGAATTTCCCAGGTGAAACCTCAGACTGCCCCTGCCCACCTTCAACACCATGATGGGCAAGGAGAGACCAAGAAAAAGGCAAACCACTTCAGATTGTTAGGTTGCAGGGTTAACAAGGGAACTTACCTATGAGTCTTGTCTCAGAAGATTGCAAGATGAGGTGATCTCTGCACCGGCCTGCCAGTCTTAAAAGTTTACATAGGGACCTAAGTGGGATTTAGTCACATATACCATCCAGATGGTCTCAATAAATAACACATTGCTCTCTCAAAGCTACATCCTTGAGAATGGCTCCCACTGAGAGAATGGTGGGCAGACCCTACATTCCAAGCATAGGGATGGGAGTGAGGGAGTGAGGAGCCTCCAGTGGCCTGGGGGGAGCATCTCGGGTCAACCGAAGGTCACATCCTCTTGATGACCTTTTCCCACACAAAGGTAGCTGTTACCTACAATGAACAGATGAAGAAAGAGAGTTTGGAGGTCAACAAGTTTCTCAGGACTCAGAGTATTAAGGGCCAGAGTTAAATCTAGGATTCCTGAAAATAAAGCCAATACTTTTAAGCATTCTGCCACATGTCCGCTGAAAGGTACGTGTAAGCCATAAGTTTTTAAAGTAACGACAATTTTCTAAATTACTGTCTTGGTATTTAAATTAGCAAAAAAAAAATTGTTTTCTATCATGCATTTAACAAATATTTATTGGGAATGGTGGTTGGTAGGGATGCTGGTAATATAGAGGTATTTACTTTTGGAAAGTATTTTAGAGTGAGATAAGTGAAATTGAATAAACTAATAATCACCTACCATGTGATGGGCATGAAATGCTCAGGAAAGAGAGGAACTGGCTCTCTGTGCATTGTGTGACATTCTTCCCTTATCCTCTGAAAACCTAGGTCTCTCCCAAGCAAACCTCCATAACTTGAAGTTCCTTTCTCCATGACAACAAGCCTTTGTACGGTCCCTGCCACTTGCTGCTTATCTTTACATAAACTATTGTTTGCTCTCTACTCCCTCTGTTCTCAATATAAACTCACTTTCCTGAGCACTAATCTGTCTTTACCTTTTGGACAGGAACAGAACAGGTGGATTGGAGTAGTGGATGTTTCCCATGTTCCCAAATGGAACTTTATAAGGTACGTTGGCTCTCATGGTCGAGTTAAAGAATACTGCCCGCTTTAAAACACGTTTTCTACTCCTCCCTCAACTTGAGTTATATATCCATTTCCTACTGAGGCTCCAGTGAGGGGCTGGAAAGCTTACTTTTTCAAAGTTAAAATGTTTTACTTTTCTGACAACATTGTACAATCTTCTGAGTGTTTTCCCATTACAGAAGACTTGGAAGTGACCTTAAAGGCGCACTGATCCAATCACTTGTCCACTCTCCAACTCTCCAGAGCAAGATGTAGTGTAAGGATTAAAGACACAGGCATACTTTTGACTCCTGATCTCACTTCACGCAATCTGTGTGTCTCCCAGCAGGCTCCTTGAACTTGTGAAACTTTCATTTTATTTTCACCTATAAATTGGGATGATAATGAAAGTGCTTAACTCATAAATTTTGGGCACAGGTTGACTCAATAAATAATATAAATAATACGTATTATTATCTTAGACAACTGATCTTTTGGCGTTCGATTAAAAAATATTTATTGAGCATCTGCTATGTGCGCAGAGAAGTTTTAAGTGTTAGAGATATAGCAGTGAAGTATGATGATAAGGACATAACAAAACAAAGACCCTGTTTTCCTAGAGCTTACAAGAGAATGGAAGAAACAGACAATACTCAAAAACACATAAACCTATGATATAACTTCAGATAGTAATAAGTTCTATGAAAAAATGAAGCAGGATAAAAGGAAAGAAACAGGAGATGCAATTAGATGAAGACATCAGGAGGGTCTCTTTCTCAACAGGTGACACTTGAGCAGAGAACTGAATAGAGTAAGAGAGTGAAACGTGGCTTTCTGAGAGAAGAGTGTAGCTTCTGAATAGATGTGGATAGGAGATGATCTAGAAAAGAGAGGAAAATACTTGATTCTTCCATTTGGTTTCCGGCTGAACTGAAATTTTAGACTGGAGCTCATGGGGGCTTGTTTTACATGGGTTATACTTGTTGATGAGCTGGACTGACTCACTTTAGCAGGTGTTGAAGAGCTTGGGAGCCCAGAATTAGCACCTGTGTAATAAATTAGCTGAGCTATGTGGTGGATGACAAACATCTCTATTTTACTTGGCAAGTAGTTGCCAAGACTGAGCCACATCTTAGAGGTGATAAAAATGTACTGTGTAGAGAGATAAATACCACATGATTTCACTGATATGTGAAATCTAAAGAACGGAAATAAAAAAAGAATTGAAAACAGACTCACAAATATAGAAGTCAATCAGATGGGGTGGGGGCACTGGATGAAAGCAGTGAAGGATTAAAGAAGTACAAATTAGTAGTTGATAGATGGTCACAGGGATAGGTAGCACAACATAGGGAACGCAGACAGCAGTAAAGTAATGGCTAGGTGTAGAGCCAGAGGAGAGAAGGAGCAATCAGAGGGATCGTTTCATAAACTATATAAATGTCTAACCAGTGTACTGCATATTTGAAATTAATAAAAAAAGTACTATGTAAAAGTGGTTTCTCATAATAGATAATGGTATATTACAGGTAGACTCCCCGCTCCCCCACTTCTTTTTACCATAGGTTTTTCTGATTTTAAAAGTTAAAGGAAATGTTGATTAAGTGGCTTTTATGTTCTAGGTATTTTATGTCTCATTTAATCTTCACAATAATCCCGTAAAGTAGGATTTATATGCTCATTTTACAAATGAGGAAAGAAGGTTCCAGAGAGGGTAGGTAATCACACAGGCAGTAAGGAGCAGAACCAACATTTGAGACCAAGGTCAATGTAATTCCAAAGCTTATGAGTTTCCACTCACAGAACATTTCTTCCCTCAGGCAAGAAGTTTTAGTCATATTAGCCAGTAGGACATTTTCCTCTGAACTTTAAATAACCTCTCAAATCTTCATACTATATTGTGGCTTGAAGAAGAGGAAATTAAGAATGTTTAATAGGCAGCTGTATTATAAGTTAATTTTGAAGCAAGTTCAAAACATTGAAAAAGTGCCAATCCAATAGTAATTCTCACACAACGAGAAGTCCTCTTTTGAAAGATAGAGACCGACCCCATTTGACAAGCTCTCGCATGCTGTTTTTCCATTTCTCCATCCCTACTCTGCATTGCCTGCACTTGAATGAGGAGCCACAGAGAAGATCCTACTGAGACTATATTATTCCTTAGGAGGAACTACCATAGTTTAGCTTGACTCTTGCCAGAACTAGATTTGCATATGCCAATTAGATACAAATAAGTTTTAGGCCTCTCCCATAATTACCTATTGCTCATTTGTTTATTATAGTCTCATCAGTGAGTGGTGTTAGTTCTCCAACAGTCACTTAAACTAGAAATTTTGAAATTATTCTGAATTTCTTCATTTCCTGAATTCTTGCATATTAAAGTCACCAAATCCTGCTGAGCATGGTTTCTTAAGTCCAGATTCTCACTATAATGTAGTTAATGTAAATCTAGGGTTCAGACCCCAATCTAGCCACTTACTGGCAAGTTAATGAACTTTTCTGTTTTCATTTTCTTATCTTTAGAAGATAGTATATTAGTTCCTTTTGCTTCTGCAACAAATTACCACAATCTTGGTGACTTAAAACAATGCAAGTTTATTATCTTACAGTTTTAGATATCAGAAGTCTGAAATAGGTCTCTTTGGGCTAAAATCAAGCATTCCTTCTGGAGGCTCTAGGGGAAACTGCATTTTTCTTGCTTTTCCATTTCTAGAGGTTGCTTGCAGTCCTTGGTTCATGGCCCCCTTCCATCCTTAAAGCCAGCAATGGCCAGTTGAGTCTTCTCACGTGGCATCACTCAGACACTGACCTTTCTTTTGCTTCCCTCTTCCACTTTAAGTACCCATGTGTTTACATTGGGCTCACCTGGCTAATCTAGGATACTCTCCTTTTCTTAATGTCAGATGATGAGCAACCTTAATTTCATCTGCAACCTTAATACCCCTTTTCCATATTCACAGGTTCTGGGGGTCAGGACATGGACATCTTTGGGGGACATTATTCTACCTACCACAAGTACCTATCTCATAGGGCTATTGAGACGATTCAATAAATTAATTGTTTAGCTGAGCTAAACTGATAAAGCACTTTGCACAATGCTTATCATGATGTAAGTACTTAATAAATGTAAGCCTTATTGTTGCGATTATTAGTTTGTGTTTTCAGTTCCTCCCTCATTTCTTCCCAGACTACCTTTCATATTGCATTAAGAGTTATATTTTTAAAGACCAATCTCATCACACTCTCCCCATCTGCATCTTACTCTGGACTCCCTTCTGTTTTCCTGCTGTTTCCTATACGTCAACTCCCTATTCTCTAATTGTTGTTTTATTTGCCTGTCTTCCACCAGAATGTAAGTGATGGTGCTAAAGTGTGGTCCATGGACCAGTAACCTTGGTATCACCTGGGAACCTGTTAGATATGTAGAACCACCTACAGAATCAGAATCTGCATTCTAACAAGATCTGCAAGTGATTCATATATACATTGAGGCTTGAGGAGAACTGTTCTAGAATATCCTTGGTAAATAGTAGATGCTCAATAAACGTTTATTGAATAAAATAATAAATAAATACCAGGCACTTGTGTTACGTATGAAAAGTGAAAAAATGACAGATATGATTTTTCACAGCTTTTTAAATATATGCTGCTCTTATATTTCTCCACATCATGGTGTAGCCTACATGATAACCATCGTAGAATGATTAAAGGTGGGAGTTTTAACTTCTGCAGAATTACGCGGGAGCATGACAGAACACAGACTGGTGAGGACTTTTGTCTGTTTGGCTAACCACTACACTCCAGCACCTAGGATAGTTCCTGGCATATAGTAGATGCTCCACAAATACAGTTCAATAAGTGAAACTATGAATTCATTGGGTAACTTCACCACCATTGAGTTGAAACCATTTTCAACTCAAACCCATTCAGGAAGCTATTCTTTCCATCAAAAGAAACAGGGTATACCATACCTCTCTCCTCATCCCATTTCAGGAGGTTGTTAGTCCCTAGAAACACATAGACAGCTGCTCTGGATACAAAATGTTCAAACACGAGAGAGAGGGAGAGAAAGCTACAGGACTCTGTCACCGAAGAGAGAGGCCATTTTTTGGCTAATAATATACATAGTAAGCAGGAGAATTCTTCATGGCAAAACTATTGCCAAAGTCTCTACTATGACTATGAGCCTTGAATATATCCTGAGGCAGCCACTGAAAGTATAGGTTCTGATCCAAGTAAACAGTGCCAATTGTATTGGGATGAAAACAGTCATGAGATTCAGAAAAGCTGATCGGCAGATCTTGAACAATGAAAGAAGAAATATGAAGTAACAAGAGTCCCAGTGGCTGAAGATTTTTACCATTTTTTTTTTTTGTAATGAGAAATTGAAAATTAATACCAGACCTTTCTTGGTTGATTTGTTGCCCACGCTACTGAATCTGTATAGTAAACTGTACATGGCTCTCATTACATAGTTTGGGCTCATTCATTCTTAACTAATTGTTTGTTGTTGTCATTAAGCCCTGAATGAAACAATACCTATAGGTATTTTTATAAATAGCTCTTTGGCTTGGGTGGATCCAGGTGATAGGTGCTCAAACCTGGAACACCAGATAAACACTCCTTCCTCTTCCCCCCCATTATTTAACATTTGTTTTTATCTTAGGGTGAACTTCACAATACATCTACATATACTGTTCTCTGCCTAGAATGTACTGTGTCTTGCCTTTGGCTCTAAATTCATTTCTTCATACCCTTTAAGAGCAGTGTAAATGTCACTCTTTCTCAAAGAGCCATATTGTCACTACCTCCTCTGTTCCATGGTCATTGCACATACTTCTATTATAAAATAAAGTACCTATTTAACTTCTTTTCTCTCTGAGATAAACTGAGAGCTACTTTAGGTATAGACTGCATCTGACTCTCCTTTACGCTGCCCCACCCCTTGACTCTCACAAATTGCCACCACATAGCACCTGGCAAAGGTTTGCAAGCATTGGTCTCATTACCAGGGGAGGCAGCGTCACCAGTTCTAGGAACATCTCAGCGAAGGGACAATTGACTTGCTGTGAACAAATGCCTGGCCTTAATTGTTTAGCTGAGTAAACAGGCTGTCAATCTCCTGATCAATCAGCCTGGTTAGAAGAAAGATAATGTTTTCCTTGCTTGGTGAATAGAACATAGATACACCTCCCCACCCTTCCCTGCCAGTGTCTTAGTTGCCAACTGCTTTGTATAAGCTAATGGATTGTAACACACTAGCTTTTTAAACTTATTACCATTATTGTTAAGAAATCATTTGAATTTTTATTGCCAGAAGAACGTCATCTAGAATAAAGACCCAACTAAAAGTAACATAAAATTCTGCCTCCAGAAAGATATTCAGTTTAGTCATTTTGAAGACATGCCAATAGCACACTATACACTGAACTAAGAGTATACATTTCCTTTTTCCTTCCTTCCTTCTTCTTCCTCAAATATTTATTGAACACTTACTTTTTAGGCATACAGTATACAAAGCAAAGGAGCCAGAGCCTCCTTCCCATCTCACCTCTCCACTCCCTAGTTGCTTTCTTTCTACGGTTTTATATTTGCAAAAAGAGAAAGATGAAAGAAATTTGTAAAAAATTGTAACTTGAAATCTGTAAAAAATAAATTGAGAGAAAAAAGTTGGCAACTGGTGATTAATTTTGTGCCAGTTGAGACAGAAAGCACTTAGAAGGGTAGAAGGTCCCATTAGATAATAAAATTAATTACTTAATCGCTATAAACCCAGATTGTATTAATTTACTTTTATTATATTCATATTGTAGCAAATGAATATAAGATATGGCCCCTGACCTCAGGAACTTTATCATTAAAGCGATATCTTTTATGGGAATCTTAAGTTCTTTGCCAACATGATGAAATACTAGCATTGTTATGTCTCTAAATAAGCTGGAGGAGACAAAGTTCTAAGAGTCTGACTTGTTTAGTCTAGACCACTAATTCTCCAAGTGTGATCCCCAGATTAGCACCATTATTGTCACTTGGGAACTTGTTAAAAAGGCAGGTTCGTTGGCCCAGATCTAGGGCTACTGAGTCTGAAATTCTGGGGGTGGAGAAGGGCAGTAAACCATGCTTTAACAGACTCTGTTTCCGATGCAGGCTCAGATGTGACTGAGAACCACTTCTCCAGTCTAGACCCTTGATATTCGCAGTGTGGTCCATGGACCAGCAGCATCAATGTCCCCTGGGAGCTTTTTAGAAATGCAGAGTGTTGGACCCTATTTTAGACACACTGAATCAGTATTTGCACTTTAACAAGATTCCTAGGTCATTTGTATGCACATTACATTTGTGAGACACTGCTCAAGACAGATTGTACCTTGAATGGCATTGAGCCAGGGCCAGACTATGACTCCCCCACCTCAAACATCACATCACAGAGGCACACCAACACATTCCACTTCCCTTTGCACTTGCGTGATACCATTATGAACTGGCATTTCGCGAACCTGGACAGCACCAAGGTTTCTTGCAGAGCAGGCTCAGCCCCTGTCCACAAAGATGGAGGGCGGAGCCACTTGAAACATAATTAGTTTGCCAATAGCCAACAGTTTGCTCTTAAAATTGTCTGTCAGATTTCCCCTTTCTTAAGATACAATTAAGTTTTTGTTTTTTGTTTTTTGTTTTGTCCAAAGCAAGGGTAATAAAATTTCCAACATAAGTGGATCACACAGACTTACAAAATAATGAGTAGTGGGGAAAATTTGAGATTTTTCAGCCTCGTATTCACCTTGACATTAGGAAGGGCCAGTAGAACCAATCTGATTAATATAAGATATTGCAATTTTTCCGTAATGGGATGGTAAGTAGCTGCCACCCCTTGCCACCCAGCTCTCCCTAGAGCTCCTATGAAGTGGCACTCAACAATCAAAGTATTCTTTCCAGGCACATCAGGAGCCCTCAGGGTTTTAAATAATGTGGTTTGCATCTCTCCTAATTTGCTTGTGCTTCTCCCCTATCACTTGTTGGGTGCAGCCAATCCTCACCATTTGCAGACTCTACATTTGTGAATATGCTTACTTGCTAAAATTAACTCGTAACCTCAAATTAATACTCACTATCGGCAAGAGGATGAGGTTAGCCAGGGTGCTGCGAGGGAGGAGAATTTCAGGCAGAAGGAGCAGAATTAGCAGAGGCATGAGTGTGTCAAGGGTGTGAGTGGGGAGCGGGGGAGGTGTGTAGGAGTTTGGGCGGACGAGGAGGGGACAGAAAGTTTCTGCAGTTCAGAAGAGCTCCCCAGTGATGCCAGTGTTGCTGGTCCACAGACACACTTTGGGGAGAAAGGCTCTGACTTGCTTTCACACTGGAACAGCCTTTTTTTGTTTGTTTGTTTTGTTTTTATTTTTTTAAATACTGATGTCTGGTGCTACCCCCAAGGCTCTGATTTAATAGGTATAGGGTGTGGCCGGGCAATGAGAATTTCAAAAGTGCCCCAGGTGAAAGACCAAGTATTTTTGTTTGGTTAGTTGTTTTGTTTTTAAAATTTCACAAGAAGATACTGGAACCTGGAACCAGTGGCCATACAGAGTGGGCAGTGAACAGGGTATTTGCTCTCCTAGGAGAAAAGGACTGATGCTTCGCCCTGGCCTCGTGCTGGCTACTGGAGCCTGGAGTGGGCTAACAGAATGGGACTTCCCTGCTCATTGTCTTCCAGGATCTGTGGTCCCTAGGAGGGTGTGGGAGAGCCTATGGAACGTCTAATAATTGCCTGGTAGTGATGGTTTTACCTGTCAGCCAACTCATTACGGAAGAGCAAGGAAGGAAACTGCTTTCCTACCTTCTTGGGTCTTCCCCTTAACTCTTCTCTCCTTGATATAGATATTGGCTTTAAATTTCCTCCTTAAGAGTGGCCAGCTACCTTCTCCCACACTCTGTTTTGCAACAAGCCCTGTTATTTCACAAATGTTATTTCTTTCCCTCTCCTTAAGTGCTAGCTAGAACCCCCAGTACAATGTCGCATAGAAATAAAGAAATTGATTGCACTTGAGTTGTTCCTGATTTTATAAGAAATAATTTTAATGTGTTACCACATTTGCTCTTATTTCTGGAGGGGACAGGGCTACTTTTTATTAGAGTAAATAAATTTCCTTCTATTTTTGATGTTAGGAGTTTTTCTTCTTAAAGTTATGAATATTATTAGTGTTCACCAAGGTTGTTTTTTTTTTTTTTTAACTGAGATAATAGTTTTATCATTAAGTTTATTAAGGTAGAGATTTTCTAATGTTAAACCATACTTGAATTTCTGGGAAGAATCCATCTTGTTTATGTTGTCTTTTTTACACATTACTGAATTTGTTTCACTAGCATTTCTTTGACTACTTTTGCTTCTATAGTAATGAGTGGTATTGTCTTGCAATTTTTTTCATCTTACAATTTTTCTTACTCAAACTTTCTCAGTTTACACATCAAGGCTATGTTAAACTCATTCAATAATTCTCTGTTTACCTATTCCCTAGAAGAGTTTGTCTGAGACTGAAATGATTTGTTTCTTGATCTTGAATGTTTGATAGAGTTTGGTGGTTAAGCTAGTAGAGCTTTTTTTTTTTTGTAATAGATTTTTAACTAATGACTTATATTCCATAATACTTGTAATGAATGGTTGTAGTGTTCACTGATTTCTGAAGTGTAAATTCTCCCACTGTAGCTGATATCAAGCTATCAACAGTTAACAATCCGCTCACAAAATTCCTTAATACTTAGTCATGCTTTCCAGGATTTTAGTGTGAGATAGCTCTAGAACACTCATTTATAAGGTTATAAGGCCTTTTTATTCTTAATATGATTTTGGGGGGCTTTTTTTCTTGGTCAATCATGCTAATGGTCTGTCAACTTTTGTCTTCGTCAGTCTTCTCTGTTGTATTTGTTTTATGTTGTATTAATTTACTTATCTTTATTTTTCTTCTATCTATTTTCTTTGGGGTTATTCCATTACTTTTTTCTTAATTTCTTTTTTCTTAATTTCTGTCAGCCAGGATTCTGGCAGGAAATAGGGGGCATACTCAAAGAAAGGATTAGCTGAAGAGAGCTCAATGAAGAGAATGTTTACATAGATGTGTCAGGGTTAAGAAAACCAACAAGAGAGAAGCGATGAGAATTTACAGCAGTAGGAAGCCATTATTACTCCCCAGCCTGAAATCGTAGGGAAAGGTGTGGTGCTATCAGACTCCCCTGATAAGATCTTTAGCCTTGGAAGATGGGCTGCCCAAAGAAAGCTATGAACTGAGAACAATGTAGCCTTTGTCAAAACAATGGCTCAGTAAGGAGGGAGCAGAGAATAAATAACCTGATACCTTTTCTTAATCTCTGATGCCTGCCAGCATCACCCATTGAGTAAACTCAACTAGAAGCCAGCTGAAAGATAGATAGACTGATGTAGTCTTTACAGGTGAACTTCTTGGGGCACAGAACAAGGAAAAGAAGGGCAACCAATGAATCTAGAGTGGCATACAAAAAGTAATCATCAGAGAGTCTTAGCTCATTCATCTTAGTCCCCCCCAACCCTTGCTAATTTGTGTACTTAAGGCTATAGATTTCTTCTAAGTACTCTTTTAGCTACATTCATAAATTATAAAATGAGGTAAAGTTATTATTGTTCATTGCTATATATTTTGTAGATTCTGTTAAGATTTCTTCTTTAACCTATGAATTATTTAGAAATATGTTTCTTTATTCCCAAACATGCAGGTTTGGGGTGGTTATCTTTTGGTTACAGATTTCTAAATTAATCACTTTGTGATCTGAGACTGTGGTCTGTTTTACACTATTTCTCGAAAAAATTTAAAGACTTGCTTTTTGGCCTAGTACATAATGTTCTCTGTGAGTTTGAGAAGACTGTATATTTTGTAGTGTTTGGTTATAGTCTATATATATCTATTAGTCCCCACTAGATTATGTAGGAGTGAAAAACTTTCCAATAAATCAGTCGCAAGGAAGTGATATGTTCAGGCGCCAGCCCCCAGGAAAGCACTGACAGCCACAAGGATGCAGATAACGAAACTGCCTGCTAGGCCCTGTTTGATCTAAGAGTTCCCTGGAAACATTTGTCTTTGCGTAAGACTTTTACAGCCAACATCTGCTTTCTGTAATCTGCTTGCTTGCTAGTTCAGAAGACCACCAGGATATGGTCTTAAGCTTCATAAGCTGCCTCCTCTGGAAGCTCGGGGCTGATCTCCTCTGACCCTGCGTGGTAGAGAGTCAGTCGTCGGCCGGCTAATAAAGGCTCACAATTCATCCCAATTGGCTCCGTGGGTCTTAGAATTGATTGCGCCACAACAATCAAGCATCTTAACTGTTTATTCGAAACTTCTATGTCCTTACTGATTTTTATCTTCCTGATTTACCAATTCCTGACAGAAGTATATTAAAATATGTCATTATAATGGTGGATTTTTTTTTCTGTTTCTCTTTTAGTTTGTCAATTTTGTTAAAACGTTTGAAAAATACTTTATTAGAAGGATAGAATTTAGAGTAATTTTTTTTTCCTGGACTATTCAACTCTTTGTAATATGTACTGACCATCTTTATTTTTCTTTTATTCATTGTTGTCTAAGAATCTATTTTGTTCTTGTTACTTCCTCTGGTGGGAATAACATTTTCACATCTTTTTTATACCTTATGATTCCTGCTCATCCTTCAAGTGGAAGCTCATCTGTCAGTTCCTTACGGAAGCTTTCTTGACACCCCAGGCTAGGTCAAACTCCTGTCTATGTGGAAGATTTAGCATCTTCATGGTCTCTTTTTTTAGTTATTTTCATAGTTTGTAATTTTATGTTTTTAAGTGATTATTTGATTTCACATCTGTGTCCCTCGATAGACTGTAAGATCGATAATGGCAGGGAAAATATTTACAGTCGTTTACCATTGTGTCTCTAGCACCTAGAACAGTCTTGGAAATTAATAAGTTCTCAATAAATATTCGATGAATAAATAAATAAATAGAGTGAAAGCTGATTATAAAGACAGAATATTAGTTTGTTAGGGCTGCCATAATGAAGTACTACAAACTTGGTGGCCTAAATAACAGAAATGTATTGTTTTATAGTTCTGGACACCAAAAGTCCAAAACGAAGTGTCAGCAGGGTTGGTCCCTTCTGAGGACTGTAACAAAAGGATAAGCTCTAGTCCTTTTTTCTTGGCTTTTGATGGTCTTCTTTTCCTTCTGTGTCTTCACATTGTCTTTCCCATGCAAATCTCTGGGTCTCAATTTCCCCTTTTTACAAGGACACTGATCATGTTGGGTTAGAGCACACCCTAATGACCTCATTTTAACTTAATTATCTCTGCAAAAACCCTATCTCCAAATAATGTCACATTCTGATGTATTGGGGATTAGGATTCTAACACATGAATTTTGGAGGGACACAATCCAACCCATAACACATGGTTATAGGCCACTTCCTTTACTGGCCACTGGAGTTTGAGGCTTAGAAGGATGGCGAGTTCCCGATGGTATGTGTGTATATGGGGAGATATACTTAAAGGAACAGAAGCAGGGGAGGCACCCAGTGAGCATGTGGTAGATCCAGACTGCAAACTTTCCCACCTAAAAGAGGTTTGCTTATTTCTACATTTGATATTGAATTTTTGCTTTTGTGGGATAATGTAACCTTTGAACACATGGGATTAAAAAAAAGAAATATTGAGCTAGAGAAATTTTTCCCAATTTCTTACATGATTTGTGAATAAAAGATTTCATTGTAGGACAAGTCTAGGAAATACTTTAGACACCCCTCACCCTCTTGGAGTGTTACAAGGCACAGCAACATATTAAAACCTCTGAGAACTCTTACGGTAACATGACCTGATTAATTTTATTAAATTCAAGACTTCTTGAACTTATTTTTACTAAAGACTCCCCTCATTTTTGCATAATATGTACTGTATCATATCATTTGATCAGTTAGGATTGGGAAATACTGGTCTGGGTTGCTGCTATGGGTGAGAGAGAGATGGAACCCCAAGTGACTTCCTTTTTGTCTTTCTTCTCTTTATAAGAGGGTAATTACTGCACCCTCTTTCCTGTTTACATTTGATCAGTATTTATTCCTTTAGATTTTGTATGAATGGCAAAGGCTCTGGCTGGGGTTCATAGTTTTGGCTGCTGTCACCAAAGAGGAGAAGGCAGTTGTATTTATGTTGTAAGTTTGTTTATAGGGAGCGTCACAGGAAATTTGTAAAGAAGCCCTCCTTCATTCCACTGCTCTGAGAAACTTTACGAACTAAACACAAGATCTTTTCTGGATGTCTAAGTGTTTCAGTGATGATTCAAGCAGTAGTCATGTACCTGCTGCAAGCTTTTCTTTGTTAAGATTCCAGTTTTAGGAGCATCAACAGTATAAAATACCACTCCTGAGTGGGAGGTTGATTTTAAAATGACAGATGAGAGACTATCATCAGATGGATTTTAATTCTCTTCCAGTTAATCCCCACAGGTTTTCTCAAGAATCAAGAGCAGACTTATTCTAAAGCATCTGCTCCTTCCCACGTTCCTCCCACTTAAGAGTGAAGAGGCAAATTGTTTGGGGAAAGCCCCTGGTCAGGAGCCAGCCTCCCTGGAGATGTATAGGTCAACATTTACATGAGTGTGATTAAGAAGCAAGTGAGCAAGTGAAGCACTGCATTTTGGCACCATAACTCATCAGCATGTGTGACAGACCAGCAATAGTCATCTTCTTTAAGCAACACCTCAACATGCCTGCTTGAGATTATCTGTGGCATCACAGGAAGGCTGAGGAAAGAGCATGAATTAATTCCCCAGCCTTCAGCCCCTGTAGCTGTTTCTCTTTATTTTAGTTCCAGAGGTAGAGTTCTGATGAAAACGTCCTGCCAAAAAGGATGGTCTAAAGGATCCTGGGAAACAGGGATGTAAACTTGAATGAAGAGTTCTAAGGGATTCTCTTAGGAAATATTCTCCAGAGTTCCTTTGGCTTCTATGATTCTAGGTTCCTCCAGCTTAGAAATGAATAAGTGTAGTAACAGCTGCCAGGGATTGGTTGCTAACTATGCGTCAAGTACTCTAAGTGCTTTACATGCACTGCTTCTTTTAATCTTTTAAATCACCTTATGATGTGGGTTCTGTAATTATCTTTATTTTGTAGATGTTGAATCTGAGGATCGGAAAGATAAAGTCACCTGCCCAAGGTCCCCCATAGCTAGGACTCACACTCACATCTGTCTGATACCTGAACCGCTGCTCTCAACCACCATTGTGCCATGCTGCCAGACTTCATGTGTGTGCGCAGCATTTTATAAATAGAAAGGTACTTTCACATTCACCTCTCTCCATCTCTGCTATAATTGTGTTAATTTGAGCAGATACGATTACTCCTCTGTTATAGAAGTGGAAACTGAGACTCAGAGGGGTTGAGTGACTTGCTCAAGGTCATGTAGTGATAAGTGATGAGATCAAGGCTCAGATCCATATAGTCTTCAAATCTAGTTTCTTCCAACCACCGTGCTGCTCTTGGAAATTTGCTTGTTCTCTAGCCTGAAGGTGTGGTCAGGGCTTGAGGTGTCCTAAAATTAAGTCAAAACCAAATTAATTATGGAGACTATATAGTAAAGCCATTAGGATAAAAATTATTATTTTTGTTTTTTGTTTTTTTTTTTAAACATCTGAACATTTCGTATAAACAGAATCCGTGGTTTGAGTTTGAAATATAGTTTTTCCACTGCCCTGCTTCTTAATGCTCCTCATTGTGAGTAATAAACAAACTTGATGTATTCAAATTCTGACAAAACTCTAAGTTACCTAAGCAAAATCAGTTTTTACTTTATGGCCACTTGTTAGGCCAGAGAGTCGATGTCCAGATGTCCACATAGGGGTGAGAGAAACAAGTGGGGTCAGGGCAATGTTCAGGGAGGAAGTTAACAAAGAACCAAGAGCCTCTGAAATGGAGCAGTAGTCTGACTGACTCATTAAAATAAAATCCTGCTAAGTGAAGTCAGGCAGGCAGAGAAAGAAAAACACCATGGTTTCACTTGTATGTGAAATCTAAAAACAAAACAAAAACAGACCCGTAGAAACAGAGCCCAGAGGGATGGTGAGCAGAGGGAGGGGGTGGGGGGATGGGTGAAAAGGAGAAGGGGAATATGGTCAATAATATTGTGAAAAGTTCGCACGGTGACAGATGATTTCTAGAATTAGTGGGGTGATCACATTGTAAGGTATAAAAATGTTGAATCACTACGTTGTACACCTGAAACGAATATAACCAATATAAGATTGTATACCAACTATGCTTACATAAAAAAATAACTTAAAAAAATTCTTCCCTTTAGAGGTTTGAAAGACAAAACAAAAACAAAAAGTCCTGGCAGATGGCAGCCTAGTCAGGGAGCTCATCTTACTTTTACCTTTTATTGATACATACAAAAATATAGATGAAATCATATGATGTCTGAGATTTCATTCAAAATAATCCAGTGGGTGCTATAAATGGATGGGGTAGGTAAACAAGGTCGCTGGGTGCTGGTAATTGTTGACATTAGATGACATTAGGTACGTGGAGGTTCATTGTAATATCATTTTGTATGTGTTTGAAAATTTTCATAGTACATTTTTTATTTTTTAAAACTAATTTACTACGGCCACTTAGTGCCACCTATGGATCATCCATGGGAGAAAACTCCCTGAAAGACTAAAAGAATACCACAGGGACTGAGAAGTGAAACACTTGACTACTCAGTTACTTTGAAGGACTAAATGGACATAGAACTGCTCTTATTTTGGAGTCATTAGGTTTGAGAATAGTATGAAATATATATAAACTTTCCATGTCTTTCTATTTCCATAGGCAAAGAGCTTAGCACAGGATCTGGTCAGCTGTTAATACCCACCCAATGCTCACAAGTAAAAGAATATGTGATTCTACGGACAACAAAGCTATCTTTGCAAAAATGAAATGGATCTTATTGCAAAATTCATGTGGTCTGGGTCCCAAAGTGTTGATTCAGCCGCACCAGTTAGTATAGTTCAAAAGTTATGATTTGTTCATCTTTAGAAACAAATAACATACGTGTGTGTTTTTACCTCTCTCCCCCCTTTCTTTTCAATTTTTTTGGAGAGACCTTAGCAAATCAACAGTTTGGAGGATTATGTATATTCTAGTATAAATAACTTCTGACATTAGAAAATAATTTTTCTGAAATCATCTCTGTACTAATGTTTCTTAATATTTCTAGGTTATTTGGGATCTGTAACAAATATAGTTTTCTGGAGTTCAGTGGCTCGCTTTTCAGTGTTTGGTCTTTTGTTATATACTCTCTTCTTCCCAAATAGCTGACTTGCAGCTTAAGCACCATTTTGAATTAGGAAAGGAACAGGAAAAGAAAAACCACTTGGGTGTCTAGGATGTCTGCAGGATTGGTTTCTTTTGAGTCTTCTCAAAAGAAGATGACTGCCTTGTTGCTGTGTCTTCATATAGCCTTTCCTTGTGCATGTGCATCATGATGTTTCTGTCTCTTCTTAAGAGGCACCAGTCCTATTGGATCAGGACCTGCTCCAATGACTTCATTTAACCTTAATATCTTTGTAAAGACTTTATCTCCAAATTCAGTCATATTCAGAGGAACTAGAGGTTAGGACCTCAATATATACATTTTTGGGGGGGCGACACAATTCAGCCTATACCATTTAGTATTGTTTTCTTTCATCATTACATTTTTGTCAGCGACGAAGGACAAACATGGAGATTTTTAGTATCCTGCTTAAGATCCCATAACTTGGAAGTAGCACAGTTTAAATTTGAATCTAAATTGCACACCCTTTTCTCTCCCACACTGCGTGCAGGTTTCCTGTTTACCTCTTTCTTCATGCTAGCAGACACTTTTCCTGTCTCTGACCTCTTTTTGATGAGCTGCGCATCAGCTTCTCAGCTCACTGCTCTTTGTTGTTTTTTGAGAACAATAAAGACTTTTGTTATTGTTGTTTTATTTTAGTATTAAATTGCTTTTTGGCCTACAACTTTTGAATTCAGTTGCGTTTATTTCAGTAGTAATAAAAGGTTCTTATTCCTCATTCCCCCAGGGACCTTGACATGGGCTACCACAAATAATAAGGTTAGGGAAATAATAAATTCTCATTCTGGTTCCCTTGTTTCTTGTCTGGATTATCTCTCTTAGCTGGCTCTTCAGGAGCCCTGAACCTTCTTATTTTCTACTTTATTCTTAAGATGAGCTGTTCGGTAACCTCTCTTCTCCCATTTGCTGTCCCCATCACTCCACCTTCCTTTGATCTATTTCTCCAGGAAGGTGTCTGGAGTCAGTTCCCTAGTAAAGGTTGAAGGCTCCCTTAGAGCATACCAGCACTGGTGAATCAGCAGGTGATTCAAAAGTCTGCTGACTTCCAAATGGTAATTTACATCTTAGAAGAACCCCATATGGGTGGCTCCCATTTCATTTGCTGTCTTCTTGGTACAGGAAAATTTTCTTACCTGCCAATAATAATATTAAGAATGAAACTTCCTGTTCAAGATGGCCAACTGAGCATGCCTGTTTACCTTTCTTCCTTTCCAAAATCCCATTTAAATAAATAAAGAAATATAAAAATTGAATATAACAATACCTTATATGTCTACGTTCGCTTAATCTTCACAACAAATCTGGGTAGGTAGTAGTATCAGCATTTTCGATATGGAAACTAAGTTTCAGAGAAGTCAACTGGTCTGCCTCAGGCAGGATAATTTGTTAGTGGAGAAACCAGCACTTCAACCCAAGGATCCAGAATTGCCTAATTCGGAGCTCTGGTTTGCCTAAGCTATTTTATTTAGCAAGTCTAACCATCTGATCAGGCAGGATCGATTTCTAATTGCATAAGAATTGCTTATATGGAGAAACCACTTTATATCTAATTTAAAACCCGAAGATCTGTTTTTATTTACATTAGATCTCAATTTACAATATAGGATACATCTGACTTCACCATCTATCCCTCTAGGTTATCAGCATTTTCCATGGTGCCTGGATAATACCTGAGACTCATTAAGCTGGCTATCTTAGGCAGCTCTGTATTATACTTAGTATTATGACAGTATCTATGTTTTCATTTTGGAGACTGAACTAAAATCTAATTTGATATATAATTAAAAAAAATAACTCACCTTTTCATCTTATTGGTGTCTAGTTGAAAACATTGCCAAATGTTCGGTTTCTAAAAGTGATAAGCAGGAACAAGTGAGGCAAGTGTCTATGGAGACTTTGCCCTTTTTCCTGAATCCAAAAAGATCTGAGAACCATTGGTTCAAATCATCCTAAATAAAATGAAAGATTCACAATCAGTTATGTAAAGAGGAAATGCATCTAATCCATAGCTTTACTAATGTCGTTAAACAAGTGTTTAATGACCAAAAGCTGTTCAGGAGAAACATGAGCATGAATTTCTATACTGGCCTAGGAAAGCCACTTATAACTAAACATAGCAGATATAAAAGTGAATTCTACAAATCACACCAAATCAAGCCAAACAAACAAAGATAAAAAAACTATCTAAATTGAAGAATTTGAGAGCTGTCAGATAAGGTGGTATCCTGCAAGAAGTACCCAATAACTGGAGAATCTAAATATGGTGACATTAAAAAAATGATTTTTCTTATTTACTATATGCTCTTTGTAGAAAATTTTGTATTTGCTTTAATTTATTATAGAATTGGAGAATAAAACTACTTGTGATTTTACTATATGGACGTAATCACATCTACTTTTTAATTGCATTCTCTACTATTCTATTTCTTGTTCTCTAAATGTGTATAGACATACACATACTTAAACACATGTGCCATGCGTGCCACATACAAAAACACACTATGTAGCTAGTGGCTACCATACACATACACACACATATACCTATGTATATTCAGAATTATATTACACATGCTATTTTATAAGCTGTCTTTTTTCCCCTTTAACATATAATGAGTTTATTTTCATGGCAATGAATGAACATATACATTAAAAAATGCTTTATTTCCAAGGCCAATTCCTAAGTACCCTGGCCCTCAAGTTTCATTCTCGTTTTTGCAAATGGAGAGGTTTCCTTCTTCCTCATGGCTGAATAATATTCCATTGTGTATATGAACCACATCTTTATCCATTTATCTCGGCTAGTATGAATAATGCTGCAATGAACATGGGAGTGCAGATAACTCTGCAAGATAATGATTTCATTGCCTTCAGATAAATACCCAGAAGTAAGATTTCTGGGTCATGTGGTAGTTTTATTTTTAATTTTTGAAGAATTTTCATAATGTTTTCCATGATGGCTGTACCAATTTACACCAACCACAGTGTACAAGAGTTTCTTTTCTCCGCACCCTTGCCAACACTTGTTATCTCCTGTATTTTTGATTAAAGCCATTCTAACAATAGATGTGAAGCAATATCTCATTGTGGTTTTGATTTGCATTTCCCTGATGATTAATGATGTTGAGCACCTTTTCTTGGACTTGTTGGCCATTTGCGTGTCTTCTTTGGAAAAACGTCTTTTTAGTTCCTCTGCCTGTTTAAAAATCAGATTATTATTATTATTATTATTTCGGTATTGAGTTGTATGAGCTCCTTATGTATTTTGGATATTAAATCCTTATCTAATATATGGTTTATACAAATATTTCTTCCCATTCCATAGGTTGACTTTTCATTTTTTCGATGATTTATTTTGTGTGCAGAAGCTTTTTAGTTTGACGTAGTCCCATATGTGATTTTTATTGTTGTTGCTTGTGATTTTGGTGTCGTATCTAAAAATTAATTGCCAAAACCAATGTCAAGTAGATTTTTCCCTATGTAAAACTTGCATTTTAATTCTCAATGTGATAACCTTCTTTGCCGCTTTCGAGCCACTTCTAGCACAGCTGCTTACAAAACCTTTGCTATTCATCATGTGTCAAAAATGTTCACTGGAATGTGATGTGAGGGTAAGAAGAAATGTAATGACTGGAGATAGTGCTGTAACAGGGACAGTGATGGGAGCTGTCCCCTCTGGGCGCTGGCAATAAGTGGGCTCATGGCCTCTAAAGAGTTTAAAATGAATAATAAAACTAAAATCTGGTCTGCTTTTTATCATCAACATGCACCAGCAATTCTAAAGAATGTGAGTGATAAAATACTTCTTCACGCCTGAGCTGACCACTTTCACCCACTCCCCACTTGAAATACCACTAGTAAGCAAACGCAGATTGCCAGGCTTTTTCTACAGTGAAGGAAGCGCAGTTTGGTGCATTATGCCTTCTCAATGAGAGTGTTAAAATAGCATACTTTAGAACTGTGCTGTCCAATAAGGTAGCCACTGGCCACAAGTGGCTATTTACATTTAAATCAATAAATATTAAATAATATTCAAAATTCACTTCTACAGTCTCGCTAGCCAGCTACATTCAGCAAGTTCATCAGCTCCATGTAACTAGTGGCTACCATATGGGACAGCATAGATATAGAATATTTCATCATTATGCAAAGTTCTATTAGACAGTGTTACTCTAGATTCTACCAGCTGTCTGACCATACGGAAACATATATTAATTCACTCATATATAACATATTATATATAATACATATAATAAATAGTATTGTACATAGTATACTATACATAATATTTTGTATGTATAATATTTTTTCTGCAATAAACAGTGGTATAACAAATCAAAGTTTCATGGGACACCATTAAATGAAATATGTCTCTGCCCATAAAAGTTTGAAAATAGTTTAGTTCAACACAAATATTAGTGAATGCTCGCTATGTGCCAGATAGCAGAGAAATTAATCAGATTCCTGCCTAGGCAGAGTTTATTATCTAGCTGAAGAAATAGACAGGTAACAAAATATTATATTGCAGTATGAAATGTGTAATAATGTAAGTGTAATTAAAGCATGGGGTCAGCACAAAGGAAGGTTTAATAGACTATCTCTACCTTGAAGGTGGGAGGAAGTTGGTGTTTGAAGTATTTGAGGAGAAGGGCAATATGTTAATTTAATCGGAGAAATTAAGATCTAGGATGATTTACTCACAAAATTGATTCAGCCAATGCAATATAAAAAGAATAAGCAAAATGGTCTGTTCTTGAGGAAAAATGGTGAGTTGTGTCCCTAAGTACTTTAATCATTGTTATTGCTACATTAGAAGATGAATTAGGTTGATGGGATTAGAAACGTCAGCTGAGTTAATATCATAGAATCTGTATATTTTGGGGGAAGCCATTGTTTAGAGAAGATGTAAGTTTGGCAACAAGAAAATGGTAATATAGCTATTGAATCAAGACATAAAAGAGTAAAGAGGTGTTGGATGAATCGGAGATAATGGCATGCTAAGGTAGGGAAGTGGGGAAGGAGCTATAAAGGGCAAAGCATATTAGGAAAAAACAAAGGAGCCTTCTTTGACCTAGTGTTGAATCCTCTCTAGAATAAAGCTGATGCTTTTTGCTATAATTACACTGGCAGAAGACCTGAAGCCCCAGAGTGGGTATAGTTTTGTCAAATCCCTAATTACCTTCTAGATAATTTGGAGCCTGTGAAACACTTGAAGGATAAATATAAACCGTGCTTACTGCGGTGGATCTCAAAATTTAGTGAGCATAAGAATCTCCTAAAGAGGTTGTAAGAAATAAAGATTCCCTGGGCAAGTCCCCATCTCACCCCAGAAGGTTTGGGATGAAGCCAAGAATTTGGGTTTTTAACAAGCATCTTAGGTATTTCTGATGCAGGAGATTCTATTGACCACAATTTAAGAAATATTATTTTATCAGAACAATGAAATAGGGAAGGAAAAATTCAGGCCACAGGAAGATTTCCTGGTCACTTTCTTTGTAAGAGAGGAAAAAAGAATAAGCAAAGCGAATATTAGTTTTAATTTCTAATATCCAGAGAAATTTGCATCTAAAGCAAGTGGCAAATGGGTTTTAGAAATTAGTCGTTATGTGTGGAAATGTACTGACCTCACTAAAAATACTGGCTAAGAGAGAAATAATTGCTTGCACTTTAAGATTTATTTAATTTGCAAGACACATTTATTAGGAATAATATGTTCAATTCTGTAATTGGGCCCTAGGGTAGTGCTTGTTTAGCCAAAGCTGTGGGCAAAATGCTAAGCAGAGACTGAGTAGAAATCAGGGTCTTTGTTGCAGTCAGTATGCTGCCTCTCTATGGTTCTCAAAGACCCTTTTCAAGGTCCCCTGAGGAATGATTCCCACCAAGATGGGGCAGCTCAGTGTCCTCCTAGTTCATTGTTATTGATCTGCCCTGAACTTCCTTTCTGGCCAAAATGAAGGGCTCTACATCAAGGAATCTTCATGGAAAAGTGGCTCCTCTGTGTAAGAGAAGGGCCTGAAGTGGCTGGTATGGTTTAATATTCTGTATCCTTGGAGATAAAAGAGAGCACCGAGTGTATCTGGGCTTCTTGGAACAAGACAGTGACAAAGGTGAAGAGAATGTGGGAAGGCGTTTTGAACCTCTGTGGCTTCTTTGTGTTTGACCTTGGACATCCCTTATAATTTCATTTAGCTTAGTTATTAAGTCCTTAAACGAATTGTGTTTGTTCCTTATTGAGTGGATAGCATGAGCAAGGGGAATGTGAGTAGATAGGAAGTCTTGGAGAGAGTTCTAGGGGAACAAAATCTCTGAAGATAAATAGAGAACAGTCTGGCCTCCCAGAAGCCCAGGAAGTAAGTGGATTGGCTGATAGAGAAAAAGGTATAACCTCAGGAGAGGTTAGACAATGGAAATGCCTTCTGTTAAGTGCTGAAAAATCTCACTGAGTCTCATTATTATTACCCCGATGAAGAGTTTCATCTTTCTCATTTGCCAGAGACTGACACGGGTCATGCTTTCTCCTCTGGATAAAAAGGAACTACTTAGTAGCTTAGGGAACTGGAAATGTTGGTAACCGAGTGAGTCTCTTCACCACCACGCTCAGGAAAAGAGCACGAAAGCCTCCTATTTCTGGAAGTGAACTTTTTGGGCGACAATAGACTTGAGGATTGGCTGGGGAAGGTAACCCTTCCGTGACCCAGGCTAGGGTTGCCTGGAGGCTGAGGCAGAGGGATAGACTAGGGAAATTCAGGATAGATTAAAGGAAGCACAATGGGTGATGGAGGGTGGAGGGGGCAGAACTAGCCAGGGAGTACCTTGGGATATCTGTTCTCAAAGGATCACCTTTGAGACACTTCCTCCTCTCACCTCCAGAGCTTCAAATAAACCATCTGATGCACGATGTGAAAAGCCACATCACATAACTGCATGATCAGCAGCAACTACAGAGGCTACTGGCCCACTCCTGATGCAGTTTATGTTCTCTGGGTTTCCAATTTGAAGAAACGCCAACTGTAGAACAGAACAAAAAGTCTCGACAGGAACTATTTATATTCCCATGGAAATTCTCTCATTGTCTAAGAGAGTGGTTCTCAAAGTGTGGTCCCCAGAGCAGGTACTAGCAGCATCTGGGAAATGGTTCGAAATGCAAACTCTCGAGCCCCACCCCTGATCTACTGAAGCAAACATTCTGGATCTTACCTCCAAGCCTTACAAGTACTCAGCACCTAGCCAATGGGACACACACATCTCCCCCAGAGTTCTGTAGTTCCTAAGACCCTTAGCTTTAGCCAAGTTACTATTTTGGAATTCTTAGGAATTTGATGAATTCTGGCATGAGAGGTGGAGGGGAATGTTTCTTCTCTCTCATTTCCAGCACACAAAGAAATATCTAATAAACTGAATAAACTTAATGCTTCTCTCTCCTCACTCATGGCCAGAGCTCTTAGTACGTAAAATAAAAATAAAAGACAATGTTATTAGCAAAGAAAATCGATAGCAAATTGGAAAGCTACAGAAGCCACATTAAGATCACAGTCTTACAAAATGTATATTCTTGTGGAATGCAGAGATATCTTTATAAAATGCACGGAAAGGGAAGAAGAAAACAGGGTGGACAGGTGTAGGCTCCAGAGAATCAGCACCATCTGCTGCTCAGCCTGTGCATATTTCTGGCAGGTGCCTTCACTACTCACCCTCAGTGAACAGTGGTTCTTAACCTGAACCCAGTGGCTCTCCCAGCAGACCTGCCTCTGACTTCCTGGTGCACCCAAATCTTCTGCTGCCTCACTCATCTGCCATATTTTCTCCCTTTACCTCTATTTCCTGTTTCTTTCTTTTGGTGGGATTGCCAGTACATTCCTGTCTATGCTAGATCAAAGTAGAATAATACATCTTGGCCCTTTCTGACCCTACTGGCTCTCTGATGACATGTCCCCCTCCCCTGACCTTAATTGTGGCCCTGATGGGAGAAAGCTCTGTTCACTCACCAATTACTGACTTTCCTTTAGCTAAAGACTCAATTATTTCAGTGCCTTTCAGGTAGAGTTGCCAGATTTATCAAATAAAAATATAAGAAGCAATACTTGGGACACACTGATACTAAAAATTTATTCATTGTTTATCTGAAATTCAAATTTAACTGAAGTCTTATATTTTATCTGGCAAGCTTACTTTCAGGGGACAGGGATTTCTTTTTCAGTTGCCCATCTCAGGAGAGGCACTTTCCCTCAGAAAGAAACATACTTTGTCATAAAAATAAGGGCAGGCTTATTTGCACATAGCTGCACTGTCTAATAAGATAGATACTAGCCGCATGTTGCTATTGAGAAATGAAAGGAGTTGGTCCGAATTCTATAATTACACACCCAATTTCAAAGGGTTAGTATGAAAAAGAGACTATAAAATCAGTAATTCTTTACATTCTCATTACATATTGAAGTGATAATTTTTTCATATATTGGATTAAAAATGTATTATGAAAATTTACTTTTCCTGTTTCTTTTTACTTTTAAAGTGTGGCTGCTACAAAATTAAAAATAATATGCATAGCTCACATTTGTGATCTACATTTCACTTCCAATGGACAGTGCTGACCTAGAGCTGAAGGAAGCCAAATCAGGGCCATCTAATGACCGCCAGTCCAGGAGCCAGGTGCCAGCCTGCTCAGGAGGGGAATCTCATTATAAGCATATTGTGGTTGAAAATGTTGAGGTGCACATAATCCTTGAATGTGGTATGTGTTTGCAAAGTTTTTATTGTTTTTATTTTCTATTCTGATAAAAACTTGGTAACTTTTGAATGGTTACAGAACAAATTGAATGAGAGGTGATGTTTCCTATTGTGTATACATGGCAGTTGAGTTAGGATGCTAGCTTGAGATATGGTGGAGCGGGGGCAGGCTGGGGCTGTGGAAGGAGGGTGGGGGGAACTTGAGAAAGGTCCTGGCTCATGGAAGCTACGCAAGTTGTTCTTTTTTTACTTATTTTTCTTCCTTTGGTTTTATGATTGCAAACTGGAGGTGACAGGACAGCTCTGACTATATTTGCTACAAACAGATGTTCACAATAACTTAGAAGTTTAGAGACTGAAAACCATAGAGTGTGGCATTATGGAATGTGGAAGAGGCCAGTGAAAATTTTGTCAGCCAAATTAAACCTCTGAAGTCTCATGACTTCTGAAAACGACTTACAGAACAGGGTTCTGAAAGTGGGGCATCTTTTTATAACTGACAATATTTTAGGATTTTAAAGTTTAGATCTAGGACTTAAATTCTCATTGATCTGCCACCCCCTTCGCCCTCCCTCTCCCTGCTACCAATCCTCTTCTGAAGTTCTTGGAAAGCAAAGAAATATTAGTGAAAGCAAAACACAAATTCAAGACCTTATGGAGACCAAGGGCTTGGTCTATGGTAA
>NW_011888782.1:1736157-1739561 GCF_000151845.1 Pteropus vampyrus
CAGCACACAAAGAAATATCTAATAAACTGAATAAACTTAATGCTTCTCTCTCCTCACTCATGGCCAGAGCTCTTAGTACGTAAAATAAAAATAAAAGACAATGTTATTAGCAAAGAAAATCGATAGCAAATTGGAAAGCTACAGAAGCCACATTAAGATCACAGTCTTACAAAATGTATATTCTTGTGGAATGCAGAGATATCTTTATAAAATGCACGGAAAGGGAAGAAGAAAACAGGGTGGACAGGTGTAGGCTCCAGAGAATCAGCACCATCTGCTGCTCAGCCTGTGCATATTTCTGGCAGGTGCCTTCACTACTCACCCTCAGTGAACAGTGGTTCTTAACCTGAACCCAGTGGCTCTCCCAGCAGACCTGCCTCTGACTTCCTGGTGCACCCAAATCTTCTGCTGCCTCACTCATCTGCCATATTTTCTCCCTTTACCTCTATTTCCTGTTTCTTTCTTTTGGTGGGATTGCCAGTACATTCCTGTCTATGCTAGATCAAAGTAGAATAATACATCTTGGCCCTTTCTGACCCTACTGGCTCTCTGATGACATGTCCCCCTCCCCTGACCTTAATTGTGGCCCTGATGGGAGAAAGCTCTGTTCACTCACCAATTACTGACTTTCCTTTAGCTAAAGACTCAATTATTTCAGTGCCTTTCAGGTAGAGTTGCCAGATTTATCAAATAAAAATATAAGAAGCAATACTTGGGACACACTGATACTAAAAATTTATTCATTGTTTATCTGAAATTCAAATTTAACTGAAGTCTTATATTTTATCTGGCAAGCTTACTTTCAGGGGACAGGGATTTCTTTTTCAGTTGCCCATCTCAGGAGAGGCACTTTCCCTCAGAAAGAAACATACTTTGTCATAAAAATAAGGGCAGGCTTATTTGCACATAGCTGCACTGTCTAATAAGATAGATACTAGCCGCATGTTGCTATTGAGAAATGAAAGGAGTTGGTCCGAATTCTATAATTACACACCCAATTTCAAAGGGTTAGTATGAAAAAGAGACTATAAAATCAGTAATTCTTTACATTCTCATTACATATTGAAGTGATAATTTTTTCATATATTGGATTAAAAATGTATTATGAAAATTTACTTTTCCTGTTTCTTTTTACTTTTAAAGTGTGGCTGCTACAAAATTAAAAATAATATGCATAGCTCACATTTGTGATCTACATTTCACTTCCAATGGACAGTGCTGACCTAGAGCTGAAGGAAGCCAAATCAGGGCCATCTAATGACCGCCAGTCCAGGAGCCAGGTGCCAGCCTGCTCAGGAGGGGAATCTCATTATAAGCATATTGTGGTTGAAAATGTTGAGGTGCACATAATCCTTGAATGTGGTATGTGTTTGCAAAGTTTTTATTGTTTTTATTTTCTATTCTGATAAAAACTTGGTAACTTTTGAATGGTTACAGAACAAATTGAATGAGAGGTGATGTTTCCTATTGTGTATACATGGCAGTTGAGTTAGGATGCTAGCTTGAGATATGGTGGAGCGGGGGCAGGCTGGGGCTGTGGAAGGAGGGTGGGGGGAACTTGAGAAAGGTCCTGGCTCATGGAAGCTACGCAAGTTGTTCTTTTTTTACTTATTTTTCTTCCTTTGGTTTTATGATTGCAAACTGGAGGTGACAGGACAGCTCTGACTATATTTGCTACAAACAGATGTTCACAATAACTTAGAAGTTTAGAGACTGAAAACCATAGAGTGTGGCATTATGGAATGTGGAAGAGGCCAGTGAAAATTTTGTCAGCCAAATTAAACCTCTGAAGTCTCATGACTTCTGAAAACGACTTACAGAACAGGGTTCTGAAAGTGGGGCATCTTTTTATAACTGACAATATTTTAGGATTTTAAAGTTTAGATCTAGGACTTAAATTCTCATTGATCTGCCACCCCCTTCGCCCTCCCTCTCCCTGCTACCAATCCTCTTCTGAAGTTCTTGGAAAGCAAAGAAATATTAGTGAAAGCAAAACACAAATTCAAGACCTTATGGAGACCAAGGGCTTGGTCTATGGTAAAATAACTTGATCTTTTCCAAGTTTCATTTAAAATTTTATGCCAACCATGTCAAACTGAAGAGTCATTTCTTGGCTGCAGGAGTCACCATATGTCCATTTCCATTTTTTCTTCCTAATCTCACCACCCACTGCCTGGGTTGCCACATTGTCCTCCACAGATGCCTATCCTCTGATTCTAGGCTATGATATCCAAGAACTCAGGCCAGTGAAAAGGAGTTGCTGCTAAACCCTTATCAGCTGGCAATCTAGTGAATTCTGCAGTCCCTCCCCGCTGGGTCCTTTTTGTTGACATTACCATCATTATTTCGAGAGCTATTTTGGTATATGTGCAACACGTGGCTTTTTGGTAAAAGGAGTGCTAATGGCAGTGGCTAGCAGAATGAGGCAAGGAACAGAGGCAGAAAGACTGTGTGCCAGATACCATTTTGGGAGAAGGAGAATATCTCACTTGCTTGAAGCCTTCAGATCTCAGACCCAAAGGAGATTGAGATTGAGTGTGTAGGAGATGACCAGAAAATTTGAATGTGTGAGAAAGTGTTGCTGCTGGCTGTACCCTCTTCTTCATAGGGAATTTTGGCTTGCCTAGAGAGAGATTTGAGGCATTGGTATCCAGCTAAGAGTTCTGCCAGGTGAAGCTGGAGATTTGCCAGAAGCTCATTGTCCATTGGTCACTGGTCCTTATCTTAGACCAATAGGAAACTGGAGATAAAATGTAACTTTCTAGTTGGAAGTGCCCCAACGAATATAAAGAAAACAAAAAAATCCAGAAGTCTCAGACTCAGCTCACCAGACCATACTGCCAAGTGTCAACTACCAGACTATATTTCCTTTTCCTTATTTATTGTTTAGTCATAATCGTGTTACTCGCCATTATGTTTGTACTCTCTTGGGTTCTATCCATAAGGCAGTTCAGTTTACCATGGCGAATCAGAACAGGTAAAGGGAGAGACAGGATGTGGATTTAAGTCTCATGCATTGTGATGATGGTGGGGGATGATCGACAAGACAGAAAAAGAACAGGATCCAAGGGCATCACAATCTGAAGGCCTGGCTGAGGCATAAAGCAGGAGAATGCCCCAAGAGCTGTAGCAGTGGCAGTAACTACAGGCAGGTAGTTTCACTTATGTATTGCCGCATAATAAACCATCTTGAAGTTAATGGTGTAAAACAACAGTTATTTATTATACTCACGAATTCTGTGTGTCAGAAATTTAGTAAGTGCACAATGGGGGAAGGTTTGTCTCTGTTTTGCAATGTCTAGGGCCTCGCCTGGGAAGACGTGAAGGCTGGGAATGATTTCACGGCTAGGGATGGAATGATCTAAAGACTTGTTCACTCTCATGTCTATTGTTCTTTAGCTGTG
>NW_011888782.1:1740466-1757534 GCF_000151845.1 Pteropus vampyrus
ACTCTCTTGGGTTCTATCCATAAGGCAGTTCAGTTTACCATGGCGAATCAGAACAGGTAAAGGGAGAGACAGGATGTGGATTTAAGTCTCATGCATTGTGATGATGGTGGGGGATGATCAACAAGACAGAAAAAGAACAGGATCCAAGGGCATCACAATCTGAAGGCCTGGCTGAGGCATAAAGCAGGAGGATGCCCCAAGAGCTGTAGCAGTGGCAGTAACTACAGGCAGGTAGTTTCACTTATGTATTGCTGCATAATAAACCATCTTGAAGTTAATGGTGTAAAACAACAGTTATTTATTATACTCATGAATTCTGTGTGTCAGAAATTTGGTAAGTGCACAATGGGGGAAGATTTGTCTCTGTTTTGCAATGTCTAGGGCCTCACCTGGGAAGACGTGAAGGCTGGGAATGATTTCACGGCTAGGGATGGAATGATCTAAAGACTTGTTCACTCTCATGTCTATTGTTCTTTAGCTGTGGCTGTTGACCTGAATACCTACACATCAACTTTCCATGTGACACCTTGGGTTTCCTTACAGCATAGTGGCTGGGATTTAACAGCAAGAATCCCGAGAGAAGCAAGTGGAAGCTACATGTTCCTTTCTGACTTAGCCTTAAAAGTCACACAGCATTACTTCTGCTATACCATAATGGTTGTAGAAGTCTCAAGCTCCTGGTCAGAATCAAGTGGAGGGGACCACTTTTAAATGGGAGCAGTGATAAAGAAATTTGAGATCATGTTTTTAACCATGTATTAAAACACCCTCTATCCTCTGACCACACTTGTTTACATTCTTCTCAAATGAAAAATACATTCCTCCCAAATCCCTACAAAAAATTTATCTCATTATGAAATCAGGGTCAATCTTGAGGTCCAGGTACAAATGAAGATTCTTGGTACAAATGAAGATGGATTTGTGATTCCTCAAATCCATCTCCATGAATACTGTCTTTCTCAGTCTGAAGATCTGTGAACTGAAGAAACTTATCTGTTCCACAAAAGTGAAATAGGCGTAGGTTAACAGCAATAAACACATTAATTCAAAAAGAAAGAAAACAGGAGGCACACAGCAGCCACTGATCCATAGCAATTCTGAAATCTAGCAAGGCACGCATGACTAATATCCCATTAGGGCTCAGTGCCACTATCAGGACCTTCCATACCTCCTGACTCTGCTCCCTGAGCCCTTAGTTTTGCCTTCTGAGTTGCCCTTTCTTGTCCACAAGAAATGGACTCCTAGGTCAATGCCTGAAGGTTTGGGAAGGGAGGCAGCCAGTACCTGGGTAACTTATCCACAGGGAGCAGAGCTCTGGCCCCTGGGTTTGGTTCTGGAGCAGGGATCTGGCCATCCCTGGATATAGAGACTGCTGATAAAGTGAGACATACAGCTCCAGTCCTTGTGGGGCTACTAGACATAGTATATGATGTCCCTCACACTAAAGGGGGGCCTGGGCCTAGGTATTCATTAGCTAAGGTATAGTGGAGGACTCAGGTAGATGAGGGAGTTTTTCTATAAGGCAAGGGCTGAAGCCGTTTCACTTTGTGTGAACTTGGTCAAGTCAGCAAAACGTTTATGCTTGATTTTCCCCCAAGCTTAATTCACTCCCTAGAAGTCAATTAAGGCCCTTTGAGAGCTGTATTCTTCCCAGAAACATTAATATGATGCATTAACTAGCCATTCCCAGGTGACATAATAAAGGAGTTTTGATCGGAAACAGTTTTTCTTCAGAGCTACTAGGATATTTTAATTATTTCCTTATAGTTTATATTTTATATATATCCAAATAGGATTGAGGCAATATACATTAAAAACATAAGATTATCAAAATAAAAATAAAGGACCAAAAACTATGTAAATAAGTATGCTAAAAATTAGAGTTAATTTAGTAACAGTGATTGAATGTTAAATTTGCTTTGAGTTTCATTCTGGGATATGCTTTTACAAAGCTGTATGTGAGATATGGTTTGACACATCTTTGAAAATGTACAAAAGTCTCAATGTTTTTGCTTCTGGAAATATTTACTTTCAGCCTCATTAGAGACAAAGCTTCTCTTACTGTATTCAGAGCGTTATTTAGAAGATTTATTTCAAATTAGAATGTTTGCAGTGATAGGGGTCTTGAGAAATCATTAGTTCTACTTTTTTTCTCTCTGCAGATGAAGGTTGGAGGGTCCAAAGAGATTCAGGGTCTTCCCAAAGGTCAAACTGATTGAGCAGAGCTGGGATTGACTGCTAGCCCAGTGTTCTACCTACACCACAGAAGAGAGATGGTTAGGTCTGAAGTTTTCAGAGTTACTGCTAAGTAAAGCTTAATGAGAAATGAAAAAAACCCTACATATTTGCAATAAGAAATTATGATCTGATGCACACAGGTCTGACTCTAGAAAGATATGAACCAACAGGTTCATGGCTCACAGTGGTGAGTACCAGGGACAGAGGAAGCCGAATACAGACAGGGTTAAGGGTAAAATCATGAAGAAAGACTCCAAGAGAGTCCAGAAGCCATTTCCTGGTTTCTGCTCACAGTGAGGCTCTAGAGAAAATGAGAGGTTAAGTCTGGATGCCGCTACCTTCCTCTTCAGTCATCCAGTGAGGCGAATGCCATTACAAAGTAGGATTTGGTCAGATGAAAGAATTTTGGCTTCTACATGTCATTTGCTGTTTTATTTCCTCCAGTAATTAGTTAGGATTCAATCAGAGAAGCAGAACCATATAATAGAAATGAGACCTTAGGTAATTGTGGGAGATATATATATATATAAGTCTGTTGCCCTGTGTCTGATGCTGGGCCTGAATCAGTAAGGCCAGCAGTCTGAAAGGGAAGACGGCCATGAAGAGAGGGAGAGAAAGAACAAACTGGAACTGACAGTCTCTCAATGCCTCCTAACCTCCAACTTCGGTGATGTGGGTGACCTTCTGGCACATATTACTACAAAGCTGCTTATGAATCTGCCCAGGATTCAGAGAAATGAAGGAGTTGATTCAGTAGGAAGTGGACAAAACTGTGGGGCTGGGCCTGTCCGAAGCCAACAAAGTGGGCCACGAGATCAGTGAGTGTGAGTGGACTGCAGTGGCACCTGCCCCTTCTACCCTCCATCTCTTCATCCTTTCTACCCTCCCACCTGCATAGTTTCTTGTGGGTGCCACCCGAACCCAGAACCATGCAGTGGAGGGAATTCTGGAAGATGTAGTTCCAGCTCATCTAAGTTGATTTCATACCAGCCCCCATGTCTATGAATTAAAATATTTTCCTTATTCTCCCAATAAGCTCATAGTCACTGTGCTAGTCAAAGGTTTGGCTATTTTGGGAGATTTTTAGGAAAGTTTAGAGAAGAGGTATATATTCCAGCAAAGATACTATTTCGTGAAATAAACCGGGGAGACATTCATGGAGGGACATAATAGTATGGTTGTTACACATTAAGGAACAAACTTCCTATAAAAAAAGTTTCCCTACCTGAAATTGTAACTTCTGGATTTAGAACACTGCAATATGAATAGATTGAATGCATCTTATAAAAGGCCTTTTGTTTCATTTAGAGAATACATTGAACTCTGGGAGAATTTAGATTGATTTGAGAGAGAGAAGGAGAGAAGGAAGGGAAGAGAGAAAGGGAGAAAGAGAGCTTGAGAGTAAAATACAGCACTTACGAGCTAAATCTAGAGGCTGCTTCTCCAAGAATAAAAAAAATAGACTTTAGTATCTGCTTCATTTTGCTTTGTTGTTAAGTGGGTAGTGAAAAGGGGCTAAAATAATGACACAGGGACTGTAGGGGAACGAATGCCAGGTGGTGGTGTGCCCTGTTAGAAGCTTTGAGAGACATTTGGATTTGCTTCTGAGTTAGAGGAAGAACTCATCTTGATCTGTCAATCAGGTGAAATCTGTTCACTAAGTTGGAGGTTGTGGAGTTGCTTACCAGCAAGTGAGATAAGCACTGACATGTGCCCGTGGTTTCACGATAGGCATGTGTTTGATTTTTTTTAAGGTGGCGTCTTCATTATTCAACTTCTTTCTAATATTAAATCATAGGTATTTTTTTATTTTGGTAAAAAAACACATAACATTAGATCGACTATCCTAATCATTTTTAAGTCTATAGTTCATCAGTGTCAAGTGTATTCAGACTGTTGTGCAACAGATCTCTAGAACCTTTATCTTGTAAAACTGAAACTCTATACCTGTTAAATACAAGTGCCTTCCTCTCCCCAGCCCTTGACAACTACCCATTTTTTCTTTTTAAAACCACTTTATTAAAGTATGATTGACATTAACAAAGGTGTACATATGTAATACATACAACTTGAGGAGTTTAGAAATGAGTATGCACTCATGAAACCACACTCAAGCCCATAAACTTCTCGCCTCACCTCCAAAAGTTTCTTCCCACTCTCTTTCTTTTTATTCAATTAATAATATATTTTTTTCTTGCGCGGTAAGATCAGTTATCATAAGATCTACCCTCTTAGCAAATTTTTAAGCGTACAGTAAAATATTGTCAACTATGTACCCTATGTTAAATAGTAGATCTCCAGAATTTATTTGTCTTCCTTAGCAGAAACATTGGACCCTCTGACTGATGCCTCCCTGTTTCCCTCGCTCCATAGCCCCTGGTAATCACTATTCTATCTGTTCTCTAGTTCTATGAGTCTATTTTAGAGTCTTCATAAAAGTGGGATTATACACTGTTTCTGGTTTATTTCACTTAGACTGATGTCCTCCAGGCCCAGCTGTCTTGTCACAAATGGCAATATTGCCTCTTTTTTAAAGGCCAAATGACATTCCATTGTATGTATATACCACATTTCCTTTATCTATTCATTTTGCTTAAGGAGAGTGGATGCTTCAGTTTGATTCTGAAGGCAGGACAAGATGATGTCCCAGCTCAAAGCAGTCAGGCAAGAAGAGATCCCTCTCACTCAACCATTTTGTTCTATTCAGGCCTTCAGTAGATTGGATGAAGCCCACCCAAAAAGGGAGGACCAATCTGCTTTATTCGGTTTACTAATTCAAATGTTAATCTAATCTAGAAACTCTCTCACAGACACACCTAGAGTGATGTTTGGGCAGATGTCTGGGTGCTCTGTGGCCCAGTCAAGTTGACATAAAATTGACCACTATACTGTGGTTACCACTGAGCATTTTCAAGATGACTTTAGGGACAGAGGGCCAAATTTACCAGCTCTGTGACCTTGGGTAAGTTATTTAACTTCATCGTGCCTCAATTTCCTCATCATAAATCAAAGATGATAACTTTTTCTTTTGTTGGGTTGTTTTAGTATTTGTGAAGTGCTTAGAACCATACATGACAAGCTGTAAGTGCAACATGGGTTAAACACAATTTTAACGTATTTCAATAGTTATGTATATATTTTGATGTGCAGTAGAAAGAAATATAATTGGCATGATTTTCAAGGATATTTTTGCTTAGGAGGAGGCTAAATAAAACACAGCGGATTGATTTCAAGACAAATATTAAGTAAATACTAGTATAGGAGATGTGTGAAAATAGTAAATATTATGACATTGGAAAGTGAATGATTAGGTTTAGGAAATACTGTGGATAAAATAAAATAGATAATATCTATGGTGACCAATCAACCCCAACCTGGTTTTCTGAGACACAGGACATTCAGTCCTAAAAGCAGTAGAATCCCCAGTAAATCAGGATGCTTGGTCTACCTACATGTAACTACAGTTTGATATTTATCCTACAAACATTTATCGAGCACCTACATTGTTCCAGGCACTGGGGGCTTTCAAAGGATCCCTGCCTCTAAGGATCTGGTAGTGGAGTAATGTATAGAGCATTAAGAATTGAGGACTTTTTGGACTTTACAAAATAAACTTCACTGGGAGCCATCAAAGTAATGTCAATTGGTAAACAACCAAGTAACACGAAGGGAACACCCTTGGGATATGACCAAAACACTGCAAACCACAGAAATGTCAGCCATGACTGCAGTCCAAAAGTGACTGCAGGAGCCAATAAGCAAAAGGATTTTACCCCGTAAGTACCATGTAAGCTGAATGCCTCAGAGAGATAATGCTCAAGCCCAACTCAAGAGTATCACAAACAGGTATGCTGATAGCCAAAGACTCTGACCTTCTCCCCGCTGTTTCTGCTGGTGTGGGGCCCACGTGAGACCATCCGTATCGCCAGTCAATAGAGCTCACTTTGGAGACACTCAGGACTTCATTCCTTTGCTCTGTCATGTAAGACTATGTACCTACCCCCTCCCCTTTCTGTGTGTTTCATGTTAACCTGCATGGATACCTGATTGATTTATCCGAGAAGGTTCTACTCAATAAACCTGGCATTGTGGAAAGACACAAAGGCGTCCAAGGGTGTTCCTTCGGTAGTCACCTGCCTTGCTTGCAATAGGTGGACTCTTGGTTCTGATTCTGCTACTGATGTGTCTGTGACTTTAAGCAAGGCTCTTCGGCTTCCCTCCATCCGTGTTTCTTAGTCTGCAAAAGAGGTGGTTGGAATAAATGATCTCTAGATCCCTTCCAACACTGGGGTTCTTTGATATGAAGCACACAGTACATCTGTTACTGCTAAAATCTCAACTCCCACTGATGTCCAGGGCGATAAAAGAACAAGGAACAAAGCACGTTGTGATTCTTTTCCTAGCTCTCAATTTCAGCCTGAGGCAAAGGAGAAAAAGAATGAAAGGGAAACTCTCCTTCCTGGGCTCCCAAACAAGGATAACCTGACCCAAAATGATCATCTGAAATTGAGGATTGTTCGAAAAGACCTGGAAAATGTATGTGGTCTGGGAAATAGGCAGAAGAGAGACTTCCCAACAGGTTTAACCATGCAAGATTTCCATCAGCAGCACCTGATCAACTTTTTGGGGTAAAAGTTGTTTATGAAGCCAAGAAACGTAGGTGGTTCCAACTGTGGTTGTGTTTTGAAGTTGAAAAGAACTCTCTGGTGGTAGGACGAGGATAAATAATTTACTTAATTGATTAAGAGGCTCTTCTTTGGACCCTTGTTTCTTTTCATCAAATGACCTTTTGGAGTTGACAATATTCTAAGTTTCAGGCAAGTTATGTTACATAAGAATGTAACTCACTGACCATCTGTTTTTGTGGGACTAAAATCGTCTTACAGTTATAGCTTGAAAAAGCTAGCTCACACAAGTCGATATTTATACAGTTTGGTTATCTATGATTTCACTTTCTGTGATTTCAGGGACCTGCAGTCAACCATGGTCCCCAAATATTAAGTGGAAATTCCAGAAATAAATAATATTTAAGTTTTAAATTGTGCACTCTTCTGTGATGAAATCTCAAGCTGTCCTGCCCAGGACCCTGGCAGTGAATCGTCCCTTTGTCTATATGCTCCCTGACCACTCCCCTTCCATTATCACTTAGTAGCCATTGGTTATCCGATCAACTGTCAGTGTATCTTAGTGCTTGTGTTAGGTAACCCTTATAGTAGCCTAATGCTAATATGTCACAATGCCTACGTCATCATTCACCTCACTTTATCCTATCACGTAGGCATTGTATCATCTTCTATCAACACAAGAAGGGCGAATAAAATACAATAAGATATTTTAAGAGAGACCACATTCACATAACTTTTTATATTGTTATAATGGTTCTTTATTATTATTATTGTTGTTAATCTCTTACTTTTCCTAATTTGTAAATTAAACTTTATGATAAGTAGGTATGTATAGGAAAAAACAGTATATATAGGGGTTGGTACTATCCTCATTTCAGGCACCCACTGCGGGTATTGGAACTTGTCTCCCATGGGTAATGAGGGGAGAACTACTGTTCTTATTTTTTTTCCAGAATCAATTTAATGCAACAAATATCTATTGAGTGTCAGTTACGAGCTCAGTTCTGTGAAGCCATGAGGAGGAATGAGAATCTCAGTTGCTAGGAGCCTCAGCTAAGGGAAGCATGACAGGAATCCAATCATCCACATTATATTGATGTTGCCATTTGTGGAAAACCTGATGATTTTTACTTGGAATTGAGATTCGTTTTATGTAAGATATGGTGAACAGGAGAGGCTTTGAGTACTGGAAAGTCTAAGAAGAGTTTCTCGTCTTGGAGAACTCAGTTCTCAGGAGTTCTGTCTTTTTTCATAATAACTTCTTCTAAGACTTGTAATGCCCGTAGACTTTCTCCAGGCAGCATTCTCTCTAATTAAAGCTCCCATGAGTCACTGAAAGTTTTTAGAACCAGAATGTTGAGAGAGAGAGGGTGAGAGATCATAAAAATGACTTTATCTCACTGGGGGTATAGCTCAGGGGCAGAGTATTTGACTGCAGATCAAGAGGTCCCTGGTTCAAGTCCAGGTGCCCCCTCTCTATTCCTCTTGTTGCTTACAAAGAATATGGATTGACTGTTATCTTTTGTTGCTTATGGCTGGTTGAATAATAATGTCCCTTGTGTATATGCCAGACATCAGTCTAAGTTCTTTACATTAATTATTTCCTCCACTTCCTGCCAAAATTTAAAAGCTACCTATTATTAATATTTCCACTTTATAGGAGGAGACTGAGAGGTGGAGATGCTCCGTAAATTGGCTCAAGGTCAAAAAACCACAAGAGCAGGTCTAGGATTTGAAGTCAGAACATACACTCATTGACTTCATGATACTATTCGTACTTTTCTCCTAGTGATAAAAGCTTTGTGACGAAATTCCACTTAGCAATGCTCCCAAGGTGCTAGGACTGTCCTTTGAGTTTTAGGACCTTTTGGCTGCAAGGCCAACCCAAGAACTTGGTGATTGTGCCCACACCTTGCAGTACCCTGGGGCAAGTCAAGGAATAGAGTCTTCATTCACAAAACACTGCTAGGAGTAAACTTGAACTGGCCTGAAGTTTAGGGAAGTGCGTTCTTTTCCTGCTCTAAAGTTTGAGGAATTTCTACCCCGCTTCCTTTTGTTTCCTGCATCCCTGCACACTACTACTTAGGTGCCTTCATTCAGGACTCAGGCATGGGCTAGAGGTCAGACCTTAGTCTAGGCCTAACTTCTGCCCATAGCACAGGCACTGCTATATCTTTAGATCAGCTTGAACAACATACACTGAGCACCTACTCTGTGCCAGAGCTGTGCAAAGCGTGAGCCCAGAGGTGAATAAGACATAGCCCATGGCCTCCGTGCACTCTCGACCAGGAAGTAGGCCTATAAAATAAGAAATCAGTAATGGAAGCTGTACCAACCTGTTCCAGCTTCAGCAATGCAGAGGAGGCAGTGATTGCTTCTGTCTAGAGGAGAGGAAGTTAAAGGAGGCTTTCTGAGAGGAGCTGATGGCAAATCGGGGTTCCAAAGATGAATAATATCTCATTGGATGGAGGGCAGAGTGAAGGTTGGGGTATGGGGAGCGGAGGTTGAGTTCTAGGCAGAGAAAACGGCACAGGCAAAGGCTGGAGCCTGATGGATGCAGTTGGAGGCAGCTAGAGCACAAAATGGGTTATGAGGAGTGTCAGAAGCTGAAGCTGAAGCTGAAGAGGCAGATAGGGATCCAAACGTAAGAACTTTGCAGGTTGTGCTAAGAGACTTGGAATTTTTTGTGAAGGCCTTTAAAGGGGAGTGACCTAGATAGACTTTGTTTCAAAATGGGCTGCTCTGGAAGCAGAACGGGGATGGATGTGAGAGGTGGAGTCCTGGAAGCCATTTAGGAGGGGGCGACTCTGCCAATGTAGAGATAGGGATGGATCTAAGTGACGTCACAGCTAAAATCAACAGTTTTTAAACTCCGGAGATTAACTGAAACTGGGCAAGAAAGAGAGGGTGGGAGAAGCCCAGAGTTGTGTTAAGTGTGTTGACCAAATGACTGAGTACACAGTGGTATCACCAATTAAGATGGGGAGGAGGCTATCCCAATGATTAGTCAGGCCCAGCTCTCAGCCCTGAGCCTACACTGGAATGCCAGCCCGTCCATCTCCTAGCTGTGTGACCACTTTGTGCCGCAGTTTCCTTCCTGGCAAATCAGTATGTTAATAACGATAATACCTATTTTATGAGATTTTTGTAATGATTCAGTAGGAGTTATGGGTAAAATTTTAGTGCTGTGCCTAGCACTTAGCAAGTCTCCAATAAATATAAGCTGTTATTATTACAACAAAGCAAAATAGGAGGAGGTGCAGGCTTGGGCAGGAAGAGGACACGTTTATTTTTGGGTGTACTAGGTTTGAAATCTGAGGTTCCTGTAAGGTCTCTGAGTGGAGAGGCTGGAAGTGAGTGTCTGAGGGCCACAGAGAGCTTGTGAGCTGGGGCTCTTGCTGCAGTTTGCTCCTCAGCTCCAGGGCAGCTGATAGACCTGATCAGAGAGAATTGGTTGTAACGATGATTTCCTTAACTTTCTTCTCAATCATGTATATACACAAGATTAAAAGTCCTCAGACTGCAACTCAGGGAAATAGGAATTAGAGATGTTTAAAGGTGAATTTTTCACTTTAGAACATCCAGTTTTTATTTTATTTTATTTTATTTTTAACTGTAAAATGACACAGTTCATCTTGGATGCAGTCCCCTTTGAAAATCTAATGGAAACATGCACAATATACAATCCATGCACATACACAATGTTTGCCTATAATTTCAGAGTTGTACATGAACCTCTGAACTCCGTTTGTGGATACCCAGATAAGATGCCCTTCATGTCTAGTACTCGTTGGTGGCTCATAATAGTTAAAGCATTCACCGATGTGCCTGGAGGTTTATGGGCAGTTGGTGGTGTGTTTTAAAAGCTTTAGAATTAAACTTGGAATACAGCACTGAGCTTTAGGTGCTGAGAAGAGAATGAACATACAGGCTCTGAGAACAGCAGTAGGTGGTGTAGCTAGAAGGGAATGGGAGATGAATTTAAATCCAAGAGAAATCTCAGCCTTAAAGGTATTTATGAAGAATAGTGTAACTCATAAAAGTGGAATAAGTATTTATAGGATACTTATTCACATCAGGGGGTATAGCTCAGTGGTAGAGCATTTGACTGCAGATCAAGAGGTCCCTGGTTCAAATCCAGGTGCCCCCTGAATACTGTTTTGCAACTCTTGGCAAGTTCATTAAAGGAGTGCATCCAGAGTGAGGCCAGCAAGGTGACTAGGGCTCAAAATTTAAGGAGAGTCTCACTCTCAGGTTCATGTAAGCACCCTGGCTCATTAATTCTTTCACAGTAGAGCTGTGTATTCACATTAACTCACACTTTCTCCAACATGAACCCAGGCAAACACAGTCACACACCCAGAGACATATATACACACATCCATAGACCAGATACCATCAATCATGTACATACACAAACCAGTATTCACTCCATCCCATAGACATAACAACAGACAAAAATTCACACATATACACACATGTGCTTTCTCACATGTACTTTAAATTCTCCTTTCCTATATATCCAATTTTATTAATCAGACCTTTTCTATTTTCCTTTCTTCAAACTTTTCATCTTCTACTAATTTTAAATTTTCAGAAGAGTTGTACAGATGGTATAGAGAAGCCCCATATGCCCTTCCCACAGCTTCTTCTAATGTTAACATCTCACATAACCATGGCATATTTACCAAAACTATGAAATAAACATCTGTGCAACACTATTAACCAACACATAGACTTCATTCAGATTTCACCCTTTTTTTCACCGATATCTCTTCTCTGTTCTAGGATTCAATCCAGGATACCAGGTTGTATTGAGTCATAATGTCTCCTTAGTTTCTTTTAATCTCTGAGAATTTCTCAGTCTTTCTGTGTGTGTGTGTGTGTGTGTGTGTGTGTGTGTGTGTGTGTGTGTGTGTGTGTAACCTTAACACTTTTTTGAACATCCTGGTCAGATATTTTGTAGAATGCCCCTCGCTTTGGGTTTGTCTGGTGTTTTCTCACGATGAGATTAAGGTTATGGATTTTAGGGGAAAATATCACAAAGGTATTGTGCCCTTGTCACATTTTAAGGGATGGAAGAAAAATACTGCAACAATTTAAGAGTCTGCTACATTGTAAAATTTTTAAGGGTTCAGTATCTGAGGCTCCTCAGGATATGCCTTCTAAAATGAGAGACACCATATATCACTTGGTGGGTTTCTTTGGATTTTGATGGCAATGTATTTGGATGTGCTTCTCTGGTATATTAACTAGATAACAATAATCCATAAGATTTTCAGTTTTTTTGTTTGTCCCAGAGCAAGAAAAGGATTTGCACTCAATTCAGGCTGTGGGAAAAGCTATTCCTCCAGGTGCCTATTATGATTTAGTTTTGGAAGTGCAAACAGTAACCTTTTCTTTGTTTACATAGCACATTGAATTTACCTCTCTTTTATGTTATTACATGGTGTATTGTAGTGATTTATATGTCCATGTGTTAGGCTAATCTTGGCTATACTGTGGTAACAACTCTGAAATCTCAAGAGCTTACCATGATAAAGGTTATATCTTATTCATGCAAGATCTGATGTGGGTCCGGTGGTCCTTGTCTCTCTTGTAGCTACGTCATCTAGTAAAATGTGCCATCCAGGGCCATCGTTCCAGGGATAGAGAGAGTTGGGGAATCACAGCAGTTCATAGCTGCCTTAGCCCAGAAGTGACACACATCACTTCTTCTCACAGTTCTTTGAACAGAATTAGTTATAAGGCCCCAATTTCATTGCAATTGAGGCTCAAAAAGTAAGGAAGCATTTGGATACTGAGTACTAATTTTCTCTGCCATAAACCATCTTATCCACTCCAGTGTGGTCCCTTAGATGATGGCAATTCTTTCTGATTCTTCTTGTTATTACCAGTGACTGACAAGTAGCTTGCCCATAGTAGGGGCTCAGAAAATATTTGGTGAGCAACAGCTGTTGACTAATTGCATAAATGAATGAATGAATGATACGAGTATATAAACAAAATATATTTTTAAATTATTTGGAAACTGATTTTATTATAAGGCAAGAATTATATTTTTCATGTTTAAAAAATAGCTTATTTATGCTTTTCTAAACAATCTCTTAAAAGATTTGACCCTTTATTGAAGAAGACAACTCTGTCTATGCCCATCAAATAAAACACAGAATAATAATTTTTTTACCAGTTTGTTTAAAAAATAAATGTTTGCTATTTGTTTAAAAAATAAATGTTTGCTACTCTGCCTCTCTTTCTAAAACTGTCCACATGACCTTTACCCATTATAAAATCAAAATATTTTTATTGGATAGACTTTTAAACATATACCAAAGAATATAGGAGGGAATAAAATTTGGTTGGATCTCCACCACTGTCTTTTTTTTTAACTCTTGTTTTTTTTTTTTTATATATATGCTTGTGTTCGTACATATAAATATATATTTTATGTGAGTATGTGTGTAAATATTTATTTAACAAAAATGTATTAGGCAAATCTTAGGCAACATCTCAGGTCCTCTTGGCCTTGACTTTTTCTGAGGCCCTCAGCCAGCTTTTCTACCCTGATTGCCACTGAGATAACTAAGTGTGTATGGACTCTGTCACCTTCACCCAGGCAGCACCCTGCAGTTCCCTCCCTCCTGCCTATGCCGGATGCCCCTACTGTTGGCATCCTCTTGCTTTTGAGGTGTGAGAGGCCCTGAGACCCAGTTGGTGCCTCCATAGGCAGACTCTGGACATGTCGAGGAGTTCACGTACCAAGAGGAGTCCTTTTACCAGTGAGACACAGAGCTGAGGGAGAGCTGACATCTTCTCCTCTCTCCCTCAGGACAGATTGTCTTGGAATTCAGCAGTTCATGCATGCTCTTAAGAGAGAGCTTATAAAATCAAGCAATCAATCGCACTAATTACCAAATGACAGCCAGCTTGGAAATGCAACTTTGCACTCGCTAAACCTTCTTTCTCTGCCTCACTCCCTTTTACTCCTGCTCCCTGACATAGCACTTTTTGAAAACTAACAGCACATCAGCTTTGGCTCCAAGCATAGGTTTTGGGATATCCAGGTACAGCAGACAGTCTGGATGCTCTGCCGATTTTCTCTTTAGCCTTTACCACAATAGTTTGGTCTGGCATGATTCTAATTGCCAGAGCTTATTCTATATCTGTTTATAGCAAACTGGAAGTGCCGGAGAATTAATGGCCAGTGGGGGCACCTCTCAAACAATGACCGATGGAACTTGCTGTTTAAACACCCCAGATTCCTTATCCCTTCCTGGTATAACTCTGAGCCAGGATGGTTTTACCTTGGCTCCAGGCTTCCAGTGAGATTAAGGTGGTTTCCCTCAGTAGTCATTTTCACGACAATGCAACTTTTATTGGCTGCCTTCCCTATGTCTCACTTCCTCTCTCCTTTACCAGTGTGTCCTATAGTCACCAAATAAGCTACTGACCTTGAATTAGTGTCTGCTTCTGTGGGAACTCAACCTAAGACAGCCTAAGACATAATTTTAAAAATTTATAAACTGAATTTTTTCATTTAATAATATATCCTGTATATAATGTTAAATATTCTAAAACCTTTCTAAAACATATGCATTTTAAATGCTATGTGGCATATATCGTATGGATTGTATAAATAATATGCTGGACATTTCTGTTGTTCCCAATGTTCCTATCCAACTTTAATTAACTCAGTGCTAATCAGACCTAGACAGGCTTTGTCTCTGGGGTCAGAACTGCAAATAAAGAAACCACAAATGAGTCATTTTTCACATAATAAAAAAGAAATAATCAACATCAACTTAGAGAATTCCCCTGACTTCTATTTGATGTTTTTTGAAGGTTGCCATATAGAAGGGTTCTTAGAGGAAAATCAAAGGAACCTTATTTGTTTTAAAAGGAAATAAATAGCATCTACAATTTCTTTAAAAAAGGTACCAACTCTATTATCTTTGAAAAGAAATGACAGCTAAAGCTCATTATGTGGTACTTTTTGCTACCTGATAGAGTTTGTTTATGGCAAGGGAAATTGGGCTTCCTGCTTACAAAGGTCTCTCTCTCTCTCTCTCTCTCTCTCTCTCTCTCTTCCTCTCCTTCTCCTTTTCCCCCTCCCTCTCCTCCCTCTACCTCTCCCTTTCCCTTTCCATCTCTTCCTTTCCCTTTCTCTGTTTTACAGTGGGATAACTTCTAAAATTCTATTCTTGCTCTCTAAATAATTTTGGGCCTGTTAACTAACCTCTGTAATCTCTGGGTTCTTTTCATTTGTACATTGTGGATAGTAATAGTGATCCCTTTACTGTGATGTCAGAATTGTATAATATAATATCAATGAGTACGTATTAACTGCTCAATAAATGATAACAATTATTTCACTGTTACTTTATTTTCAATGATGAAAGACGTAGCACAGAGCAGAGGGTGGAACTTAAGAAATATGAAGAGGGCATGGGGTAGGACATGCAGATATCTAAATAGATTCAGGGAACATGAATGGTTCTCTGCACAAAGATACCTCCACTACACATTTTCCTGCTCAGATGGACTGGGTCTCAACGTCCTGTATAATTCCAACCCTTCTACCTAGCTTAGTGCTTCTCAAAGTGCACCAGGAGCATCAACAACACCTGGGAACTGGTTAGAAATGCAGATTATCAGATTCTCCTTTGACTTTAGAATTAGAATCTCTGGGTGAGGTGAGCCCAGTATTTTGTATTTGTAAAAGCTACTGATGCACATTAAGGTTTGAAAAACCTTGATCTAGCTTGAGCCTTTAACCTGGCCTGCCCAGCCCCTGGTCCTACGGCTGCCCTGACGGTCCTGCCTGATTCAGGTTCCCCTTCTTCCAGCCTTCATCCTGAGATGTTACTATGTGTTCTGTCTCAGTTATGTACTCCTTTCCAGCTCTGATTTTGACTCCTCATCTTTTGCATTATACTAGTCTGCCACATGGTGTGATTTCTATTTGTCCCTTGGTCCCTGTGTCTGGTGGCTCCAGACAACTCATCTGGTGCAGTTGAGCCCCTGGAACCTCAGTCCAGGAAACCAACATTTCCACCAGATTTTGACCCCTGCAGGAGGATTGGCCAATTACTCGCCAAACTTTGATGCTTATTCCTGCCCCAGGTTCTGCAGCAATGGGACTCCAAGTTAGGGGACATAGCAGAGCCTTTGAATTCATAGCTCTGCCTCTAGGACTCAGGCAATTGTGTGGTTTCTCTTGCATGGACTACCTTAATTTCCATATTTGAGTTCTTGTCTTGGTCCTAGCTTAGTGCTCCATTTCTTCTGGAGCTCGAGTCCTGCCTACCTCTTACTGCTCTTAGTGGCTGGAGTCATGTTCTTCTCAGCATGTTAGTTATCTATTGCTGCATTAAACATTACCCCAAAACATTGACTTAACACAGTGATAAATATTTGTTGTCTCGCACAGTTTCTGAAGGATGGGAATTCAGGAACAACTTGGGTAGGTGGTTGTGACTCAGGATTTCTCATGAGGCTGAGGTCAAGGTATGGAATGGTTGAAGGCTTGACTGCCAATGGACATGCCGCTTTCAAGGTGGCTCACTTCCATGTCTGGCAAACTAATGCTGGTCGTTGACGAGCACCCTCAGCTCTTTGCCATCCTGACTTCTCTATAGGACTGCTTGAGTGTCCTCATGATGCGGCAGCTAGCTTCTCCCACAATGAATGCTCCAGGAGAGAGTAAAGCATACTTTTTAAGATCTATTACTCGAAGTCCTAAAACCTTATTTCTGTCACATTTTATTTGTTAGAAGCAAGTCTTTAAGGTTAATTCAATCGAGGGAAGGGGAATTAGGCTGTATCTGAAGGGAGGAGTGTCAAAGATTTACGGGCCTATTTTAAAACCACCACAGATCAGTTTTGGGAAAAGCTTCCTGCCACATACCACTCAATTTATAAGATGCTCTGCTCTGCCGGCTCATTCTGGCAGATTCTAAATGCTGACCTTTGTCTTTGGCCAGGTGTCACATACCACCCACTAGATGGAGAGCCCTTTTTATCTATTTCCAGTATTCAGTCTAGGTTGATACTGATATTCAAGGGGTCTTTTCTCTTTAAAATGATGATTCAGTCATTTATTGAGCACCTCCTACATGAATTGATAACTGGTACATTTGATCATCTCTTAATTGCTTGTTTCTAACCTGGTGAGTCTGCTTGTCCTAACATAACCAAAGCCTTTG
>NW_011888782.1:1757584-1762344 GCF_000151845.1 Pteropus vampyrus
TAGAATCTCTGGGTGAGGTGAGCCCAGTATTTTGTATTTGTAAAAGCTACTGATGCACATTAAGGTTTGAAAAACCTTGATCTAGCTTGAGCCTTTAACCTGGCCTGCCCAGCCCCTGGTCCTACGGCTGCCCTGACGGTCCTGCCTGATTCAGGTTCCCCTTCTTCCAGCCTTCATCCTGAGATGTTACTATGTGTTCTGTCTCAGTTATGTACTCCTTTCCAGCTCTGATTTTGACTCCTCATCTTTTGCATTATACTAGTCTGCCACATGGTGTGACTTCTATTTGTCCCTTGGTCCCTGTGTCTGGTGGCTCCAGACAACTCATCTGGTGCAGTTGAGCCCCTGGAACCTCAGTCCAGGAAACCAACATTTCCACCAGATTTTGACCCCTGCAGGAGGATTGGCCAATTACTCGCCAAACTTTGATGCTTATTCCTGCCCCAGGTTCTGCAGCAATGGGACTCCAAGTTAGGGGACATAGCAGAGCCTTTGAATTCATAGCTCTGCCTCTAGGACTCAGGCAATTGTGTGGTTTCTCTTGCATGGACTACCTTAATTTCCATATTTGAGTTCCTGTCTTGGTCCTAGCTTAGTGCTCCATTTCTTCTGGAGCTCGAGTCCTGCCTACCTCTTACTGCTCTTAGTGGCTGGAGTCATGTTCTTCTCAGCATGTTAGTTATCTATTGCTGCATTAAACATTACCCCAAAACATTGACTTAACACAGTGATAAATATTTGTTGTCTCGCACAGTTTCTGAAGGATGGGAATTCAGGAACAACTTGGGTAGGTGGTTGTGACTCAGGATTTCTCATGAGGCTGAGGTCAAGGTATGGAATGGTTGAAGGCTTGACTGCCAATGGACATGCCGCTTTCAAGGTGGCTCACTTCCATGTCTGGCAAACTAATGCTGGTCGTTGACGAGCACCCTCAGCTCTTTGCCATCCTGACTTCTCTATAGGACTGCTTGAGTGTCCTCATGATGCGGCAGCTAGCTTCTCCCACAATGAATGCTCCAGGAGAGAGTAAAGCATACTTTTTAAGATCTATTACTCGAAGTCCTAAAACCTTATTTCTGTCACATTTTATTTGTTAGAAGCAAGTCTTTAAGGTTAATTCAATCGAGGGAAGGGGAATTAGGCTGTATCTGAAGGGAGGAGTGTCAAAGATTTACGGGCCTATTTTAAAACCACCACAGATCAGTTTTGGGAAAAGCTTCCTGCCACATACCACTCAATTTATAAGATGCTCTGCTCTGCCGGCTCATTCTGGCAGATTCTAAATGCTGACCTTTGTCTTTGGCCAGGTGTCACATACCACCCACTAGATGGAGAGCCCTTTTTATCTATTTCCAGTATTCAGTCTAGGTTGATACTGATATTCAAGGGGTCTTTTCTCTTTAAAATGATGATTCAGTCATTTATTGAGCACCTCCTACATGAATTGATAACTGGTACATTTGATCATCTCTTAATTGCTTGTTTCTAACCTGGTGAGTCTGCTTGTCCTAACATAACCAAAGCCTTTGAAAATAAGAGATTAATTTGAGTTAATAAGTTCGAAGTTTATGTATGTTAACCAGGCTCAGAGCTGCCACATGAATATATGCCGTTCAAACCTGATGCAAAGCTGCTTAGCTGGGAGGGTGAATAGTGGCTGAAATGCAGCACACATTCCACTAGCCAAGCTAGCTTAGACTGCCTGTGCCTAGAAGAAAGACAGCCTTTTTCCAGTGAGCACAAATGTGCCACTGATTTGCTGAGCATTAAATCCTCAGGGATAATTTTCAGAGAGGTGTGTATGGGCTAGCAGTGGCTGTGGTTGAGTGTATTTTTGTTGTACACAACAGAAACTCAACTCAGACTAGTTTTAGCAAAACAGGAATTTAAATGAAAAATCTAGGTTTCAACTTTGGCTTTAAATACGGCTGGATCCAGGACACCAAGTTATGTTACCAGGAATCTCTTTCTCTCCTTTCCTTGGATTCGATTTCTCCGTTAACATTCTCAGGAAGATTCTGTCCAAGTGGACCCAAGTTTACTTCCTTCCCTTGTAGCCACCCCAGGACAAAAGAAAAATTTCCAGTTTTTCTAGTCCTGCGATTCAATCTCATTGGCCAGTTTCTGAGCTGGTCATGCAGTAATGGCCGTGGATTTCTCTGATATGATAATTTCTAGAGCTGAGGAGTTGCTCTGCCCCATTCAAACCACACTAAGATCAGGAGTGGGGGTCATCTTAAAAAAAAAAAAAAGAATTCTTTTACCATAAAAAAATTGAAAATAGATCTTGGATTTAAAAACAATACGTAACTGCTACATCTGAATTCACATTTTGGTATGACTAGTCATCATAGAGTAAAATTATACAAAGGGAACCGAGAGATGATAAAGGAAAAGTATGGATTTAATCTTAATCCTGGGGCATTCACAGGTTATCCTCGGGTTGCTTACAGATTCCCTTCTCAGAGAATTGAAAAGTAATCACATGACTCAGCTTAGCCTCTCAATGTCAGCAACATAACTGGGGTCTCTTACGTAGCCTCTGGATTTTAGCTCATTCCATTTTGTTTTCCATCTAGTTCTCGGTCAGGGCTCCTTGTAGTACACTGCAGCCTGGATTGGAAGAATATTCACAGTATGTTTTGGATGTGTCATAACTTGATGTCACTGGCCTTTTCTTTCTTATTCTTATGTTGCTTCACTTCTGAGTTTGTTTCTGAGGAGCAGGAGCTGATATCTACAGACCCTTCTGCAGGGAGCCCAAAGAGCATTCTTCTCAAACACAGGAGGTGTGTTGACACACCTGAGAAAGAGCTAGGTGAGAGCTTAGAACTCAAGTGATCTAAGAAATGCCATTTTGGTTGTGCTACTGCTCAGAATCCAAAGGTTTGATTGCAAGGCAGAAAACAATCACTTGAGGAGTTTATCCTATTTTGGGCCATTTGCTATGGGATGGCCCATTTTTGGTTGAGGGCCTGAAGGCGGTCAATTGCATTCCCTTCTCTACAATGGATGGTTAAGAAATAAAGTCACAACCCAGCACAGCCAATGATTCTCAAAGGGATCGTTTATGGTTCTTTTGATGAGAAGGGGTTCTTTTTTTCTTGTTGGCCTTGAACCTGAAAGTATGTAAAGGCTGGAGCTTTTTTTTTTTTTTTTTTGGGCTAAATAAAAACCATAAGCTTTAGTCCATTCTGCAAATGAAGCCGCTAGTGCAGAGGAAGTTAGAGCTGAGAAATGGAGAGAAAAACCCAAGACCTCCTTATACGGTTCAACCCTTGGAGCAAGTCACACCAGAATCTAGACAACTCCTGGACTTTTCAGTTATGATATTCAGCAAATTCCCTGTTTTTTTTTGTGTGTGTTTTCTATCACCTGCAAACAAAAGATTCCTAGCAAATCCATCCTGAGGTATCATTGCTCCAATGTTTTCAGAGATCCAGTAAGGCCCGGATTCTACTCTTCATAACCAAAGCCTAATTTTCTTACACACAAAACCCTAATATCAGAATTCCAGTTAGTCCCTCTACTTTTCCACACTTGTTTCTCTCTTTATAAATCTATAATAATAATTCATGCCACCCATCACTTTTGGGGGTTGAGTACTAATTAGAACACTTGTGAAATTCTTTGTTTTTACAAAGTGTTAGCAAAAGAGAACTGTTCATTAATATCTATTACTCTTGATTTTTCTGCCTTTAAAAAAAAGTTCTTTTCTGAAAAATAAAACTTTTCTTTTCTTAAAAAAAAAAAAAGACCAATTATTCAAGTTCACTTTTGAAAGTGTAAACAGCTCTGTGGTGAGAGGTGGGGGATTCAGGGCCAAACTGCCTCTCTCTTTCATGTTCCCTCACTTTTCTTCCCTGATATTTCTAAGTTCTCCACTTAGGGGTTTTCAGTACTGGAAAGAAATGCAGTTAATTAGAAAACTCCAACGCCGGTGAGATGTTAACCCGACTATTTCGAATCTAAGGTTATCACTAACTGGTATAATTTTGAGAAAATGTTCCATTGATTTGTGTAAGTAAGTAGATTTACTACAAAGGCAATTAACCATACAATACAGACACCAGAAAAGAAAAGAGAGATGATGTTGTTTTGGGAAGAAAGAAGGGAGATAAAGGATGAACAGAAGAGAGAAGGCAGTGACAAGGATTGAGGTAGCAACTATATTTGGGTCAACGTGTGATGGTGGTGTCAAGCTTTGGTTAGTTAATAGAATATTGATAAGGTTGCCAGATTTAGCAAATAAAAATACAAGACACCTGGTTGAATTTGAATTTTAAGTAAATAATTTTTTAGTATGTCTCATTTAAATATTGCATGGCAATCCTTAAATGTAAGAATATGAGGGTTTTCCTTTTCTAGGGTCAATGGATTGTCTTGCTAGCATTCTGGAACCTGTAGGTGAGACTGACTCCAGCTCATATCTTGAGATCAAATCCATGGAGTTTTACTATAAGTTTCTGAAACTTCTGAGCTCTTCCTTGCTTCAACAGATGACTTTAGCAATTGAAGTGCTCTCATATTCTTTCTATCTGAGCAGTATGATTATGTTTCTTTTGTTAAAAAAAATCTTTTTATTATGAAAAAATTTCAAATACACACAAAAGTGGAGTTATAATAAACTTCCATTACCCAGTTTGAAGAGTTGTCAATGTTTTGCCAATCTTGTTTCATCTCTTTTCTTCCACCCCCTTCACTGTGCAAGTGTTTTAAAGAAAATTCCAAACTTCATGTCATCCTTATATCCTGTGTTT
>NW_011888782.1:1762394-1800251 GCF_000151845.1 Pteropus vampyrus
AAAAGACCAATTATTCAAGTTCACTTTTGAAAGTGTAAACAGCTCTGTGGTGAGAGGTGGGGGATTCAGGGCCAAACTGCCTCTCTCTTTCATGTTCCCTCACTTTTCTTCCCTGATATTTCTAAGTTCTCAACTTAGGGGTTTTCAGTACTGGAAAGAAATGCAGTTAATTAGAAAACTCCAACGCCGGTGAGATGTTAACCTGACTATTTCGAATCTAAGGTTATCACTAACTGGTATAATTTTGAGAAAATGTTCCATTGATTTGTGTAAGTAAGTAGGTTTACTACAAAGGCAATTAACCATACAATACAGACACCAGAAAAGAAAAGAGAGATGAAGTTGTTTTGGGAAGAAAGAAGGGAGATAAAGGATGAACAGAAGAGAGAAGGCAGTGACAAGGATTGAGGTAGCAACTATACTTGGGTCAACGTGTGATGGTGGTGTCAAGCTTTGGTTAGTTAATAGAATATTGATAAGGTTGCCAGATTTAGCAAATAAAAATACAAGACACCTGGTTGAATTTGAATTTTAAGTAAATAATTTTTTAGTATATCTCATTTAAATATTGCATGGCAATCCTTAAATGTAAGAATATGAGGGTTTTCCTTTTCTAGGGTCAATGGATTGTCTTGCTAGCATTCTGGAACCTGTAGGTGAGACTGACTCCAGCTCATATCTTGGGATCAAATCCATGGAGTTTTACTATAAGTTTCTGAAACTTCTGAGCTCTTCCTTGCTTCAACAGATGACTTTAGCAATTGAAGTGCTCTCATATTCTTTCTATCTGAGCAGTATGATTATGTTTCTTTTGTTAAAAAAAATCTTTTTATTATGAAAAAATTTCAAATACACACAAAAGTGGAGTTATAATAACTTCCATTACCCAGTTTGAAGAGTTGTCAATGTTTTGCCAATCTTGTTTCATCTCTTTTCTTCCACCCCCTTCACTGTGCAAGTGTTTTAAAGAAAATTCCAAACTTCATGTCATCCTTATATCCTGTGTTTCTTTTTTAATTTTATGTTTTCTTTCCTGTCCTTAAGCATATTTGTTTAACATTGCCAATATCTTACCTTTCACCTCTGTCTCCCTTTATATAAAATAGTAAATATAAAATAATCATCTCTCCCTTCACAAGATAATAGTCCTTTGTTTTCTTCCTCAAAGTATCCCTATAGTTCATGGCTTTCTCTTAACTCTGGTAGCCTATTCAGGCCTCAAGGGATCTGTTGCACATTGTGCTGAGGGGTCAGTGGATGGGTGGGAAGAGAAGTGGAGGGTAGGAGTGAGGGAGTGGGGGGTGACGGAAGGGGCGCGATTTCTCAAATTTCGGCTTCCTTTCAAACTTCCTTCCTATAAGAAATACTAATCTTGTCTCTCTTTACTTCTAACTTTATGCATCATGCATGTCTAGACTTTTTCGGGTAACTATTGGGTCCTCTGATTTACCCTAAAATCAGAAGTGGGTTTGAAGATGCTGAGAGCATCAGGGTAGAAGACAATGTTTCTCAAACCTTAGTGTGCACAGAAACCCCTGGATGGCTTGTTAAAACACAAATCCTGAGCTCCCTTCCCCAGTTTCTGATTCAGTAGATCTAGGGTTGGGGTCTGAGAATTTGCATTTCTGCAAGTCCCCAGGGGATGAGTAGTCCAAGAAGCCCACTCTAAGAACCATTGATCTAGTAAAAACTTTTTGGTTATATAAAACTGAAGAAGAATCCTTATTCTGTGACCTTGGGCAAGTTACTTAACCTCTCAGATTTAGTGTCCACATCTGTGATCAACAAATGTTCACTCCTCCTGTGCTAATAATGACCTGCTGCTTTGAAGAGCAAAACCTCACCTTTCCTTCATGTTGTTTTGTTCGTGGCTAACTGGAAGTGGTTTTGCCTATATTCGCCTTTCAGAATTCAGTTACCTTTCTCATGTAGAGCTTTGGGTAAACAAAAATAAATGTTGAACTCAGAAGACTGTACTCCAGTCTTGAAAAGAAGGAATGATGAAGAGATAGCTAGTTCATTCATTCAGCAAATGTCTATTGAATACCTATGGTTACCAAAAATTCCCCAAGTTTGGCTGCTTACTGCTTGAAAACCAATACTCTAGAGAAAGGTGTTGGGTGGAGAGGAAAGCTTGCTTTATTCAGGAAGCCGGCAGTCTGGGAAGATGGCAGAGAAATATCTAAAGACCGTCTCCAAAGTTCTGGTTCAAGCAAAGGAGTTTTAAAGGAAATTTCTTTAGTAATAGATGATGCTTCTTCACATCAGACTCCTGGACACCAGCAGCTGGTCATAACTACCTTGGAGACATTCTTCCTTCCTTTAAACCAAACTCGTAAATTCTCCTTGAGACCCTGAAGTTATTGTCTCCTGCTTGACAAAGAAACAGTACATCATTACACAAAATTATACACAAAATTATAATAATACACAAAATTATACTGCGAGAACAGAAGGAGTTGAGCAAGAACAGTTAACATGTGAACAAAGGCCTAATTAAGAGTTAAATTATTTAATTCTAGTGATATGGAAAACATAAAGAAATCTAAGATGGCTACTCTGTCCTGGAGGAATTTTTTCCAACCTCCTCTCCTTGGAACCCTACCTTTCCTGCTCGTGCAAAACAAAAGACCACTAAGTATGCGGAAGTAATTAATGTATAAATCTACTTGCCTGCCTTCGTTCAGGGCTCAGACTCTGGAAAGTGACTCCTCTGAGCTCGCCAGCATAAATAAACCTCTTTGGATTCTTAGTTTGCTGAGTGCCGCTTGGTTCTTCTGGGTACACGGCCAAAATCCATAACACTAGCTGCCAAAGTTGCTGGGAGCATTAAAATTACAAGGGGCTTGACTACACTACTATGTGCCATGCAGTTAGACTGGATCATTGTCCTTAGGGAATTTTGGATTCTAGTGGGGAGAGTAAAAAGGAAACAATCTTGGTGGGGCCCTCATAAGAAAAATACAGTGAGGAGTCAGTCAAATAATAATTTATATTATTCTCTCACAGTTCTGGAGGCCAGAAGTCCAAAATCAGTTTCCTTGGGCTAAAGACAAGGTGCTGGCAGGACTATGTTCTTCTTGGAGACTTTAGGGGGAAATCTGTCTTCTTGTCTTTTCCAGCTTCTAGAGCCACATCCCTTGGCTCGTGGTTCCTTCCTCCATCTTCGAAACCACCAGTGTCGTACCTTTAAATCTTTCTCTCATCACCTTACCTTCTTATTCTGTTGAATCAATAACTGGAGATAGTTTGTGAGCAATGAAGAATATAGGTGCAGGGTGGAAGCTGATCCAGGAAGGATGGGAAAAATGTCTAAAAACTGTGATTTCGATCTGCCACAGGTGTTCCATGAAGTTGTGTGGTCATGCAGCAAAAATGATAAACATTTACTGGAAGGTTTTCACGTGCCAGCTGTTTTATGGGCATTTTTCCTTTCATTCTCACAATAACCCTTTGAAGAAGGTACTATTTTACACATAGAAAAATCTGAGGCTCAAAGTTCAACTTACCCAAGATCACAGAGTTAGTAAGTAAGAACACCAGGATTACAAGTATTAAAAAACAAAACTCGACTGAGTAAATTTGAAGACTAATTGGCTTTATTATGTACATCATGAATTGGGTAGCATTCCATCTAGCAAGCAGACTGGTCCTGTGAGGCGTTGTACAAAATGGAAGGTTTTCATAGGCAGAAGGGTGGGGCAAAGGAGTTATTAACAAAAGAAAAGAAAGGATTATTTTTATACCAGGATATCCCCTTTTGGGGTGAAGGGAATGGCAAGGGATTTTTTTCTCTTGAATTGCCTTTTCTTTGTGGGGCTGGAGAGAATGGGGTGGGCCCACATGACAGATTACCTCATCAATGTTGACCAGAACATTCCACCCTGGCTGATTAAGGTTATGTTTCTGGGAGAGGTTAACACTACAATTAGATCAGGTATCGAATCTAGATTTGATAGCATGGGCTTTCAGCATGAGTGAAGCCATTTTGGGCCTGTGGTTTTCTCTTTTAACACAAGGCAGGCAGCTTGTCTCCAAAGAAGAACCCTAAAGAAAGCTTTGCTACGCAGTCTGTGGCCTAGAAGCATCGGAATCACCTAGGAACTGGTTAAAGATTCAGACTCAGGCTCCACTCTAGACCTGCTGAATCAGAACCTGCATTTTCATAAGAGCCCCAGTGATGCAAACACACGTTAAAGTTGGAGAAGCATTCCTGCCAAGGACTGCACTAGAAATGCAGTGAAATGTCATTTTCAGCAGCTGTGGAAGGTGGCAGAAGTATCTTTCTCTTTAGTGTTTGCTCTAACAAGATTAGGGAGCCCAGTTAGTCTGATAAGTCTTCATTTGAGTGAGCAAATAACAAGTTAAAAAAAACATTCCTAGTTTTTGTCTTCAGGCCTAAGGTAGGATACCACGATGCATGCTAAATACCAGTTATTTATCTTCTAGGTGCTAAAATATGTGCTGACTCAGTATATATCATCTCTGTGTGCTGCAGGGCCCAGGGTGATAAATTATCAATGAAGGTTATTAAATTACCACACTTGCTCTTATATCAGGTGCTAGTGTTAGGCACATTTTGAACACTGCAATTATTGCACAGCAAGCAGAGAAATATGATGATTGTGCTTATAAAAGATGCTTATTCACTGAAGCTTGTTTTTCTCTGGGTCCTTGTTAGGCTGGTACTCTATTTCTAAATCTTAGAGTGTGTGCTTTTGACAGAATCAAGAAATTGAATAAATAGAAATAGAAGATAGCTAGTAGACTAGTGTTTTTCATGGATTATTTGCATTGGAATTGCTTGGTGCTAGTTACAAATATAGATCTTTAGGCCTCACCTGGAAAAGTCTCTAAGGGTGATATCAGAAATTTTTAATTTTAACAAGCTTATCAGGCAATTCTTACATAAATGAATCTTTGAGAATTACTGTTGTATACTATCTATTATAGTATGGGTGAGGAATCAGAAAAAGACAGCAGTATAATGACTTGCCTAAAATTTCAGTGCCCCACAAATAGTAACATTTCCCATTTTACACACACACACACACACACACACACACACACACACACACACACACACACACACACACACAGTATAGTAGAAATGGCTGGCTTTTTAGGACAGACTTTTAGATCATTAGTGTCTAATAAAGGCAGGGCTAGCTGATTGTGAGTGGCTAAATGTGAGCTAGGAAATTAAGTGCTAAATAAACAGTAGTTAAACTTTAAAAAAAGATCTCTCATGTGTTAGATATTAAATGACCATTTGTCACCAGGCATGCCAAATCCACAGGGTTTTACTAGAATTTAGAGTTAAGGCAACAGGCTGAGTTCCTTGAAAGATCTGATACAATGTCACAAATTGCCAGGAGGGGACAGCAGAGAGCTGCCGAGTGGCCTAAAGAGGCCAGGTGAACCAAGGTTATCAATTAGGAAGATGTTAGAATAGCAGCCAAAAACTGGCCATCCCAAGACTGTCTATTAAAGACCCTTCTAAACCTGACAGGCTGAATGAAGCTTAGCCCTAAACGAGGAGGGCTGGGTTTAAAGCACGGGTATTTACTTCTCATGAAAAGAGGCAATGCCCAAGCTGGTGGGCAAAAGCGAGGAGCTAAAGGCAGAAATGCAAGCTGGGTGAGTCAGAGTAGGGTGAGTGCTGGGTGACTGTGTCACAGTGAGGTGGTGGGACCATCTGGAAGCTAATGTGCTGTCAGGGAATATCAGCTTCTTAGGCAATTATACTGACTTACAGTATTTTAGGGGCCACGGCCCTGGTACAATCAGGAAACAATAGGGCTTTTGATGAAAAACATCTCATAACCAGATCTTTAAAAAACACGGAAACTAATCCCTTATTTGAGAAACCCTTTGGTAGTGAGATCTTCAAATTCTGGTTGGAAAATGCACTAGCATTAAAAAAGAAAAAAAAAAAAACCTTAAGGAATACAAGACAGGACATGATTAAATATTGCAATTACGGTATAATCAATACTTGTTCAAGAAGCTTCAGTGAAGGGAGAGATCAATGAAGGTTTGAGTGGCCAAGGAAGGCTTCTTTAAGGACATGGAATTTGATCTGAGCCTTAATGGACTAGTACAATTTACAAAGACAAGGAGGACACTTAATGAGCCAAAGGAGAAAAGCTCTGTCTGTTTGCAGGCCTGTGAGAAGGCCACCTGCTTACATGAGGATGCCTGGCGGTGGGCTGGGAATTAAAGACACTTGTTTGACCTTGCTTAAACTTTGTTTTGTTTGATGGTTTCCAACATGTTCTGAAGGAATAAAGTCTAGCTTCTTCAAGCAACAGGAGAGCATCATTTTCTTAGAGGAAATAAACTTTGATGCACATGCACGTGACACAGGTAGCTCGCAATGAGAGCCGGGTAGGGAATAGATACTGCCTGACTTCTTTTAGTTGGGCACCGTAATCTTGACTCTGAGAAGGTAGGATCTGTTCAGTACATGTCTGGATATATAAGATTATACCTAGAATTGTATAAAAATGATAAAAAATTGTATTGAGAATTCCCAAAACCATATTCTTTACTGAGAACTAGGTACAGTTAACTATGCACTTGAGAAATAAAAAAAACACAAAGGTCTTTCACCCATAAACGGCTGGTGATTATTCCTTACAATTGTGGTCCAGATGGTAATTATGATGTAGTTAGGTAAGTGATCTTTGTATATCCCATCTCTCCTGAGATGTTAGATTCTTGCTTTTTATTACTAATCACTGATAGATTTTTTGTCTTTGTTTACATACTTGTGTAAAAATATTATCTCCTTTTCATTAATTTTTATAAAGGGCTTCATGTCTCTCTAATATATTCCATAAAGCATTAGCCTATATTTGGGTTGTCGGCACAGCAGGTTTTGTTTCTCCAAGGTAGAATATTCCAACTTTATTTATATATATATTTTTTGGTCTGAGCAACTTGAAAGAAGAAACACTTTCCCGTAAGTAACAATGGCTCTCTGCGGCAGTGATTCTCATGGGAATGGAGATGGGGTTGGGGGCAAAGTAGGAAAGGACATATCACTCACCACCAAGGGAAGTATCACAGAGATCCTGAGACATCTCTCGCTCCGCCTCCCGTGGTGCTCTTGGCTAAGAGACATTGCTGTAACCGCAGGATCTGGGAAACTGGTGTGTGTGTGTGTGTGTGTGTGTGTGTGTGTGTGAGTGTGTGTGTGTGTGTGTTGCAGTAATCATTGTTTAGTGTTCTATGTCTGCTGTTGGTTTGGGAGGAATATTGGTATTTGACCTTTTGATAGGTCAAATCACTTCCCATTTGAGATCCAAGGAAAGCGGGTTTCTCATTAGATATCCCAAGGATGCTGGGATGGGAAGGTATTTCCTTCTAGGACATTCCTCAGGGTGTCAGGGTATCCATAAAAAATTATTTGAGGAAGAGAAAAGGGGTAAAGTTAGGGTCAGTTGTCTGAAGTTCCATATGAAAGGAAGGTTAACAGAAAAAGTCAACTACTTGTCGGCATTTACTACCTCTAAATGGCTGAGTTGTTCAGAATAATTACCAAATCTGAAATCACAGTGGAATCCAGTTAAGTTCAGGTCATATTAACAGAGTTGAGTTGCCTATCTTTGTAGCTGGAATTGCACACTACGTGCAGAGTAAATAGTTTATTTCTTAATTAACTAATCTGATCCACCCAGGTAGATCCTAATGTTCAGTCCAATGGAATAATTTTAGTTCAATCCAGTAATTTAATCATCTCTATAAGTTTATGTTTTTTTTTTTTAATATAAACTCTCTTCCTGTCCCTATTCATTGTGCCTCTTCAAAGTTGTGACGAGTATTTTGGTGGTTGTGATTTGTGTGACTTTGGCTGGTGGTGTGGGCATGGGATTCTTGCACTGTATTGTTTTCTGGAGGAGCTCCAATCTCTGTGGCAGAGGGACTGAGTCGAGATGCTCCCTGGCATTGAGAATTCCAAGGTCAACAAACTCCACCAGAAGGGTATTCAGATGATGTCTGCTGCTGAGCCCCAATAGTCTGGCCTCACTCATTGCATCAGATTCTTGAGTTTACTTAGCCCTCACCCTGGTTCTTGCTGTGCTGTGGGTACCCCAGAAGTTTGGGACTCCCTATTAGGATGCTTCTGTGAAGCTCCCCAGGCTGACTCTCAGGGACTTTGGGGATCTTCAGCCATCGTCTAGGGGACCAAAGGCAGCTTTGGAGAGTTATGGAGAACTATCCTCTATCTAATCATGTCTCATTATCAGGTTTTGTTTGAGATAGGGTGTCCACATTGGTTATTTTCATTCCAGCGTTGGAAATCACAAGCTGAACAGAAGTTCTTTCCTTTCTGGAAATTCCCTTCCTAATAAACTTCTAGTCTCTGGGACTCTAGTCCAAGTAGGGGAGACTGAGGTACATTTTACCTTCTTTTGCCTCCTTTGTTCCTTCCACTGTCCCTCAGGTTGTAAGGAAAAAAATTTGGGTTTTATATCTTCTCTTCGTTCTACCTTAGAGCAGCAAGCCTCATGGTGAGCCATTAAATGTGCAAGGAGTAGCCTCCCTGTGGTGTATTGTCAATCAATGTGTGATCCATGGACCTGCAGCATCAATATCATCTGGGAGCTTCTTAGAAATGCAGAATCTCGGGCCCCACTTCGATCTAATGGTTTTGAATCTGCATTTTAAACAAGATCTCCCGGTGACTTATGTGAACACTAAGGTTTGAGAAGCACAGGTGTAGAATAAACTATATCATCTAGCTCACTTAGGCTTAGCCCTTAGCAAGTTAGTAGAAGTTAAAGAGATTTAAGAAATCCTTTTTCTCTTGAAAAAACTTGCTTTTACAGTCTATTAAGTTGCTGCAAAATTCTATTTTGGAATTCTGAAGCTCGTTTTTGTTTTCGTTTGTTTGTTTTTGCACTCTTGTTATAATAATTATTAACCTTCTCAAGGGAAATAGATGTTTCTGATAGACTATGGGAATTTCAGTATGAGGAAATGCAGAAGAGAAAGTTACTTAAACATGTTAAAATATTTTCCCTTATAGATTTTGAAAAAAGGAAATAAAGATGAGCTGAGTAAAACAGTTAAGTTGGTGACAATATAATTTTTATACTTGTTTTTCTTTTATTACTTTACTCTGGTGCTGTGTAGTTTGTAAGTAGAAAGAAAATTTAATTGATTTGTGTCACTATATTCATGCTTCCTAAAGTGTTTTGCCAAAGTGCTCTAAATAGGTGGGCTTCATAATTAGTTTGCAAATGCCGTAAACTATGTATTCTTTGTGGAGACTTACAGTAACTGTTATCATTATAAAGTCCTGCTGCCAAGTCTCGCAAAGGAATCCTTCTGAGATAAGCTAATGGGGGTTCTTAAACCTCATTTATCTGTGGAACTGTTTCATGTCATATCCATTAGCCTAATGTAAGACCTAATGTGTTCTCTAGAACATGTTTTTAGAATATTCCAATCTAAAATAAACCCCTTATATTAAATATATGGTGATTGCAAAGTCTAATTGGTGGTGTCCCCAAGTTCTACCTGGTGGCTTACAACTTGTCCAAATGACCCAGATCCTTTTCACTCACCAGCAACGTCAAGGCCCTTAGGATCTACAGGGCTATCTAGGCAATGCCTCCTTTTCCCCTTTGTCTTAGAACTGGCTGCTCTGCCCTAGATGTCTATTTTTGTACCTAGTCTTGTTTTCTGCCTATTTAATCAGCCAATTCCTTGATACCATGGATTGTCAATTCATTTTCACCCCAGATGCTTCCTCTTAGATCTCTTTGAAATTGAGAACCAACAGATGATAGAGAAGCTGACATCTCCCACTTACAAACCAGCTCAGGCTCCCAGGCCTAGTTCCTGACACTCCTGCTGACAAGGAGAGTTGGACAATTACTGAAGTAACCTGCTATAATGAGTCAGCACTGACTGCCTGATGACAGCAGCAAGAGGCAAAGACATGCCTTTGCAAATCCAAAAGGAGGACACATACTCTGCAAAGGATTTGTGTCATTTCCTGGCATAGTCTTGGAAAAATTTTCAAATTCTCAGTGACTAGTCTTTTAATTTCAGATTCTTTCTGGTAACATTGTGTAGATAAAGCATCTGATGGAGTCTTAGAAATTCTTTCCTTTTTGTCTTTCTCACAGTGGAAAGAACCTCATGAGTACTGTGTTTGAAAATCAAGCCTCGTTCTATAGTTACATGTATAGTCAATTGTGTATAGATTAGCATGAAGTGTATTCCATGGAACTAATTTGGTAGATATTAGTCAGAAGAGAGTCCTGCGGTCAAAAAATGTTGGAAATTGCTGGGATGGTAGTTGAAATATTGGTGGAGTCAGAGTGAGATGAAAGGAATGCCAGAAAGCTAATGAATTGTCAGAAGGCAGTAGAATTACACACTTATGCTCAAGCCACAGCCTCAGAATGGGTGAGATGTACTTCTCTCTCCCTTGACTAGATGTCTTTCTTTGGCCAGTGGGATATTGGCAGACGTGACATGAGCAGAGGCTTGAAATATGTTTGTGCAAGAGCTTCCCCTGGGTGGCCTCAGCCTCTTCAGTCTGGGTCCCAGAATGAATACTCCAGAAGCTGATCTGACTCCAACCCAAAGCCCAAAGCCAAGTCCAGCCAACCTTCCTCAGCCTGAAGCAGATGTACACAACTGAGCCTAACCTAGCTCAGCCAACATGAAGACTTGTGAGTGTTAGAATAAATGGTTGCTGTAAGCCAAGGAATTTGGGGGTTGTTTGTTATGCAGCACTGTTGTGGCAATAGCTGGCTAATATACTTGGTCAAACAAAATTAAACAATTTCTTTATTGCATTGTTACTTAGAGACCTTCATCTTCTATATGCATCTTTAATATGACCATAGAATGAATGGCATTTCCCACTGGGCCTTTATTTTTCAGAGCAATTTGTGATACCTAGGCAAGTATAGAGATAACCAGAGTTGGCCTCTAGGGGGAGGGTAATTAACTTTCCCCTGCCCTCTTCCCCCTAATGCAACACACACACACAGAAGTTCACCCCGATATGAATAATAGATAATATGATGGGTTGTAGCCACATGGCTATTGGGTCATGGTGTTAGGAAGACTAGTTTGGGGTGTGGAGAGGGGAAAGGTGAAATTTTTGAGATTGCTCCATATCTTCATGCACATGGCTATTAATATATCTATAGCAAATACTCGCTCTTTGGGAAATAGATATAAAAGACAACATGAAATGGGGAAAACACATGATCTGTCTGTAGTAGAGATGACACCTAGCTTTAAGGAAGTAGGAATGGAAATATGAGGTGTGACAATAAAGTCATCTAATTACCACACCCACTAGTCCACTGAGGTATGTTTCCTTCTAAGTTTTTCTAATGAATCCTTTTTTGTTACAAGGGCTGCTTGGAGCTGCCACCTCACTGGGAGGAGCCTCCTGCCTTGAGAAAGCCTGGGGTGGGTGACCCTGGGTCGCTCTGCAAGAGGTCTCAAGGAGAAATGCCCCGTTTCCCTCCTGGGTGCACATGTTCTTGGGTTTCTATTTCCTTGTCTGCTCTTGCCATCAGCCTGATGAAACCTAGATGATAAGATAAAGAGACTAAGGAGGCCATTTGCTTCTAACCTTTGGGACAGGAGTTGGAAAGCCATTTTCTTTTTTCCAGAGCCACAAGTAAATATTTTAGTTTTTTCAGGCCACATAATTTGTATCAAACCACTCATTTCAATCATTGCAATGTGAAGGCAGCCATAGATACTACTTGAATGAATGAACATATCTGGGTTCCAATAAAATTTTACTCACAAACATAGGTGGTGGGATAAACTTGGCCCATGGCCACAGTTTGCTGACCTTTGCTTTGGGCAATGAATGATCTTTTACAACTAACACACCACAGTGCTTTAAGCCAAACAAAACACATTTAAAGAAAGTGCCTTTTTCTGCAAGTTCCCCTCTGCACATCTTACTCATGAACTTGTGGTACAAAGTGTTGAATTTGCAAATTCTGGGCTTATGTCATCTTTCTCTGCCTTTTCCTTTTTCACAGACAGGACAAAAAATAACTTGTGATGCTCCTATGAGTTAAGCTGTATCCATAATAATTTTGCCCATATTTTGCAGATGCTTGACATTTACTTTTGAATTTTCTACAAAAGACATACTGGAAAAAAATTCAGTAGCAAAATAAATTGGAGCAAATTAAACATTACAACTTAATTAACTGCAAAAAGGCAAGTCGAATTTGCAAGATAATTATCACAAGACAATAAGACACTGGTGTATTACTCGTGCATTAGAAGGGTAGTCAGCGTATTTAGCATTGTGGTAGGTCAGTAGGGATTAACTAGGAATTCAAGTTCACACTAATGAAACCTACACCATCTGCATAATAGCCTTCCCGCATTTCTGTGTGTTTGAAACTTTAATAATGCTACCTTAGAACATGGCCCAGATTTTTTCCCTTTTATGAATCTCCTAAGTTTTGTGTCACCACTATTTCTTATAGAATAACTGCAGGTAGTGTTGTTTAAGCAAGCTGAAATAGAGTTACACAAGAACTCATTCCTGCTGTTTCTGATCCACTTAATTGCCAACTTCGCCAGATCACCTATTAGGTAACACAAAACTTTTCTAAAGAAACAGAGCCCAAATCAAGGGAGGATATTTGATTGTTGCCGGCATGTGGCTGCATTTTTCTGTCTTTGGGCACCAATGGATTCATTTTCAGGCTCTCAAAGGGAAATAAGGCTCAGGCGCCTTCCTCCCTGAGTTCCACAGCAAGCAGCTTCTCCAGACACTATGGGAGTATGAAAATGGAAGCCGAGAATTCTGGCTGCTAATTTATAAATCTCTATCTTAAATTCTACCCTATTGGCTCTCCTGAACTCTGTGAAATCTAATTAGACAACTTTCTGTCTGATTTTCTCCCCAGATCTTATGTGCCTTTTGTATCTTCTCATTTTGATGCCTAATGAGCAGAATTGGGCTCATGCTTATCAGCTGGTCTTCTTGAGGTCTACAAAGCCACTTCCAGAGAGAAAAGTCACAGGTAACGATTCCAATTAAAAAAATGTGGTAACTTTCTCCTAAAAAAACCCAAAGCAGTAGCCTGGGTTACATTTGCTCGGGATTAGTTTTTGCTTTCAGTACCTAAAACAGGGAGGCTTTCCAATGAAATCAAACAAAAATGTCGTCTGACTAGTTTGTTAAAGACTTTAGAAATGATCCAAACAGCACAAAGTAAATTATCATTGCTTCTTCTATTGCATTTTTATGAGAGTAATATCTTGTGTGACCTAATGAACCTATTAGAAGGGATGCATTTAAAAAGACAGTCTATGAATATCACGTATTGTGTCTAATAAAGTTATAAGGTCAGATTTTGTTTGCCTTCTTTAGGGCATCCACTGTCTGTCTATCTCACTTTTACTACCAGCTGTTTGGACAATCCACCTTTTTTTTTTTTTGGTAAGATTTCACTCTCCAACTTGAGTGTTATCCAGCTTCACGTTACCTAAGCCAATCAAATCATTGCATGCTTTCTGGCTACCAAGATGAGTTTTAATTGGGTCACAGGCTCATTATTAAGCCAATGAAATATCTTTGGGATATGGGATATCTGAGACATATGGGGTAGAGTTAAGTGTTCTTTTTGCTGGATTTGAATAGAGGTCAATGCATCTCTTCGTGCCGTTGTAGCCATGTTGCTCTCATGCAAATGCTAAGCATGAGTTCAACACCTAGAAGGCAGAGACAAGAAATAAAGAAGGAAAATGATTTCTGGGGACATCATTGGAACTTTGATCAATCCACACATGATTTCCTCATAGATTTTTTAATTATATAAAATTTAATAAATTCCCTTTTTGCTTAAGGCACTTTTGGTTATGTTTTCTGTTACTTGTAAGCAAACACAGCCGAAATATTTAGATCTAGATGGCCACTGCTCATGCTGAAAGGAACCTGAGGGATGATCCCTTTCAATACCTTATTTTTAGGATGCAGAAGCCAGGAAGATGGGACACAGACTTGGCACTAAGTTGGCTGGTGGTGAAGGCACATCTAATATCTGAGTCTCTTTCCTTTCCTGCCTCTACATTAAGAGCTATATTTACCATTAGGAGATGAGACACGTTCAAAAAAATTGTTCAATCTTTTATTTTCATTCAAATATGCAAGTTCTGATGTCAGTTCTTACTTTTATCTTCTAAATAAAATCACAACTAAAACAAGTAAACAAACAAATAAAAAAAGAGTTATTGAAATAGGCCCTTGGCTTGTCAATTTGAGTTGAAACCATAGTTGAAAACAAATGACTACATGATGCCTCTGTTGCCTTGAACCTGGGCACTGATCCTACCCACTAGCAACAGATCACTTGACTCTGACCCCAGTTCCCACAGTGACTTCTGTCCTGCTCAGCCCCTGGGATCTGGGGATCGAGCTCCCATTCCATCTCTCCTGGAGTCGACCTCTGTTCAGGAAGGTATTTTCTCTGCTTTGGGCCAAGCCTCTCTCCTCCCCAGGGATGATACAAATTTTTGTTTCTAGTCACACCTCCCTTCCACTCCTCATTGAACTTTCTTCCCAGGACTCTTTACATATGGTTAGACCTCTGATTCTCCTTATAAACCTCTGCTTCTGGTCCCTTCTGCTTCATTAAAGGACATCTGCAATAGTTTCCCACTCAGATGGCCCCTGGGACTCCTCTGACTGTTCTCTTTGGGAGCACTGGAATATTTCTTATTCACAAATAGAACAATTACTCTATTTTCTACTCTCAGAAGACTTCAGCTTATGCCGATGTTCTGAGGGCCTGATTGGATTTACAAACTTAAGAAAAAGTAAATACGAGCCAACATTTAAAAACCTGTAGATTTTATAGCACAGATATCCAGGTTTAGGTTACTATTTAAAAAATGAGATGATCTGGCAACAATGTTTCCCCAGTGTACCATTTCACAAGTGGTGGATGTGAGAGATTCAGGTGCCCCCTTCAGAGAGTCCCTAGCATTCCCTATTGTCTAACATCCAGCTCTATGATGCCTTTACCTCTTCTATTGTCCAGTAGTCCTATTTGAGTCTGTAATCTCTTCCCAAATTCAATCATTTGAATCCTGTTTTTATCTCAATTGTGACTCATAAATGTCTCTTATCCTCAGGGAAGATACACTTTTGAAGTTCTATGTGCACTTTCAGAAAAAAAAAATATAGTTAATTAGTTAGTTGTCCTTAGTTTTTTATTTGCATATCCTGTACATATATAACAGTATGTTTTGGATTATAACTCTTTAAGCACAATAGGTGCTTAGAAATATCTCTTGAATTAGTGTTATGATGTAGCTACTATGTGCAAGTAAAGCATAATGCAGTTTCTCAATGAGTGGTCCATAAACTGCCCATTTCAGAATTACCTGTGGTGCTTGTCAATGCTTGTTAAGTATATAGATTCCTAGGCCCCCTCCCAGATCTACTGTAATATATGATCTAGTGTGAGGCCCTGAATCTGCATTATATGCACGCATAGTTAGAGACTCAGCTGTCCTGACTGGGCAATGATGATAGCACTATGCTAGTGGCAGTGGCCTGAGCAGAGTGAAGAAAGTGTATTCCAGAAGGAACAGCACCTAGAAGTTCTGTTGGCCCGCCATATGCACAATAATTTGCATAGCATAACAAGAGCCAGCCAGGAGGTATGTCAGCCCATCAGCGTGGGCCAGGGTTAAAGGACAGTGTGGCCAGAGAGAGAGAGACAGGACTTGTCTCAGGCTAAGTTCCGTGGGAGGCAGACTGAGTTGGAGACTTGAATGCAGAAAGTTTATTGGGCTGTGTTCTCAGTATCACCCCTGTGGGGGAGTGAAAGAGACAAGAATGGGAAGGAAGAGAAGTTGAACTACAGTACAATCACAGCAAAGTCTCGATCAATCCTGCAGGGGGTGCTAGAGCAGGAACTTTATAGTGGTCCTGGATTGGGCCAAGTAGACTGGGCCTTTAAATTCCCCATAACCAACCGCTGGATGTGGGTGACTTCTGAGAAGACAGACTATAGCTTAAGTAAGGTGGCTTTCTTCAGCTGAGAGAAGTCTCCATAGAGGGACTCAGCAGAGCACTTTCAACCTCCACATTCCTAGCATCGAGAACTGTGACTACTTTAGTCCCAAAGGGGACAGTGCAGGCAACACACAACAGCATCTACTACAGCAAGGTTCGGTGCACTGTGGCCCATGGGCCAAATGCAGCTTGCCATGTGTTTTAGTAAATAAACTTTTATTGGAACACAGACATGCTCAATTCTTTCATATTGTCTATGGCTGTTTTCCCGCTACAATGGCAGAGTTGAGTGGTTATGTCTAAAATATTTATTCTCTGGCACTTTAAGAAAAAGTTAGCTGCGGACACCTGGGATAGAAGCAGCCCAATCCAAAGTGTCTTCTCCAAGAAAAGTTCTTCTAGATACTAGGGTGGGGTAGAAGGAGGGGAAGGCGAGCATAAAGGGAATGGTCCCACTCAGATAGGAGACCTCATTAAAAATTTTGCCTTAAGCCATTTTAGGTACCAGGAAGTAACCTCTTGGAGAGTCCACTGCAGTAACCTGCATCCTGGCTCAAGGTTTTTTCTTTTCTTTACATGATGAGGTCAAAGAAGGAGATCCATGATTATTTTACCCAGATGATGCAATTCGCAAGGGGCTTATATTTTTTGTATTTAAAAACTCATTTGCTATAGGAAAAGAAGGTGGTCAACTCAATCTCTCTTTCATTTGAACAGGGTGTGTGAAATAAAGGGTTTGGGATATCCTGGAGCCCTAAGGCCTGCAATAGAGGGCAGAGGAGAGCGCCAGAAGGGCCATGGCTCAAAGTCTCTATGGTTAGAGATAAACACATCTGAATGTCCAATCAGCCAAGATGTGCATTTAGAACAAATAAGGCCTCCCAAGTTCAAATAAGAGCTTGTTCATTTCAATGGAGTATGTGGTGCTTCTCCATTATTCACTTAACATAGGTAGTTTCTATAACAACGGTCTTAACTTAAATAGATGCATGCTCATCTCTTTGTTATGGAGGAAAACAATGTTTCAAAGACTGTTCTTCTTTGCTAATCACTTTCAAGATTGAAAAAGGTGCTCTGACTCATAACTTCTTAGGGGACTGAGCCTGTCTCACCAAGTTGCCTCGATGAGCTCTGAATTACTGTTTTGGAGCAGAACCCAGCCACCTGTGATGGCCAGAAACCCATTTCCCTCTGTGCAGTAGTGCAGTTAAATGCATGTGAAGTCTTGAGTCTGGGCCGAGATAGTTAAATATGCAAGACACTCAGAATATAGATGGCATCCATGAGCCCTTTAGCAGGGCAGGTGGGAGAGAAGGTTGTGGATGAAAAGTAAGCTTTTGAAGGATAAAGGTAGCATTTTTTAAATTATGACAAAAGACTATCTGCTTTAAGGTCACTTGGAGAGGTTGACTAAAAAAAAGACTCCTAGGCTCCAACTCAACGTTTCCAAATCTAATTCTAAGAGAGTGGCCTTTTTAAAAACAAGCTTTTCGGATGATTCTGTTGCACATAGTTTGAGGAGCAATGGCTTAGCTCATCTTTTGTTCCACTGCTATCTACCACAGTCCAGGGGAAAGTGTGTTTATATGACCATCAAAAATTTGTGGGGAGACAAAATCATAATGAGGGTTTGACATTTAGGGATATGGTGATACTGTTAGGGTTTATGATTTTAGGTATATAAACTGCAGATCTTTGATTCGTTCTTTCAAAATTCAGTTGGTACATATTTAAACATTTATTGACCACCTACTATGTTATAGGCATTGTGCTAGGCTTTGTAGGTTCCAAGAAGTATAAAAAAACCTCTGCTCTCAAGGAGTTCACAGTCTGGCAATAGCTTCCATTTCATGGATGACAGATTATGGTTCAAGGATATTAAGTAGCTTACAAAGATGGACTACTGCAAAGTGGCAGAACTGAGACTCAGTTCCAAACTCCTGAATCTCAGTCTAGCATTCTCTTGAGTCTACCTTCTATCATTTCAGATGTAATGATGCTCTTTTTAAAAACAAAATTAGACTTGGCTTGGCACATGCTAAGAACATGAAGAATCACACTCATTATATCTTACCATCGTTTTTATGTCGCAGCCATCTCTTTGGAGTCAGAAGTACTGCTATTGCTGGGAAATAATTCTCACTATAATCATGGTAAAGCTTTGAGACTTGCCTGAATGAAAGGACTATTTAAAATATGGTTCTTTGGAAACTTTCCTAAGTAAGCTCTCTTAAAAGGAGATCACAGAGAACAAGGTCAAGTACTACAGTGATGTTGAATAAGGAAAACGGAGATGAAGCCATTAAACGTGGGACTTAGGAGGCCATTAGTGACCTTGAGGTGAGCGGTTCCTGTCTAGTGGTGTGGACAGAAGCCAGAAAGCAGGAGAGGGAAGGAAAGTTGAGGGAGGAGCAAGAGAATCGAGCTGGGCTCATCGGATGATCAAGATAAATGGGGGCAGGTAAATGGTAGGAACTGAGGTTAGGAGAAAAACTTGGCCAAAGAAACAGGGAAATTGAGCAAAAGGAATGGAGGGTTAGAGCCAGAGTTGGGGTTATTTCCAGAGATGCAGAGCAATACCCAGAGGTTGGTGTTTACACTCACCCAGGTGGGCGGGCCAAGTCTCCTTACAGAGGGTGAGGCTCCATCGACAGCTCTGATGTGAAATCTCTTTCTAGAATTGATCTTTGACTCGTATTTGCACTTGTCCCTCAGAAGCCATCCACTTTCTGTTTCTCTGTCATTATCTTGCCCAGAGATTTGCCACCAGAATGGACTGTATATGAGGCACATCCCTCTGAGGAGCTTTTGCGGGTACAGCAAACCACAGTGAAATTGTGTGGTTTAAAACAACCACCATCTGCTTAGCACACAGTTCTGCAGATTGGATGAGTGAAGCTGGGCTCATACATGTCTGTGGTCAGCTGCTGGTCTGCTGGGAGGCTCTACTTTTGAGGTTTGGCTGGCTGTTGGCTGAGGCAGTGGGAAGTGACCAGGCCATGGATCTCTCATTATCCAGCAGGCTTGGCTCACATGGTGGTTTGGTGGGTCCCAAGAAAAAGAATGCAGTGTTTCTTAAGGCATGGTCTTGAAACTGACACAACATCACTTCACTGCATTCTCTTGGCCCAAACGAGTCATGACACCAGCTCAAACTCAAAAGATTAAGAAATAGAAGTTTGATGGGAGGACTGAAAAATGATATTGCAAACATGCGGATTCAGAGAGGGGAATAATTGGGGCCACTTTTGCTAACAATCTGCCCATTCCTCCCTCTGCTTCTGTGAGCAGGCAGAGCCCACCATATTGAAATGTAAGTTATATTTTCCAGTTTGCACAGAAAATCAGCTCCTCTTCCTGAGGAGCAAGGTCTGTCCAGGCATCTACTGAACAAATTGGTTACAGCAGTGGTTACATCCCTAGTGTTTTCTCTTAGGCCTAGAGAGCAGGCTTCTTGGTCCTGATTCTCTCCAACGTGCTCTGTAGTCCTTTGAACTTGAAATGCTCTTGGCAATGACTTACTACTCAAGGAAACCAGTGCTGGGAGGAATGTTTAACTCTAGCAGAAATGAACAATACAAAGCGGCAGTCAAGCCCCATGACATCTGAGAACATCCAATACAAAAATGTCATTTCAATACACTCCCTGATCTCCATCTCAGGAGATGACCAACAGTTCCACAAAACTGATATAATTAAGCAGTATACTCCCTAGGTGATGACCTTGGCCAGCCCTAATAAGAACCTTGCCTTCCTCCTCCACCATCACTGTGCTGATGGGAGCTGCCTTTAGGACTGCTTTGTAGTTGAACAAAGCTGTAGTTCGTGAACCCCTTCCACGGGATGACCCTTGAATGTCAAATATGCCGGTCGGTCCCTTTCCACACGGTGTACAGCCACCATTAACATTCCTTATGCGCCTTTTGTGAGAATCATAATTACAGAATGCATAATTAAGTGCTCCATCTTTCAAATGTTGAAAAAAAAAAAAAACCCAAGCATTCCACCTTTTGAGCTTGATTTTACTATTGGTGATTAGCGACATGATTCACTCTGAAAATGTGCTTTGAAGCATAGTTTTCACTTTTCAAATGTAACAAAAGGTTGGAAGGTCAGGACAGGTTGGACTTATTTTTTCCTATAGACATAGAGTTGATTGGAAAGCCCTTTCTTCTCGCCCTTTGTAACTTATTGTTCAGTTCTCTTGGGACTTGCAGAGGGTATCCCCTCCTCACTAACTGAGGTCAAGGTAGTGCATCAGAAAACACTACTGACATTCATGCAGCACTTTGTATTTAGTCAAGCTTGTTTACACCCATACCTCATTTAATACTCACAACAAGCCTTTAATAAAGGTGTTTTTACACTTAGAGATCCTGAAGTTCAAGGAGTCTGTGTGATTTAGAGTCATACTACTAACTAAAGGATGACTGGGGTCTTTGGCCATGGTCAGTATGATTCTAAAATCCCATATACTTCCTCTTACAACATATGGTAAGGGTGGGGGCTCAGCTGGATACGTTCTGTTTGGGCATGCCTTCGGGTACCCTATTTCATCCCTAGAATTTTCTCATGTCTGATACAGCCCAGTGCTGCTCTTTATGATATTTGGTGGTTGTCAGGTGGAGAGTGAGAGTAAAGTTATGGCAACACAAAGTAAACAGGTAAACTCATCCTTTAAAGGATACAGATGTAACACTCTTTGAATGTTGAGATTTGATGGTGGAGTGGGACCTTGTTTATAAGATAATTTCCCCATAAATGGCTAGAAAGTGTGGAGTAAGCTTCCATGGACATGAGGATGCTTCAAAGAAATTAGATATATGTATAAGGAAAAACTCTTGTTAGTTCTCTACTCACGTTCACAACACTTCTGATACCAGATGTGTGGGTTTTTCCAATTCTCTGACACTAGCTGTATGTCCTATAACTCAATTCAGTTCTGACATTATCTACTTGGAGTTAGTATCAGATTCCACAAGTTAAGGGCTCAGCCTCACAAGACTGCTCCTACCTGAGATGCCAATCACAAGTCCCAGGTTGTCACCTGCACTTCTGACCAACCAGCTACAAATCAGAGTTCCCATGACCCCCTCTGTGGGTTTCACAATTTGCTAGAACAGTTCACAGAACTTAGAAAAACACTTACATTTATCAGTTTATTATATAATAAAAGAGATAATAAAGAATATGAATAAACAGCTAGATGAAGAGATATATAGGGCAAGGTCTGGAAGAGCTTCTGTGGAGTTGGGGCATGCCAGACTCCTGGCAAGTGAATGTGTTCTCCAAACCAGAAGCCCTCCAAACCTTATTATTTAAGGATTGTTTTTTTTTCTTGAGGCTTCTCTCTGGAAAATGGAGGAGTAAGGCTGAAAGTTCTAAACTTCTGATAATAATTTGGACTTTTTGGTGACCAGTCCCCATCCTGGAGTCCATCAAAAGTTGCCTTATTAGAACAAAAGACACTCCTATCACTCAGGAAATTATAAGAGATTCAGCAGTTCTGTGTCAGATACTCTCATCACTTAGAAAATAACAAAGGTTTTAGGAACTCCGTGTTAAGAACTGGAGTCAAAGACCAAACACTAGCAGAAACCAATATTTCTCTTTCCTTCCTTCCTTCCTTCCTTCCTTCCTTCCTTCCTTCCTTCCTTCCTCCAAACTCACTCTGGTCATAGAAGATTGGGAAATACTACATGCTACATCTCCTATCTAATATATTTGCAAATAGTTGGGTTTTGAAAATTCCTTGTAGATTTTGGATAATAGTCTTTTATTGACTGTGTCTTTTACAAATATTTTCTCCCAATATGTGGCTTGTCTTCCAAATTCTCTTGTGTCTTTTACAAATATTTTCTCTCAATATGTGGCTTGTCTTCCAATTCTCTTGATATTGTCTTTCACAGAAGTTTTTAATTTTAATGAAATCCAGCTTATCAATTTTTTCTTTTGTTGATTGTGTCTTTGATGTTGTACCTTAAAAGACATCACCGTACCCATGGTCATCTAAGTTTTTTCTTCTAGGAGTTTTATAGTTCTGCATTTTACATTTAGGCCTAACACCCATTTGAGTTAATTTTTGTGAAAGTTGTAAGGTCTATGTCTAGATTCATTTTTTTGCTTGTGAATGTCCAGTTGTTCCAGCACTTTTTATTGAAGCGACTATCTTTACTCCACTGTATTGTCTTTGCTCCTTTGTCAAAGATTAGCTGACTACATTTATGGGGGTCTCTTGCTGGTCTTCTTATTTTGTTTCATCGATCCATTTGTCTATTTTCCCCCAGCACTACACTGTCTTCATTACTGTAGTTTTATTATAAGTTTCCAAGTGGTAGCATCAATTCTCCAACTTTGTTCTTCTTCAATATTGTGTTGGCTATTCCGGATCTTTTGCCTTCCATATAAACTTTGGAATCAATTCATCGATGTCCATGAAACAACTTGCTGGGATTTTGATTGGGATTGCATTGAATCTATAGATCAAGTTGGGAAGAACTGACATCTTGACATTATTGAGTCTTTTTCTCCATAAATATGGAATGTGTCTCTCTTTATTTAGTTTTTCTCTGATTTTTGTTTATCGGAATTTTGTAGTTTTCCTTATGTAGATGTTGTGCATATTTTGTTAGATTTATTCCTAAGTATTTCATTTTGGTTGGGGGCTAATGTAAATGAGATTGTGCTTTTAATTTCAAATCCCACTTATTCACTGTTGATATATAGGAAAGTAGTCAACTTTTATGAAATATTTGTTTTAAAATAATTTTGTACAAAGTATGTTCTTGATCACAATGAAATTAAATTAGAAATTAACAACAAAAAGAAGTTTGTAAAGCTCACAAACATGGAAATATAAAAACACTGCTAAATAACCAATGTGTCAAAGAAATACAGGGGAAATAAAAAATACTTTGAGATCAATGAAAATGAAGACACAACATACCCCAAATTATGAGATGCAGCTGAAGTAGTGCTTGGAGAAATATTTATAGCTGTAAAATGCCTGTGTTAGAAAAGAATAAAGATCTGATATAAATAACTTAAGCTTTTAATTTTAACACCTTGGGGGGAAAAAAAGGAGCAAACTAAACCTAAAGCAATCCAAAAGGATATAATAAAGATTAGGGCAGAAATTAATAAAACCGAGAACTGAAAAACAATAGAGAAAATCACCAAAACCAAAATAATATATATATATATTTAAAAAGACCAACAATATTGACAAATCTTTAACTAGATTGACCACGGGAAAAAAGGAAAGACTCAAATTACTAATATCAGAAATGAAGAGACATTGTGACTATCTTAGTCAGCTCAGAATGCTATAACAAAATACCATAAACTGGGTGACTTAGCAATAACAGAAACTTATTTCTCACAATAAAGGCTGGGAAGACTGAGATAAGGGAGTCAGCATAGCTGAGTTCTGGTGAGAGCCCTTTTGTAAGTTGCAGACAGCTGACTACTAATCCCTGTATCCTCACATAGCACAAAGAGCAGATTAGCTCTCCCGCTTCTTACTAATCCCATTCATGAGGGCTCTACCCTCAACACCTAATTATCAAAGGCCCTACCTCCACATGACACTGGGAACTGGATTTCAACATATGCATTTGGAGGGACACAAACGTGCAATCTTTAACACAAATCCTACAGAAGAAAAAAAGATATTAAAGGAATACTATGAACAGTCGTATGCCAATAAATCAGATATTTAGATAAAATGGACAAATTTTTAAAGACATAAACTACCAAAACTAAATCAAGAAGTGGAATATCTGAATAGGCCAATAATAAGCAAAGAGATTAAATTAGTAGTTCGAAAAACTAACCCCCTCCCCCCCCCCAAAAAAAAATCTCAGGCCCAGATGGCTTCACTGGCGAATTCTACCAAACTTTTACAGAAGAATTAATACCAATGTTTCACAAACTCTTCCAGAAAATAGAAGATGAGGAAAAATGATTCATACAATCTGTTTCTTCAGCTCCCAGCCGCACAACTTCGGTCCCTGGTTTAAAACTCATCCCTTACGTCCTGGCTTGCTAACTCACCACTTCGGTTTGGCTTTGGAATCCACATGTCTGAACTGTTCCTTTGGAGAATCCTGATGAGATGAAGCCCAAGATCTTAGATCTATTCCTGTCTCTTGGCTTGGGCCTCAGCGGACCAGACCCTGTCCAGACCCTGAGATGCAATCTCTATTACTTCCTTGGGTTAAGAAATGGTTTAGTTACTTAAGAGACATGGGGCTAGACTCTACTTCATCATAACTCTGGTTGTATATAAGTCAATTAACAGCCATAGAGACCCCTTCAGAGCATGTGCCAACTGGCTGGATCAGCTTCCAGATAGGATCTCTCTGGTAGCACCAGGTGAAAGAATGGGGTGCTACAGGGGTGCTCAAGCACATGGCTAGGTTCAGCCCTTCCCCAAGAAAATGATCCATCTTTAAGGGCTTCTTGATCTCAATAAGTAGGACATAAAGCTATGGCTGGCTTTATGGTCCAAATGAGAAGCTTCTTGGAATAAATTAATTCATAAGAAGGGCTGATGACAGTGTCTGGTATGTAAAAAACTCTCAGCAAATGTTAACCATTATCGTTCACCACTTTTGTGGTGCTTGACACTTAATGGAGACTCAATAAAAAATAACTTACCACTATTATCAACTCATGCTACCCTGCATACCCCACTGAGTTTATATGAAATCGGGAGAAAAAATAATCCTGTGGGCTCTTGGTAATCTGCAAGGCGCAAAACAAATGCAAGGGGAAAACTTCTGGTAATATCTGCATTCACGATTTTAAAAGAAGTATGTGGAAAAAGTAGTAGATATGTATAATAGTATTTTGACTGATTGATTCCTATAAAAGGTTATGAAATGTTCAGCAGGGTTAAATAATACAATTCTTGTGGTGGAATCTAACATTAGACCTGCTGTGGAATTAATGACTTTTAACGACATAAGAAAAACTTAACGTGTCTATATAAACATAGATTTATTATATGTTAATAATAGACATTCGAAGATGTACAATTTGAGACAATTATTCCTTGTACTTTCTTTCTCATTATCTTATTAAAATTGAGGGAGAAGACTACTTTTAAACTTGAAAGCTATATGAAAAGAGTCAGGTTCCCATTGTTTTTAATGTTCCCTAATTACTCTAGGGAAAGTCAGCCAGGGGCTAAGAATGTTTTATAAAAATAACCCCAAATCAGTTTGTTCTCTCTTGTTTCTGCCCCCACCTGCCTGGTGGGATCTTGGTTTCCTCCAAAGGGTTCTGGAAGTACCTGGTACAGGTTTCACACGTGTTCTTGGCAGCCCCACTGAAACTGCCTTTAGCCTTTTCCTCTCGTGCTCTGATCTGTTATGGTGATTTCTTCCACGTCCTGCCCTGCCACTCCTGATGGAGCTGTTGCTGTCTCAGTGATGCCCATCCTCATCCAAAAGCCACTGATTCTAACCTACTGTGTCCTATCTCCCACAGGACCTGCTGTGCTAATGTCTTCTCGAGGGACCAAAGAGATCATAAATAAGAAAAGCTGTTTACTCACTTGTTTGTTGCAGCCCTCATTCCCCATAATTCAAACTTGAGTCTACGGAAGTTAGAGCACAATCTAAGGAGGAATGACCTGCTCTTCTCACAGCACCTCCACTCCTCTGAGTCTGGGCCCCTGTCCTTGAACCCTATTCTTCTTCCACCTACCCTCTCTCCCCTGGATCCTAGTACCCTTCACACATGTCCCAGAAGCCCGAATCCCAAGGCAAACACAACTTGGTACCATTCTCAGACTCCTGTTCCTACTAATGAAGCCCAATTGGCATTTAAATTTAAAAATCAAGCAGATCTGTTTTCTTTGAAGAAGTAAGCACCTTACAAAGAAGGTGACATAGTTTTTATTTCCAGAAGATCCTTGCAATTCTCTAGAAGTAAGGCTCCCAAGCTGTCCCCTTGGTTGAGTTGACACCTGATATATCCTAGCATGGGTTCTAGAGTCACACGTGGGTTTGAATCCCATCTCTGCCACTTAATTAGCTGTGTGATCTGGGCAAGGTGCCTAAGTTCTATGAAATTTGATTTATTCATCTGTAAAATAGGGATAAAAATAACTTCTTTATGAGCTGGTTGTGAGCACTAATTGGTGTATGTAAAGTGTTTAATGGAGAATGTGGCCAATAATAAACATTATAGTGCCAAGACCAATCTTTAGTTACCATGGTCCTTGGGGTCTTGAAATAACTTGAAAAAAGACAAAGACCATTCTGGCCCATAGTAATAAGAGAGAATTTTCGTATTTTTGTGAAGTCAAAGGAAAGATAAAATAACATACCTCAAGCCTACCTCAAAATGTAAATTTTTGGTCTGAAATTAATATTCATAACAAGAAATTTCTTTTCCTAGTGCAAGGAATGAGAGAGGAACATCATTATTTGAAGTAGGACAAAAGAGCCAGCTGCTGCATCTTTACTTGGAGAAGTACTCTAGGATTGCCAGATGTAGCAAAGAAAAATACAGGACACCAAGTTAAATTTACATTTCAGATAAACAACAAATGGTTTGTTAATGTAAGTGTTCCCCATATGTTGCATAGATGTCCTGAATTTCATCTGGCAATCCTAACCCTTCTGCCTCTCCTCTTGAGATCTGGCACCATATGGCTTTCTGCTCTAGACATTCACCAGATATCTTGGTGCTTGCATTTGTCTCCCATGTCCACATCAGAAGATCAGCAACAATTATCCTGAATTAGACATGGAAGCAAAATCTTGAAAACTAATCTCTGGAGTATGGGTTGTAATGAGGCTATTCTCTTTAATCAATGAAGAGATGCTGGCTAGAGGGCTTCTGCCTGGCTCAAATCTTGAGCATCATCATAATCCTTTATGCTTAAATAGGTAGCTCAGAATATACCTGCCTTTGTGGCTGAAGCCGACCAAGGGAACACTATCATGGTAGTTATTAATATTTGCCCCCATGTCACTGGGATCCTTTGATCACCTGGAATCATTTGTTCCAGTTCCATTGTGTGGGAAGACCTTGATGGAAATTTCTGTTAATTACTGCTGGGGCTTTTGGGGAGGAAGATTGATGGCCATTAGTCTATCACATTTATTTGAGATGCTGCATTACCTTGTGATAATTACAGAACCATGAGTAAATCATTCTCCCCTCCCCACCACAACTTCCCCGGCCTTTTCATTAATAATTAGAGCCTCAGAGACATGTAGAAATTGCTACAGCCTCTTAATGATCTCCCTAGGAAGCTACTTTTCCCAGACAGCTGGGACATGTTTTGGAGACTGGGCAGTCTCAGTGGCGGCAGTTGCTCCTCATATTTCCAGTAGGAACATGACAGTCTGGAGCTGTTTAAAGGACTTTCAGGGGCCACCTGCCTTCCTTCCCTTTAACGGTCTCTCTTGACTTAAGGGGGTTGTTGGAATTATTAATACAAACTCATTGACTGAGGTTTGCAAAAGTCTCTAATAAAACTTACATTTGTAGGAGTTCTTACAAGACTCCATCATGCATTTTATCCCTTGTATCACAGCAACTGTACAATAGCAATTGCTGTAATCTCCATTTTGTAGATCCACAAGTGTTGGGACTTCTTTAAGGTAGTAAATTTCTGGGATTAGAATCTAGGTCACCTGACCATTAAACAGGGCCACATTCTGTCTGAAGGCTCTGACTTCCTATTGTGATCACTTTCTAGGAGAGGAAAGTTTACTTCTTTAGTACTTGAAGAACAATGGCATGGTCCTAGAAGAAGGTGTTATTCCTATTTGGCCCCAAATTTTGATTAAGACTCCATGAAAATCAGCAATATTGTAAATTTTCCACTCCTCCCCAGCCAGTTATTAAACAATTACCATTATACCACTGTTAATGCTACAAGACAGGGCTTCTTTCCTATGTCAATTTATACAGTTATTATTTTCTAAAATAACAGTTTTCCCTACTGCATCTATACTGTCCAATATTGGAATACTAGGTATGTGTGTCTGTTGAATGTTTGAAATGTGGCTGATCTGAACTGAGATGTGCCATAAGTGTAAAATATGGACCAGATTTTCAAGCTCTTACTATGAAAAAAAGAATATAAAATATATCACTAATAATTTTTAAAATATTGATTACATACTGAAATGATAATATTTTGGATATGCTTGGTTAAATGAAATACATTATTAAGATTAAGTTTATCCTTTATTTTTTGCTTTTATTACTGTGGCTCTAAGAAAATATAAAATTACATGTCTCACATCAAATGTCTAATGGACAGCATTGCTAGATGATAAGGTCCCTGAGGATAGGAACCATTGTTTCCACAGTAACTACCACAGTGTCTGCTACACAGCAGGTATTCAATAAATATATGTTGACTGAATGTATGGATGTGGGTGGAGGGAAGATGATAGCTATGTAGGGAATAATTGAGTGAGACCTTATAATCCATAGAACTGTCTAACCTACAAAGTCAGAAGGGACGGTTGAAGTCACACATGTAGACTAAACTCTCTGCCAGTGATGGAATGCCATCTTTTGGTTTCCTGATAGATGGATGACACCTTGTTTAGTGACAGGGAACCTCACGTCTCAGGAGGGCATCTGCCTGGCTGGGCCTCCACTTGCTCCAACAATCCCCACTGCATGGCCTTGGGCATACTCACGAGAAATACCAGCGGCTGCCTCCTCGATGCTGAGGGGCAACTTCAGGCTCCACCTCTCTCTCTCTTCCCTCCTGGCTTCACTGTGGCCTCCTTCTGGGATCTTCCCTCTTTGCCATCTCCTATTGTGATATATAAGCATGGTCTTCTGGGATTTTGAATTAGTTCTTTCCCAAGGCACTACTACCCCTCAGTTACTCCTTCAGCTTCACACATATCAACTCTCAAATATGGAAAGGGCACAGCTTCGCCCCCCAGACCAAGCTTTGTGGGTAACGACCATGAGCTTCAGGCACCGCCCCCTGCCCAGGGCTCATGCTGCTTAGACAAGGAAACTGGAAAAATTGCAGCACATCCTCTCCATCGCTGGATGTTCTTTATTCATGGGAAAGCTTTCCTTTCATGGAACTGAATCTATCTTCCACCCATTAGCCTATCTTCTTATTCTTCCTTCTCTACCTCTTCATCATTTAATAATAATAGCTAATAGTTACAGAAAAATTTCATGAGCCATCAGCTCTGTTAAGTCTTTTACACCCCTTATCTTATTTAATTCTTATAACCACCCTATGAAACTGGTCGTGTTATTAATTCCATTATAATGATGAAAAAAGCTAAGACTTTGAGACATTAAATAATCTGCCAAAGGTCATTCAGAAAGAATGGCAGAACTAGGAAATGACTCATCTTCAGTTTGATTCCAAAGCCTAAACTATTAGCCACGTTGCTGTATTGTTTTGCAATCAGTTCATTCCACATTTCCAAACTTCATAGTTGATTCCTGCTTTCCTTCACAAATCTCTTCCCATTTTCACATGACAGTCTTTCAAGAGTTTAAAACAGTAGTCCCCTCCTCCCTGGCCTAAATACCAATCATAAGTCATCTCTCTCTCTCTTTTTTTTTTTTCCCAGAGTCCTCACTCATTTTCTTATACTTTTCCTCATCTGATTCTGGTTCTTTTGGTCACACTATCATTTTAGAATTAGAGGAATGTTTGTCATGTGAGAAAATAACAACATACGGATTTTAAAAATGAGTTTTTACATATACTATAACTTGTTTCAGTTACACAATAACCTTGAGAGTTATTCTTAATATTTTCGGACCATAGCAAACAAAATATTAAGTGATTTAAATCTAAGGTTATGCATATAATGAATGAAAAAATTAGAACTTTAAACCTAGACCTTCCTATACAAAGTTCATCTTTCCCCCACCTTAAGTGCACCAGTCAACGATGATGGGGTCTTTGTGCATATTGGCACATTAGCCCCCTGGGCCTTGTCTTCGTGAGTTCCTGCACCAGAGTTCCTTGGACAGCATAGAAGACAACTTTGACAGCCAGATTCACTCTTCCAGAAATGTTACAAAGGCATTGCCATCTATTTTTAAGGATGCGAGTTTTTAAAGAGAAATTGCATCTTTCCAAAAAAGTGCAACCGGTTGAGAAACTCATTTGGATGGCTGAGAACAGAGACAAGAGACTGAATGAAACCATTGCAAACCTGGTGGACCAAAACTTACAGCCACGTAGACTCCCAATAGAGAACTTTGTAAAGTACCTGGTGTGCAGTAGGCCTTCGATAAGTATTCATTAGAATGAGCAAGTTTGCATAGCATTACAAAGGTGGAATAGAGTAGATTAACTTTCTTTCTCCATGTAAGGAGCAAGCAGAGCCTAGCAAACTGAGGTCACTTCTCAGTATTTAGGAATATCTGATATTTAATTATACAGCTGGGGCTAGAGCTCAGATTTACTTATCTGAGCCAGTCCTGGCTTTGGTCACCATCTCATATCCTGGCAGAGCGCTTTAGGAAGGTCCTTTGGGAGGGTTTGTAAACAGTTGCCATGGTAACAAGGTTCCATGGTAACCAGACACAACTGGGTTGGTGATAGTGGTGTTGAAGCCTCTAGCTAGTATATTTCACCATTGCTTCCAATAACAAGGCTACCCTATGGTTCCCTGGGAAAGGACTGGGGCATGCCCAGCAGCTAAGGGGGTTCAGATGGAAATGAAACAGTTTCATCAAAGACTTCTGTAAAATCACCACTGAATTACATTGATAAGCCCATCTGCTAAGTGTTGAGAGCTCTCTTTAATAGCTCTCTGTCTTAGCACCTCTCTGCCACTATAGTCACAGTACAGTTAAATTATGCAGCATTGTTTCGACTATTAGATGAGTTTTCCATAACTTAAGTTAGTTTGCTGCTCCTTTAGCAGCCACCGTTCTCTGAGAAACAGTAGTACCATTTTGTTCTGGATGGCAACGTAATGCAGGTTACTCTTCCTGTACTCGGTTTAACAAAAATACATGAATAACCAACAGTAAAAATAATAATGGATGTCAGTATACTGCTTTACAGTTCACTGAATAACTTTATGGTCATTATCATATTTCATCCACACATGAACCCTGGGAAGTACTTATTATTTCCATTTCACAGATGAAGAGGGGAATTGATCCTCAGGAAATGAAAATGTCTTATTCAAAATTACATCACTGGTAGTGAGGGGGCTGGGACACAAAACTAGGTCTTTTCAACCTCAAAGCTACATATTGCTACTCCATTTAATCGTAGTACAACCCCTTACATGTCTTCTCAGCCTTTTTTTCTTGCTGCTTGTCCAGAGCTATCCTAACCTCCTCTGTTACATTCATGTGGAACTGTTTGCCTACTCTCTGAACACCATTCTCCTTCTCAAATTGCTGCCTTTGCGTTTTCATCCATGAATCTCCTTTAGTTCTTTGCCTCCCTGGAAAGCATCTACTCATCTTTATAACCCAGGTGAAGCTTTACCTCCTCTGCCAGACATTCCTATAACCTTTCACCTTTATGAGAAAAAGAACTTTTATTCTCATGAATGACATTGATCTATTTTCTTATTTCTCTTTACTAGGCTGTGAACAGATCGAAGGGAGGGCCTGGTGCTCTTTGCTTCTGTATTGCCAGGACATACCTCAATGTCCAGAACTGAGTAGAAACTTAATAAATGCCTTTTGAAATGAAAGGCTCACATGTACTTCTAATGGTTAAGCATAATTCAATTTCATTTGATTTATGAATGTCATTCCTGTCTGTGGACTGTCACATCCTTGCAGAAGATGAGCTCTTTGGCCTCTCCTGGTGGTGAGACATTTCCTGTGAGTGATTTACTGATGTTCCAACAGATCGTGAAGGTGTGTTTTAATTTCCATGTGATTGTCAGAATGAGATTCCTTTTCTTCAATGGCCATGATTTTTGGTATTTATTTATTTATTTTTGCTTCCCACACTTTAGTCTTCAGTTTATAGCTCCTTATCAGCTCATTGGTCTATAAAACCTATCAACAATTACTGGGTACAAGGTTCAATTTAGTGCCCTTATATTTGGGGGAGATTTGAAAAATGACTTGTTGGCTCAAGAATGCCGAACACTTTGCAGTTTTCTCAAAACAATTTATTTTTCAGTAAAAACAACTTCTTGGTCACTGTGACTCCCACACTTGTCCTTCTCAATGAAGACAATGGCCTGAGATGACACTACTTTACTTAAATGAGAATAAGAGAATGGAAGGCAGATTGCTTTGTTTTGGCTAGAGCTTTCAAGTCTCTCCTCCTTCATATACAGTTATAAAAATTTCCAATGTTTTCAGTTAAGGGAGTATCTTTTAGACAATTATCTGCTAAGGATTAGAATATGGGGTACTTAGATATCATGAAACAAGTATTACCGTGTTGTTATATGTGGTATACACCGTGACTTACTGTCCTTTTGTCCTTACTAACAGAACCCCAATTTAATTCCTGGCAGCAATAAGTCCAGCCTCAACAGAACACTTGTGATTAGTGTAAATGAATCATGGCTTTCTGACTCTTCTTGGTCAGATAATTCTTTTGTCTGTCTCCCTGGAAGCAAGCTAAGGGTAGAACTTTGAGTGTCAGTGAGCTAAAGAGAAAGTTCTCTAACTTGGCTGCTCCCACCCTCATCACTTCTTGCCTTGAGACCTTGAGTTGATAAACCTAGGGATAAAAACCCCAGTCCTTAGGGTAGTGGAGAAAAGGACAGCAATTGCTGAATCCTTGATGACACACTTGAGTCCCTAAACGAGTCACAGGCTCTTACCTCTGGACTTTTAAGTAAACAGTAAATATCTTTAAAGTTTAAGCCATTGTCTGTTGCACTTTTCATTACTTGCAGCCTAATGCACACTGACTGATGTAGTACACCCAGCATCTTGTTTCCACACCTTTAGCAGTCAGGTACTCTACCTCACTGCAGGGATCTTTCTGATTATAAGGTGCTCTTTTAAAATGTCTTGTTTTTATTTACCCCTGTGGCTAACTAAGCATGTGCCACCTATTTTTTCATAAACTCAGCTTGCAATAATTTGCAGTTAACCTGTGCTTTTTTCTCTGCCAGCTAGGATCTTCTCAGCATTTTGTTTTACTATTTCCAGGCAACAGCAGGTAGTAGATACCTACTTCTATCCCAGCGATTATAATGAATACTTTGCTTTACTTTCCTGATTGTATGACTATCTCTTTGGCCTAGGCCAGTGCTATCCAATAGAAATATAATGAGAGCCCCATATGTAATTTCAAAGTTTCTAGAAGAAAAAGTACACACACATGACAACACAACGTAATACGAGATGCAATGGTTAGGATGATATGTAACTTTACCAAAACAATAAAATATATTTAACAGAAAAAGATATTTTACTTTGCTTCAGTTTTAAAATTTAAATTAATTAAAATAAATTTATCGCACTGGTTACATTTCAAGTGCTCAAAAACCATATGTGGCTACTGTATTGGATAGCTCAGGCCTATTGAACCTTTTCAGAGCAGGAACTATGTTTTATACAGGTCTCACCTTAGTTACTGCTTCTTCCTAGAACCCTTCCCAGGTCCCCCAAGACTAGATTAAGTCCTCTTCTTAAGAGCTCCTATGGCCTTCTGTGCCAACTTCTATGATGGTGCGTACACACCTGGTGCTGCAATTACTTATTTACTTGTCTATAGGCCTCTTATAGGCAAGGACTGTTTCTAGTTCACTGTTACATACCCTGTGCTTAGTATAGGGCCAAGCATGTTGTAGGCTCTTATCAAATATATATTCATCTTTTTCTCAATTAATTGTTAAATTCATCATCAATAAAAGTTGTTTTGGATCTTTAACCAGACCATGAGTTGCTTGTTGGTAGAGATCATGACTTATTCCTCTCTGTAGTCTGCTCACCTAGCATAATGCTTAGCACATAGTAGGTACTCAATAAATGTTTGTTGAATGGCCATTGAAACCTACCACAACCTCAGGTTTTATAATCCTTCTGTCTTCACAGCTAAGACTGGCTAGTTGTATCTGCAGCCTCAGCTTCTCAGTCTTTGAGATTTAGAATCACCTTCTGAAGACCCGTGTCTGAGTCTGCCCTGCTTTCTCAGTCTGGTTGGTGCTGTGGTCTTTCCTGAGCTTGTCAGGCTCCTTCCATCAACAACTGGCTGTATGACTAGAGGCAATGGCCACACTGGCTTACTGAGCCGGATCTCCCTCTAAAGTGCTTTGTCCTGGAGTATACCTTACCTGGGTTAATATTTTGTGGTTTCCTGGTGTAGACTGATTTCTAGCCTACAACCATGCTTATGAAGTCTTGGAATTTCCTGTTCCAGACCAGACCAGATTTCTTCTCAAGTCGATCTCATTTTAGTAGTTTGGGTTGTGCAGTGACAGGGCATACCTCCAGGGGGTGACATTCACTTGTAATCACCCTAGATAGGAATAGTTACTTTGAAAACTATCCAGCAGATGGCAGTAAAGTGTTTTGAGCAAGGAGTGCCTTTTTCTAGTTTGCACAAAGTGTCTGAACAATCCGGTATAGCTGGGCTGCCAGTTGAGTCTGCCTGCAAATCTGGCCGGAGAGTCTAGTTGTAGTTTCTTGTCACTCTCCACTTACCCCTTATTCTTGTAGTTAATCATATGTGGCCAGAGATAGCGAAGACACGATAAATAGCAAAAGCCTCACGATTGGGAAATGAAACATTTCCTTGTGACTATTTCCTGTTGCCAAGTATACAGGGTATGGCTACACAGAACATCTCCAGCTTTGCCTTAACCCCTGCACTCTTGTCTCATTCTCTTGCTGTATGTAATTCATCTATAGACAATACCTGTACTCTATCATGAGTCTCATTAAGGCTCTGTGTATGGGACACAAATTTCTTTATGGGCACCAATGATACATGACCCTGGAGATTGGAGAACATTCTATGCAAGACTATTACTATTATTATTTAAGAGAAAGCTGTTTAAGACTATTTAAAGAGAAGAACAAAGAAATGAACGGGTTCCAAGAGAAAGAAGGTGCTTAACTGCTTGTGATGCTAATTTTCCTTTTAGGCCCCATTGTCTGGACTGGTGAAATCACATATAACTGTAAGAGATCTATAAAGCTGTGAGCATTTCTATCCATGAGAGTCTGTCAGGAGGAATGCAGCCCTCTGATTGTTCACTCTGTCATGAAGCATTTCAGAGTGTTTTAGGGATGGAGAATCTATAACCATAGCCCTGCAGCGTTGACTCCATCCCTCACTCCAGTAAGTTCCAGGTAAGAGAGTGTATCACAACATTCAGCATTTAGTCAGTTCTGTCCTGTTGCACAGAGCCAACTTTTCCCAGAGAATCCCCTTGTCCTCAACTTTCCTGGAAACATATTCCCACTTAAGAGAGCAAAACCAGTCATTATCTTGCTTGGTTCTTCTAGGATTGGACAATTTAGATTATAGGCCAACTTGGTATTGGGGGCAAGAGGTCACCACTACCTGCTGCCTGGGAGAACTCCTCGCTGACCTGGCATAGTGGAGATTAACTTAATGATCTTTCCAGAAGCTCTGTAACAAATATGGCTAAGATAAACGGGAACTTGTCTCATTGTGAGATGTCACTGAGGGTACTAAAGACAACTGATGGGGAGAAAAAAAACTGAGTTCTAACATTGGTCTTGCACTTCCAAGCAGTTATGCAGCTTCGGGAAATTCATCCTTTCTGGATACTTCTTCTGTTACATTAAGGGTGAATTTGAAAGAGCGAAAGTTTCCAGAATTCTCTGACTTTAGGTGTTGTATAACCTGGCAGGTATTTTCAATGCAAATACTGAATTGCTAAGAGCAAGAATAGCAAGTGCCTGGCACTTTGCTGCCCCATTGCCCGCAATCAATCCCACTACTCTTTTCTCTTGCGCCTAGGTGTGGTCTCAGAAACTTTCTCAATACAGTGCCCCAGGAGCCACTACCAATCAGTTGAAGTTAGCCTGCATGATGGAGCCTTCTTGCCATCCCAGACTGTGAGAGTTCAAGGTTCCACATCTCTCATCACATGGGAATTTCCATTTTTTTGTATACAAAAAGCTCCTAAAACTAGTTAGTTCTTCATGACATTAGGCATCTTAACAGACTCTCTAGGATAAACTCCCATTCCTTTTTTTGGCATATTTCAAGGAAAGGATTTCTGAATGTAAAAACAAAGGAAATAAACAGAAACAGTAAAGGCAGAGGCTATATTAATATTAATGAATGACATTTGATTTATGCTATTTTAAGTAGGAGAGAGAGAGAGAATTTTTAAAAAATTTGGTTTGGCAAAGCATTCTCATATCTCAGAATATAGGAAAAATCCCTTTGGCTAACAATGTGTTAATAATTCTGTGTTGCTAATTTGAACACTGAAGGTCTTTTCTTTGCCTTGGTGTAAGCTAATGGACTGTAGCCCACAGTCCTTGTTCTCCAAGGATAACTCAAGGCCTCACATCCTGTATACTTTTATGTTAGTCCCTTGAATATTATTTACATTAGTTATTGTATGGTTGGGTCAGAATTTCTTCCGTGGTGTCAGTTTTCACTCTTGATTCTCAGACTTTATGTGTGATGAGATCTCCTAGGGAACTTGCAAAAGTGTAATTTTTGGATCCTGTCTCCAGAGAGTCTGACTTAATAGGTCTGAAATAGTGCTCAGGAATATGATTTTTTAAATCAAGTTCCAGATAATTCTTAGATTACAATTTGCTAATTAGTGTCTATGCTATAGTGAACTGAGCTAAAAACTAGATATTAATGGCTTCCATTTTGCATATAAGTGTGACACATGGTGTCACGATTTAATTCTGTGGAGTTCAGTCTGTGTCATATCTTTAAAGAATAGATTCAAGAAGCTGTGTGGAGAATAGCAGTAGTTCTTGAGTATACAAGCCCCTAATAGAAAAATAATATATTCATGTGATAATATTGTACGTTTGGTGCCTAATGAAGGAAAACATATACAATAATAGGAAGATGCATCAAAATGCATTATATTTCATCAACAGCATCTATGTACATTCAAAAGTATTAGTGCATATATGTTTGAAAGATACTATTTATTTAATTTACCTACAAGGATTAAGAAAACCTATGAAAGAATTCCATTGGTTAACCCATGAGTCCTCCATTTTTCCCTGAATGCTCTTGACACAGAAGTTTGAATTATTTAAAATTAGAAAAACCCCAGGAACACTTGAGTTTGAATTCCACAAAGGACACAGACTGGCTACTTAACCCATATGCATAAGTTTCCTCATTTGTAAAATGATGATGGCTAGCTAATATATTCCTAATGGATTTAATGTAAAGATTGAATGATGTAATATATGCACAATTTTTGGCCTGAAATAGACAATCAATGTTAGTTTACTTTCTTCCTTTAAAAGAATGAATGAAGTGACTCTTTAAGATTATAACCGCAGGAAAATCTGAAGCTTTACGTTTTCCCCTTTGATTCAGCTTGAATGTCCCAGAGGCTTTCTTTCTCTGCATGAGACAGTTTGGGGGACTTTCCTTCTAGTTAGTGCTATGCTGATACGTTTTTGTCCTGTGTTCCTTTTGTAATTATCAGTTGACCAAGAGTCTATAAACCACAGTAATCCTGGAAAATAAAGTGCAGAATTAGAGCAGACTTCCGCAAGTCATCGGAATCTGACGCTATTGTTCTTCATTAAAAAGATTCTCCGCACTCGGGAGTAATATAGAACAAACAACCACCCCATCCCTTTTCACTCGGAGAGGAACACAAGGAACGTCACCCATAATTAGTGTGTTTTTGTTCTTAATGTTCCCAAGTCAA
>NW_011888782.1:1800301-1809468 GCF_000151845.1 Pteropus vampyrus
ATAGGAAAAATCCCTTTGGCTAACAATGTGTTAATAATTCTGTGTTGCTAATTTGAACACTGAAGGTCTTTTCTTTGCCTTGGTGTAAGCTAATGGACTGTAGCCCACAGTCCTTGTTCTCCAAGGATAACTCAAGGCCTCACATCCTGTATACTTTTATGTTAGTCCCTTGAATATTATTTACATTAGTTATTGTATGGTTGGGTCAGAATTTCTTCCGTGGTGTCAGTTTTCACTCTTGATTCTCAGACTTTATGTGTGATGAGATCTCCTAGGGAACTTGCAAAAGTGTAATTTTTGGATCCTGTCTCCAGAGAGTCTGACTTAATAGGTCTGAAATAGTGCTCAGGAATATGATTTTTTAAATCAAGTTCCAGATAATTCTTAGATTACAATTTGCTAATTAGTGTCTATGCTATAGTGAACTGAGCTAAAAACTAGATATTAATGGCTTCCATTTTGCATATAAGTGTGACACATGGTGTCACGATTTAATTCTGTGGAGTTCAGTCTGTGTCATATCTTTAAAGAATAGATTCAAGAAGCTGTGTGGAGAATAGCAGTAGTTCTTGAGTATACAAGCCCCTAATAGAAAAATAATATATTCATGTGATAATATTGTACGTTTGGTGCCTAATGAAGGAAAACATATACAATAATAGGAAGATGCATCAAAATGCATTATATTTCATCAACAGCATCTATGTACATTCAAAAGTATTAGTGCATATATGTTTGAAAGATACTATTTATTTAATTTACCTACAAGGATTAAGAAAACCTATGAAAGAATTCCATTGGTTAACCCATGAGTCCTCCATTTTTCCCTGAATGCTCTTGACACAGAAGTTTGAATTATTTAAAATTAGAAAAACCCCAGGAACACTTGAGTTTGAATTCCACAAAGGACACAGACTGGCTACTTAACCCATATGCATAAGTTTCCTCATTTGTAAAATGATGATGGCTAGCTAATATATTCCTAATGGATTTAATGTAAAGATTGAATGATGTAATATATGCACAATTTTTGGCCTGAAATAGACAATCAATGTTAGTTTACTTTCTTCCTTTAAAAGAATGAATGAAGTGACTCTTTAAGATTATAACCGCAGGAAAATCTGAAGCTTTACGTTTTCCCCTTTGATTCAGCTTGAATGTCCCAGAGGCTTTCTTTCTCTGCATGAGACAGTTTGGGGGACTTTCCTTCTAGTTAGTGCTATGCTGATACGTTTTTGTCCTGTGTTCCTTTTGTAATTATCAGTTGACCAAGAGTCTATAAACCACAGTAATCCTGGAAAATAAAGTGCAGAATTAGAGCAGACTTCCGCAAGTCATCGGAATCTGACGCTATTGTTCTTCATTAAAAAGATTCTCTGCACTCGGGAGTAATATAGAACAAACAACCACCCCATCCCTTTTCACTCGGAGAGGAACACAAGGAACGTCACCCATAATTAGTGTGTTTTTGTTCTTAATGTTCCCAAGTCAAGCCTACAGATGGAGCCAAGCTTGTTACATCCACTTGGAACATTCTTTTTCGCCTCTTGTCAGGAGATAGCAGGAGGAAGGTTGTGTTTCTCTTTTCCTGCAGCTATTCTACAATTTGACACTGAAAGCACTCAGGCTAGAGGTTTAATTTGAATATCTATGGTATAAAATTACCAGTGTTCACATCCTCTAGCATTTTCCTGACAAATTAATTGCCAATACAATTTTCAGCAGTGGGTGTGTATGGAGGGTGGTAGGGTTGTGAGTTCAGTTTACGGGAGGTAATTATGGATGCCCTTGGCCAGGAAAGAGCAGGGATGATACTCAGGGAGCCAATATTTTAGGTAAGCAGCACCAGCTCCTTTCCCTGCTCTACAGACCCATAGACCTGGAAAATATATAGAATTTGGAGGATTTGGTGTCTACCTTTGGTACATGTAATTTAATCTCTTAAACATGATATGATCTGTGGTTGCTGTGAACTCTCTGAAATCACTGTGTGTCGCCCTTACCTGGTTCTTAGATCTTTGATCCATTTTATTCAGCATTCCTGGTCTTCAAAACAGCAGGATAAAGAAAGCAAACAACAAAACTGACTAAAGCAGAGGGTAAATAAGGCTAAAAAGAGATTCTTCATTTAGCCTAGGTCTGAGGGAAGGTACTTTTGTTGACATATCTGAAAGTAACTGCTCTCCTCTGTAAGACATGGGAAAACATTCTGTTGGGGTGAAGCATTTGACCTTTTAAGAAACAGTCTCTGCTCACTTCAAAGTCTTCAATGAAAAATCATTTCCCTGAAATATATGCCTTGAGACAAGACACATAAGTTCCCTTTTCAGCCTAAGCCTCTCACAACAGTTGTAATTTTGTAGTGTCAGGCACTTGCTGCTGGAGTTGTTTTAATTTTTATTGCGTTTAATTGGAACAATAACAATAATGACAAGGAAAACTAGCAGACCGAGAAATAAAAGCCCAAGCTGTGATGAGGAAGGAGTAGAGGTAGAGAATGCAAAAAAGGATTTACATCCTAAACACCCTCCTTAAATTCTTTTAAGTTTTTCAAATATTAGCACTTTTGTAGATTTTCATCTCAAAGATATTTTTAGAAATAAAGGGTTATAACATTATCGTGTGACCAAAAAAAAAAAAAAAAACCCCAGCAAAAAACAGAGATGTGCATACATTTGATCCCATTATCTTGTACTCAAGTTTTCTCTCTGATGTCAGTTGCTTTTAAAAATATTAAAGGTCCAGTGAGGATGAGATAACATTTCTGGCACTCTAGGTTTTAGAATAATAGGATTGGAGAAAAGGAAATGAGGCTATTTATTGGCCAAGGTTAATGGACCAGGGTTTCATTTGTTTTTCTCAATGAATTTGGATCTCATTGTCCAGATACCTCAGTTATAAAGCTTCTACTGTGTTTCCTGGGAGACAAGTCCACTCTCTCAGAACTCTTACCAGGGTCATCAGTTAGAAGATGCCAGGGTTGGGTAGCACCATCTACACCAATCTTTCATTTCCCAGAGGCCCACAGGTGATCAGGGGACTGGATTGCCAAGCAAGTTAGTAATAGAACATGGACCTGGTTGTCTTTAAGGCAGCAATAAGCAAGTGATATAGGGCCATGATCAGTTACTTCACATGTATATGGGCCTAGAATTCTTAATTTGGAAACCAGCTTTTCTCCACAAAATTTGCAGGTCATGATGCTTTTGATAAAAATGTCAGGGTGCTGACAGGCAAGTGAAGCTGGGAGATAGTGAACGTTTATTGAGTGCCTACTATTGCTGGGCACTTACAATTTACTATTGCATCTCCTTTTAATGTTTTCCTAATAAAAAATATATTAATCCTATTTCATAAATGAGAATATTGAGGCTCGGAGAAGTTGAGCATTTTGCCCAAGATCTTTTAGCTGTTAGTGTAGAATTTGAACCCATAAATACATGATTCAAAGTCCATCTACAATTTTTCCATGCATTAACTTGTTTAACTCCATCCAACATCATTTTTGTTATTCCTTCTAGCACCAGGGAAACCACAAAGCGGGGGCTAGATAATCAGCCTTATCATTTAACACAGACGTTTACAGAGAATCTACTCTGCTTTGTGCTGGGTGTGTGTGTGGTGGGGGAAACCAAAGGAATGGGACCTTTGTGTAATTGAGAAGTATAAGGACATCTGATAAATGTGGATTTCCATTACAATTAGCAAGAAATTCAGACATTTTCCCCTGGCTTACAAGCTCTTATATTCTTGCTATTCGTAGTAGACTCTGTGGACCAGCAGAATGATCATCATCTGGTAGCTTTCTTTTTGCCCTAAACATGCTTCTCTGGCTCCTACCTCAGGGGCTTTGCACTTGCTATTCACATTACCCGATTACTTATGGCTTTGTTTTTGTCATTCAGATTTCAGCTCAAGGAATATTTCTTCAGAGAGTCTAAGAATACTGATGACTGTTAGGGAACTACATTATCTTGTTATAGTGTTCTCATAGTATTTATTCTTCTCTGAAGTTACATATAATTTGTTCACATGTTCATTATCTGTCTCCTCTCACTGGAATATTAAGCTCCATGAATACAGGAATGCTTTGCCTGTCTGATTCACTGTTTTATTCCCAGCACCTGGAACGCCGTCCGACTCAAGTTAGGTATTCAATAAGTGTTTCATGAATTAATAAGTGAATGAACAATGGAAAGTATTTTGTTGCTCTTGAAATTTTAACATGTTGATATTAAAAGCTAAGATTATTTGCAAACACTTATCTAACCAAACTACTAATCTATGCAACAACATTTATTTGTGTGTTTGCTGGTTTAAATAAAGTTCTTTGGTGCTACAATTCATGAATCAAGGACAGAAATGCTGTGGAAGAAAAAAACTTTCTTCTTAAACTTTTGCCAATTTTACATAAATTAATTTTGTTACGGTGGCATTTGGGAAATTTTTGCATAGGTGAGTTTTTCTCTTAATATCTTTTCAGCAATTCCCTTGAGCAATGCAGATGTTTACCTTTGGCACAAGCAAAAAATGTGGTTGGAAACCTTCACTTTTTATTTATAGGCAGCTACAGTGAAGTGGTTTTTTCTCGGTTTAAAATACCAGTTTGGAGAGAGTTCATACATACTTTACGAGCTGACTCTGCAATAATACACTGCGGATCTTCCTGGAATGAATAGCAAAGATAACCTCTCAAAATTCTGATGAGACATCCTGAGAAAGGTTCTCACATCTACTATCTACAAAGGCCCCATGAAAAAGAAAATGAGTAAGAAAAGGTACTTAATACTTAATATGTCAGGAGACTTAGAAAACAAGGTCTTCTTTTAATTCTCATAACAAGGTTACGAGGCAATATTATCCCATTTACAGAATGAGAAAAAAAAGGTTAAAAGATTGACTGATCAAGGTCATCCTGCTAGTAAATGGCAGACCTGGAAAGTCAAATTCATGTTATTTCCATCATATTACTCTCTCATTCTTAGTAAAACTCCATCTTCCGCCATTCACATTTTTTGGTAAGATGACACTAGTGCTATCCTTTCATATGAAAACTTTTTTCATGAGCCAAATTTTCTACTAACTTCAAAAGAACACCCCAGAGACCAATAACATTACAAAGGATTAATGAGGAAAATAGAAACGATGATGCAAAATCTTCAGTACCATACAGATAGAAGATGCTCTAGCTCTGAGATGAGGAAATCCAGAGATGAAAATTTTGTTTATCTCACAGGACTGTGGCAATTTTAGTCAGCAGATCCAATCAGAATATAATTTACTAAGAATTCCAGAGACGCACCATTGTGGTTTCACATGCACACATGTATACATGCACATCATTTTATTAGTCAGACAGTGATAGCCATTGCTAAGTGGAGGACCTAATTCAGACTGGATATTCATGAGTATGTTTTGTCAACAGAGGACAAAATAATTTTGAGGGCAATATAATATTCAGAGAACCTTTTTTTTTTTTTAACCCGGTCACCTGAAGGCAGTGAGAGGAAAGGGAAGGGTTCCTTGGATAGGTCTTCCTCCCCATTAGATTCTACCCCTAAGCCCTTTTCCACTTTATAGAGATGATCTGGAGCCTTTATTTCCTGTGGAGCTCATTTTGCATCTTTTCCACTGGAAATGGAACTCCTAATTCAATTCCAGTACCCATTCAAAAAACCAAGACAATAAGATTTTCAGGGGAACCCAAAAGTCTGCCTGGGTTCCCAGAAGTTTCTCTTCATGTTCCAAGAGGCCACTGTGCAAACCGAATCCCCAATTTCATCTCTAAGTGTACTGAAATTCCCTAACACAGTTTGGATAACTCCCAGAAGCTGGTACTCATCAACAACTTTCTGTAAAAGACATTAAACTTTTTCAAAAGTACTACAAAAAGATTTTGAGTTTAGAGCCTTTTGGAATGCTAGAGCTTTATAGAAGATAGATTTTTTGCTCATTTCTTGATATATCACCCATTCTTGCAGAAATCAAAACTCAAAGGGCAGAAGGGAAAATTGATTTTCTTTAGTTTATTAAGTTAGTTTATTTAGTTTATAAAATTTTTGTTAACTGCAGCATATTCCATGGCTCGGGGATGGGTGGGGGAGGGAACAATTAGAGAATTTTTCTCCCTCATTTTTTTTCCACTTAGAGGATCTAGAAGTATCCCTTTCCCCTCTCCTCCGAACACATTGTGCCCCAAAAGTTTTCATTTGGAGGTCATTTGCTTAGAACTCAAAGTTCCCTTCTTGAAACAAGCGATTTTAAAAATGGTGGTGAGGTGCCTATGAAATGCCTTCTCACCCTTCAATGTTCTTGAAGTTCAGTGTCGGCGTGATTTTAATAAAAGGTAGGCACTGTGAGCACCGTGATTTCTATGGAAAACGAATTCTGAATTCCTCTCTTCTCAATGGACCTGCAGGTGCTGAAACATTCCTCTTGGCACCAGTACTCATCAATTTATTACACTGGATTATAGAGGGGGACTCTCATGAGCTCTTATGCTCTGTTTTTCTTAAATGGGCAAAAATGGGCACTTCCCTTCCCAGGGCAAACCATAGCTTCCTCCCTGTCCAGGATTTTGAGAATCCATTGTTCTGAAACTAGAAGATGCTTTTCCCTCAAAATCAGGTCTCCAATTATGTCTATATCTTCTTTCAGTAACTGAATCATCCTATCTTTGGCAGGTATAGCCACACAATAAATTATAATGTTTTAATCACAATTTTTATTCATTATAAAGGACTTTTGGGGGGTAAAAGTAAAGTAGAAAAGGGGTAAAAATGCAGTTCAGGAGGTAACAGAATTGGAGGAAAATTTTGATGATAATTCACTAAAAATGTTCTTTTAAAAACAATGGGTAATTTTTATCATCAGCTGATGTGACACACCATTGTTCTCTATGTAGACCCTGTCTGGTCTAAGCAGAGATGGAATCTTTAGGTGAGTATAAAGTGTCTCCCAAGACCTTAGGGTCCCACTAATCAGTCTGATATTAGTGCAAAGTATATTTTCAGCTCTTTGCTAAGTCTCAGAGGGACAGAAATATTTAACTTTAGTGTGAAGTACATAAGAGAAAATAAGGCTCTGTTTATAAGCTATTTCCAGATGTATATGAGTTATCCTGCTGAGTTTTTATTTTCTTTCTATTTTTTTTAGTGTTTCCTCCCAGAATATGTTCTGTTTAGAGCTCTCATTTATTTATGCATTTGATAAATACCTACTGAGCACCTTCTACATGCCAAGTGCTCATCTAGATAAGAAGCCGGCGAACTATGATCTATGGGTAAAATCCAGCCCACCTCCTGTTTTGTAAATGAAGTTTTATTTAAATACGGCCATGCTCATTTGTTTACATAGTATATATAGCTGCTTTTGTGCTACAATGGCAGAGTTCACCAATTGCCACAGAGACTGTTTGACCTGCAAAGCCTTTTATAGAGAGACTTCTATTCCCAATAAGGAAGGTACGGTGGTCCATGACCTGAATGAGTTAACATTTTTGAGAGGAGACATGGTGCTGGAGAGAGATAATAAACAAGTGAACAATTTAAAAAATGCAGTGCTAAGTGCTATAAAGCAAATAAAGTAGAGAGATGTATTAGAGAATGGGTAATGGGGAGAGGTTCTACTTGAGATCAAGAGAATAGCCAGGGCAGGCCTTCCTGGGGGAGTTATATGTGAACAGATATATCTGAGGGATGGGAGGGGACATACAGATGGAGACTTGGGGAAGAGCTCCTGGCATGAGGGAAGAGCCTATGCAGAGGCCTAATCTGGAATTAGAAAAAGTACAGAGAAAAGGTCAGTTTGGAACAGCAGCAGTAAGAGGAAGAGATGTAGACGATGAAGTCAAACAGGCAGTCAGGGGCTGGATCAGGAGCCTTATAGACCATGGTTAGGTAGTGGATTTGTTCTAAATACACTGGGAAGCCTTTGGACAGTTTGAAGCAGGATGATGTCATGACCTGATACATGCTTCCAAAGATCATTTTGGGTGTTAGAAAATGGGCTGGAGAGGGCATGAGTGGAAGCAAGGAGCCTGACTAGCAAAAATCTAAACGAGAGTTGATGGGAGCAGTAGTGATGATAAGTGGATTGATCTGGGACACCTTTTGGAGTTATGGCCAAGGGCATGCTAATGGGGCTAATGGGTTGGATATGGGGTATGAGGGGAAAAAAGAGGATTCAAGGTAACTTAAGCTTATAGATGGAGAAACCAAGTGGAGGATGGTGTATTTATGTAACTGGAGAAGATGGAGGGTAGAACAAATTTGGATAGAGATATGAATGAAGAGTTTTATTTCAGAAAACTTTAGTTTGTAATGCTGTTAGATATATAAGTGGAGATATCAGGTAAGCTTTTGGTTACATACTTTTGATATGATATCAAAATCGGAGTAGTACCAGAATTAAAAATAAGAATTTTAGACTCTGTAGCATATAGATGGTTATCATAGCCATGGGAATGGAAAAGATCACCTAGGGAAATAACACTGATAGAAAAGAGGAAATGGCTACCCAACAGGTGTAAACATTGAAACGATATTCTCACAGAATTGGAAAAATAGGAATTTGACCCAGACTCTAATTCTTTCTCGGTCTCATACTGGCCATGTAACCTGGGCCCTTTTACATCTTTGGTCCTCAGTTTCCTGTTGTTGAAATCTTAGAAATCTATGACTTTTAGCCTCTGATTTAAACAGTAATTATTTGCCAAATCATGTTTCTTAGCAAATCATGAGTCACTTCTATGTGGAGGAGCAAAGCTCCCTGATCTTCATGTGTTCTCACTTGAAATCGTTTTCCAGCTTTGTGTATCAAGGAGTGGAAATATTGAGGATCCAATATTTTGAAACTCTTTCTTGATCTAAATGCAGTTGGCATCACAGGACACTTTTAGAGGCTCCTAGCTTCCTGGCGCCCCTTCCAGCTCGTGCTGATGGCATTGGACCAGCTGTGATGCTTGCTTCGCATAATCATCTGAGTTGATGTTGTGAAGAGCAGACATATCTCCATGCAGGAAAGAGCTATCTGCAGTCTCAAGTTCAGAGCAGAGTTTTAGGGTCCCAGGGTTCTGAACTTGGCTGAAGTATGGCCAGGAGGCTTAGAATTGGGCAATTCTCCAGTAACCTCTGCCAGTGTTTTCAAAGAGGCCCAGACACTGTTAG
>NW_011888782.1:1809518-1817040 GCF_000151845.1 Pteropus vampyrus
AAAGTAGAGAGATGTATTAGAGAATGGGTAATGGGGAGAGGTTCTACTTGAGATCAAGAGAATAGCCAGGGCAGGCCTTCCTGGGGGAGTTATATGTGAACAGATATATCTGAGGGATGGGAGGGGACATACAGATGGAGACTTGGGGAAGAGCTCCTGGCATGAGGGAAGAGCCTATGCAAAGGCCTAATCTGGAATTAGGTTGGCATAGAAAAAGTACAGAGAAAAGGTCAGTTTGGAACAGCAGCAGTAAGAGGAAGAGATGTAGACGATGAAGTCAAACAGGCAGTCAGGGGCTGGATCAGGAGCCTTATAGACCATGGTTAGGTAGTGGATTTGTTCTAAATACACTGGGAAGCCTTTGGACAGTTTGAAGCAGGATGATGTCATGACCTGATACATGCTTCCAAAGATCATTTTGGGTGTTAGAAAATGGGCTGGAGAGGGCATGAGTGGAAGCAAGGAGCCTGACTAGCAAAAATCTAAACGAGAGTTGATGGGAGCAGTAGTGATGATAAGTGGATTGATCTGGGACACCTTTTGGAGTTATGGCCAAGGGCATGCTAATGGGGCTAATGGGTTGGATATGGGGTATGAGGGGAAAAAAGAGGATTCAAGGTAACTTAAGCTTATAGATGGAGAAACCAAGTGGAGGATGGTGTATTTATGTAACTGGAGAAGATGGAGGGTAGAACAAATTTGGATAGAGATATGAATGAAGAGTTTTATTTCAGGAAACTTTAGTTTGTAATGCTGTTGGATATATAAGTAGAGATATCAGGTAAGCTTTTGGTTACATACTTTTGATATGATATCAAAATCGGAGTAGTACCAGAATTAAAAATAAGAATTTTAGACTCTGTAGCATATAGATGGTTATCATAGCCATGGGAATGGAAAAGATCACCTAGGGAAATAACACTGATAGAAAAGAGGAAATGGCTACCCAACAGGTGTAAACATTGAAACGATATTCTCACAGAATTGGAAAAATAGGAATTTGACCCAGACTCTAATTCTTTCTCGGTCTCATACTGGCCATGTAACCTGGGCCTTTTTACATCTTTGGTCCTCAGTTTCCTGTTGTTGAAATCTTAGAAATCTATGACTTTTAGCCTCTGATTTAAACAGTAATTATTTGCCAAATCATGTTTCTTAGCAAATCATGAGTCACTTCTATGTGGAGGAGCAAAGCTCCCTGATCTTCATGTGTTCTCACTTGAAATCGTTTTCCAGCTTTGTGTATCAAGGAGTGGAAATATTGAGGATCCAATATTTTGAAACTCTTTCTTGATCTAAATGCAGTTGGCATCATAGGACACTTTTAGAGGCTCCTAGCTTCCTGGCGCCCCTTCCAGCTCGTGCTGATGGCATTGGACCAGCTGTGATGCTTGCTTCGCATAATCATCTGAGTTGATGTTGTGAAGAGCAGACATATCTCCATGCAGGAAAGAGCTATCTGCAGTCTCAAGTTCAGAGCAGAGTTTTAGGGTCCCAGGGTTCTGAACTTGGCTGAAGTATGGCCAGGAGGCTTAGAATTGGGCAATTCTCCAGTAACCTCTGCCAGTGTTTTCAAAGAGGCCCAGACACTGTTAGCCGAAAGCCAGTGGACATCTGCCCCTGTTGCATCATCCTAAAATGGAGAAATGGAGATTGCCAACCTTCCTATTTCCCATCTAAGCCATCCTAGGATGGTTGATCTCAGGCCATCTGACTTTGTGATGAAAGATTCTGCTTTTATAGAGTGACAAACAAGTTAATTACCTTTCTTAAGTTTAGTTTCCTCTCTTTGTGAAATGCACATAGTATCAGCTTTATTGGGTAGTATATGGATTAATGGTTTCCTCTCCCGTGGAATATACTCCTGGGCTGTCTTTAACATGCTTTGCCCTGATGACTTCAGGCAATGATAGTAAGACATGAGAATTAGGGCCAGTCTTGGGGAGGAGGTCCTGGAGGATGAATGGGGATGCTAAAGTCGGTGAGAAAACAAAGATTCTCCTGTAACACTGGAGTACTGCTTCCTGCACTCCACTCAATCTCCTATGTTTTCTAAATTTTCTACAAATATAATGTACTCATTATATCATTTGTGATATTTTGATTTATAATAAATAGATATTTGTTTTTTGTCCTTTCTTGGCACAGAGCTCTTAAAACCCTTGGAATTTCCTGTGATGAGCACTATAAAGATATCTTTTGTTATGTTAATAAGGCGAATTTTATAAAGCATCTTAGGTTGGGCACTGGTTGCCAGGGAACCATGTGATCAGAGGGTTAGCACTTTCAGTCCCACCCTCTACCTCAGGAGAGAAAAGAGGGGCTGGAGATTGAGTTCTATCCTCAAAGGCCAATGATTTAATTAATCATGTCTATGTAGTGCAGCCTCCACAAAACTCCCCAAAAGATGAGGTTTGGAGAACTCCCAGGTTGGTGAACCAGACGCATTCATGTGTAGCTCTCCAGGTTCCCTAACTCCATAGGGACAGAAGCTTCTTAGTTTGAGACCTCACCGTATGTATCCTTTTATCTTGCTATTGATTCATATCTTTTAATATCCTTTGTAATTAACCAGTAATCTAGTGACTAAACTAGTTTCCCAAATTCTGTGAGCCACTCTAGCAAATTATTTGAACCCAAAGAGGGATTCATGGGAACCTCTGATTGATAGCCAATCAGTCCGAAGCACAAGTAACAACTTGGATTTGTGATTGGCATTTGAAGTGGGGGGCAGTTTTGTGGGACTGCACTGTTAACCTGTTTGGAGCTACCTCTGGGTGGATAATGTCAGAATTGAGTTGAATTGTAGGACATCCAACTGGTATCTGAGAACTGCTTGGTATGGGGAAAAAACCCACACATCAGAATTGGTGTCAGAATTGTATCATTAAAGATCTACCTTACCTTCCTCGATCCTGCCTAGACACTAAATGTATTGAATTCAAACAAACTCCATTTATTGTGCATTTATTTTATGTTGAGAAGAGAGTGTAGCATAAAAAAGCATCAGATCACTGAGGTCAGATGGGTGGTACACTGATTCCAGCTTGGCTTGGCCCAAAGCTTGGGGCATTTATAGAACTTTCCTATCTATACAACAAAATAATTTCCTCAAGACCACTGCATTTGAATTTACTGAAACTTTAAGCGCTTATGATTCATTTTGAAGTCTTGTTAAAATAAAGATTCTGATTCGGTATGTCTGGAGTGGAGTCTGAGAGTCTTCATTTCTAACAAGTTCCTGGTGATGTTGATGTTGCTGCTTGAGGGACCACACTGAGTAGCAATGGGCTAGATTTCTTCCTGGTTGAAATGCTATGATTTTGTGGTAGGAATACAGAAGGCATACCTTTGTCACCATTCATTGATTAATTCATTTATTCAATATTTATCTAGTGCTCCACATGGGTCAAGACCTGTGCCAGACATTGGGGTTTTGGAAGTAGATATGGCCTGATTCCATTTAGAAGGTCATACTCTAGTCAAGGAGACAGACATGAAAACGAACATTTTTCAAACTCACTCTGACCCAGATTCTTGAAACATTTATTTCTTTCATTTCCTTAAAATCCTTATCTATTCTCTGGCTATGTTCCTTTTATTCACAAATACTGAGGCCATCTTAAAAGACATGATGTAGGGCATGAAGCTGATTGGCATATCTTTAATGAAAAGAGAACTGGATTTAGAGCATCACAGAGTTCATTTTGAGTCTCAGCTCTTTTATAGTCACGAAACCTCAGTCAAGATTCTTGAGGCCTTGATTTTCCTATTTGCAAAATGAGGAGAATTATACCTAGCTTTCTTATTACATGGGATTTTTATGTAGCTTAAACTGAGATGATGGATGTGTAATGTATTTGAAACTATAAAGTGATGTATAAATGTAAAAACATTTCAGCTGATAACAGGTACGGACAGTATACTATTATCTATAATGACGAAAAATATTAGAAATAAATGTAAATGTTTCAAAAATGAGACTTCAGTAAGGTTGGGGTCATATGACTAGTTACAGCCAATAAACTTTGAGCAACCATGACATATTATCAGTTCTAGGCTATAGCAGTTGAGAACCAGTGTTCACCCCCATTCCCTCTTCGCCCCTGGTGCAGAGACTCTGAAGGCCACATGTAACAGACTATTTAACTACATGATGGAACAACCCAGGTCTCTAAGTTAACATCTGGAGGAGAGTCACACAGGAGGGCCACCTGTCTTAAATCACATTTTTTGTGAAGATAAAATAAACTTTTATTGTGTTATGATGTTGAAATGTTGGAGTTACTTATTATCATAGAATAGCCTATCTTATCCTGACTAAGAATAGTGTCAACTCCTTCAGACTTACTATGAATATAGATATATAGGCAATTATAAACTGTATTTTAGCAAAACGTCCTCTTACTACATATATTGTAGTGTAACTTATTTCCTCTCTGTAATATATCGGAGACATGTTTAATGTTGGTTCATATAGATCTACCTATTCTTTCAGTAGATACAAAGTATTCTATATCAGGCCACTACCACATTGGTGGATAGTCAATTTCTCTCTCTTTTTTCTCTCAAACAATACTGAAATAAGCATATTTATACCTGTTCCTTGGTACATGTGTTGGTATCTTTTCGGAATAGATACTGAGAAATAGAATTGCTGAGTTATATGTATTTCAAATGTTAATAAACACTGCCAAATTGTCCTCCAAATTAACTGTTTTTGTATAAAGTATTTGGATACTTTTTTTTGTTTTTGCATTCGCTATGAACTGAATTTTTACTCTCATCAGCAATGTGTGAGAGTGCTCATTCTGCACATCTTTATATTACTTCTTAAGTAAGAATATTTAAAAATCGTTGTGTCATTGACCTATTGCTGTGTAACAAACCACTCACAAAACTTAGTGTCTTGAAACAACCACAAATTTTATTATTTCTCATGATTCCGTAGTCTTAGTGGGCTCTGTTGGGCCGTTCTTCTACTTCTTGTGATATAGGGAGGTGCTGCAGTTATCTGGAAATTCAACTGAACTAGAATATCTGAGAAGGCTCATTCTGTGGCTGCCATTGCATCTCCCCTGTGTGGTTTGGAGAACTCGTAGACAAGCAGCTGGATTCCTGTAAGGAAGCGGAGCTCCCAGTTCTCTTAAGGTTTGCCCTCTGAAGTCTAAGAACATCATTTCTCTCACATTGATCAAAGCACTCACAGGGCCAACTCAGGTTCAAGGAGAGAACAAAAGAACTTGAAAAATGTTGGTAGCCATCTTTTTTGAGACTACTTACATAGTTATTATATATTATCAAATAATAATTATATCTTTGAGTTTGAAAAAGTTGAGGAAATGGTATCTGCAAAACTTCCAGTAGACAAATGGAGCTTTAAGTGTTTAATTCTTGATCATGAAGTGAATAAGCTCTGTGCTAATCAATTGGAGAAATATGAAGTTCTGCTAGGATTTCTAAGTTCAAGGTCAATCATCTTACCAGTGACTAAGTAAGTCAAGGTGTGAACGAGCTATAATTTCTTCCCACTCTAATGTTTTCTAAATATACCAGTAGGAAATAAAATGAAGAATCAAGTTCAGGCTCATTTCTAGCTATCCATCATGTATTTGGGAGCTTCAAGGTTAAACATGATGGGAAGCATTCAAAATAAATGGTTCAGATGTGTGCAAGGTCTGCATCATTCAGAGTGACAGTTCATTAATTACTCTCCTACTCTAGAGATGGGGTAGGAGATAAGGCAAATGAAGGGTTTGAGGCAGGAGAAGAGAGCAGGGACTTGGCGGCAAGTCCACTGAAACCACAAGTATAAAAGGTAGATCAGGAAGGCTTTCCTGATTGGTGGTCTTGATTTAGCTGTGCCGTTATAGGAAGAGACAGGAACTGGAGCCAGGGAAACAGAGTTTTGGCTAAAGGGAGAAGAAGGAGATATTTGTCATCTTTACTTGCGTATGGCTCCTGGAAAGTACTCTTTCTTTCTGCTTATTCTAGAGAGGATGACTATGAAAACATTCATGGTCTTGGTTGTATTATTTTAAATTTTCTGGAGGAAGGCCATTAGGCACCAAATTTAGGGCTTTCTAAAATGTTGGGATACTGAGTTAGAAGAGGTTTATTGAGGAATAACACCTTTGAAAGGAGGAAGGAGGGAGCTGAGTTGAACAAAGAGAATCTAGATTGTAATGGTGAACTGGCAGAACCTCTGCTAGCCCAATGGAGAATATGGGGGCAGGGGGCAATTATCCACTAGAGGAGGCCTGCACTGGAAGGGAATGCATAGTGCTTGTAGCATGTGTCCTGCATAGTCATTAACTAGAGGATAGAAAGACCTTGACTACCATTGCTGTGGTCAGTCATTGGCTGGGGGCTGCCTTCAGAATTGCCTGCCCTTGGCTTGAAAGTGGAGGCAGACTATGAGAGTACTTATAGCTGGAGGTGTCGGCCAACCACATGTCTTCTAGCTGAGCAGCGAATTATTTACTGCAAGAATTCTGTGCTAATCGATTGGAGAAATATGAAGTTCTGCTAGGACTATGAAGTTGTGGAGGATCTCATTGGTGCTTCTCTGTGTCTGCTACATGTAATTCATTTTTCTCCAGTTTCTTTTTTCTTAAGTTTCCCTTAAAGCTGGATTGCAAAAAACATTCTCCGCTGTTAATTTCATCATCAGGCTCTTGGTGGCAAGTGTGTGAGAGCAACTTGAATTTGCTTAGGACATAAGGGGAGTTCACTGCTCATGTCATCAAACCACGTGAAGGCCAGAAACGACAGACCAGAAACTCAGATGCTTTCAAGAGTTTCACTACCTCTTATTTCTACTTATCTTAAAGTAACGGGCTTCTTCTAGTGCGCTGGAAAATAAAGCCGCCCTGCTGTATTTTTAACTCTCTCCACTTCTGCCCTCAGAGAGGAAGAAGTCCTCTCCTCTTGGTTCTAATTTTTAAAATCTCAAGCAAGGATTCTTATTGGGTATGTTGGGATTGCGTACTCATTTCTGGATCCATCACTGATGCCAAGGAGGCAAGGTAGAAAGCTGGTAATCCCATTTAAATTACATGATCAAAAGGATGACACTCCCTAGAAGCTGGAGTGGAGTTGAAAAGGCAATGCAAATAGATGTCTACCTTAACCCCTTCCCCACTTTTTCCTAGTTCCAGCTTCATTTTCTAATTATTTCCAACGATAGACATTTAGTTTATAGGTAAATGGACACTCTGTTTTAATCAGGCTCTTTAAACAGTATTTAGGCTGCTTGAGGCTTTATACCTTAAGAACGGTTTTTCTCAGCCTGTTTAGTTGATGTTCCCTTTGAAAGAAAACGAAGAATATAAAAATTTTATTCTTCCTGATCCACAGAGATGCAGGCACTCTTACCTCAGCCACTGCTTTGAGAACCTCCACAACTTAAGATTTTATTCAATTTTATTTTTCTATTGTTTTTGTATCAGTTAGACATTATAGCAATACAAACTACTCAAAAACTCAGTGACTTCAAGCAATAAGCATGTCTTTTTGCTCA
>NW_011888782.1:1817090-1818123 GCF_000151845.1 Pteropus vampyrus
AGGAAGCAGAGCTCCCAGTTCTCTTAAGGTTTGCCCTCTGAAGTCTAAGAACATCATTTCTTTCACATTGATCAAAGCACTCACAGGGCCAACTCAGGTTCAAGGAGAGAACAAAAGAACTTGAAAAATGTTGGTAGCCATCTTTTTTGAGACTACTTACATAGTTATTATATATTATCAAATAATAATTATATCTTTGAGTTTGAAAAAGTTGAGGAAATGGTATCTGCAAAACTTCCAGTAGACAAATAGAGCTTTAAGTGTTTAATTCTTGATCATGAAGTGAATAAGCTCTGTGCTAATCAATTGGAGAAATATGAAGTTCTGCTAGGATTTCTAAGTTCAAGGTCAATCATCTTACCAGTGACTAAGTAAGTCAAGGTGTGAACGAGCTATAATTTCTTCCCACTCTAATGTTTTCTAAATATACCAGTAGGAAATAAAATGAAGAATCAAGTGCAGGCTCATTTCTAGCTATCCATCATGTATTTGGGAGCTTCAAGGTTAAACATGATGGGAAGCATTCAAAATAAATGGTTCAGATGTGTGCAAGGTCTGCATCATTCAGAATGACAGTTCATTAATTACTCTCCTACTCTAGAGATGGGGTAGGAGATAAGGCAAATGAAGGGTTTGTGGCAGAAGAGAGCAGGGACTTGGCGGCAAGTCCACTGAAACCACAAGTATAAAAGGTAGATCAGGAAGGCTTTCCTGATTGGTGGTCTTGATTCAGCTGTGCCGTTATAGGAAGAGACAGGAACTGGAGCCAGGGAAACAGAGTTTTGGCTAAAGGGGGAAGAAGGAGATATTTGTCATCTTTACTTGCGTATGGCTCCTGGAAAGTACTCTTTCTTTCTGCTTATTCTAGAGAGGATGACTATGAAAACATTCATGGTCTTGGTTGTATTATTTTAAATTTTCTGGAGGAAGGCCATTAGGCACCAAATTTAGGGCTTTCTAAAATGTTGGGATACTGAGTTAGAAGAGGTTTATTGAGGAATAACACCTTTGAAAGGAGGAAGGAGGGAGCTGA
>NW_011888782.1:1821863-1825495 GCF_000151845.1 Pteropus vampyrus
TCAAATAGAAACACCTTAAGCTTTTTTCAAAATATGGTCTTTTATTATAAAATCAAAAAAACATTTTATACTATACCTGCTTCCTCCCTATACTTCAACAGCCCACCCTCTACTATCCTTCCTCCCTTCACACGCCAGGCACTATACATCTCAGTTGAGAAGCATTGCTTTAAAGGAGCGCTTAGAACTTGAAAAGAATTCAGAGAAGAGGGATTCTCCACTGGACAAAAAAAGAGACATAGAGGCTGGATTTACTGTGTGTTTGAGGAGGACTATTAGATAAATAAATCGAATGGAAAAAGGAGATGAAAAATGAGGGGGGTGGATGGGGCTAGACAACTCTTAAGATAAGGTCAAAAGGGCGGATATTGAACTTCACATTTTTAGTCTTTTTGACTCACTCTGTTATTTCTCCTTTTCACAGAAATTCTCCCCAAATCAGAGAATGTGGTCTAAAATGGATTCGAATAAAAAACAGAATAGTTTGGAAAGAGTAGCATGGAGTTAGAGAGAGCAGGAGAGAAACAACATTTGCTGAGTTTCCCTGATATACTAAGCTATAAACTCTGCAATTTCTGTTGCATTTTACCTTTTCTACAAACTGTGTACCAGGTAGCAATATCTTCATTTTACAGATGAATAAATGGAGACTCAGTAATGTTGAGAAATGTGTCCAGTCTCACAGTTAGTGGCAGCTTTGGTGCTGTTTATCTCTGAGAATAAGTGATTGGGGGGTGAGGAACTGAATGGGACAGTAGCAGACCCTTGCGGGCAGCTGATGGGGGAGGAGTTGCAAGTTCTATGATGATGATTGTGAGCTCTTTAAAGACCTTTCCTGAATCTCCTTCACCTTTGTATCCCAACTGCTCAGCAAAGTGCCTGGCACATGATAAATATTTGTGTTTGTGGTAGAATCATGTATCATATTGCAAATAATAACACGAGTGCTCTGTTGATGTGTAATTATCAGAGCATGACTAAAGAGATGAGGAGCAAGCAGACAAAGGTGAGGCATGGTGGTGGCCATAGGACAGTACTGATGGATGTCATGGCTACCCGGGCAGAGGTCAGGTGTGGGGTGAGGAGGGAAGCTGCTGGAGCCCAGCTTTCTCCACTCAGTGGACACCGAAGCTCTCCAGAGTTGCTAGCACTAATACTGAAGCTTCTCTCATGGGCTGAGAGAAGAAAACACCTGGAAACTTTTAGCTTTGCCATAGCTGGGGGAGAAAAGATTTTAAGAATGACATGAAGTACAGGGAATTGAGGCAAATTTTAGAATGCTTCTATGGGTCCCCAGGGAATCCTGTCTTATGACAGACAATGGGTACTAATTAGTTACTGCAATAGGCGATGAAACAAATGTCTATAGATACTTTGGACATTGGGGCTTCATGCATGTGTCTTTTTTTTTAAATCAAGCAACCAGGAGGAATACAGTGGAAGGCATTCTTTATTAAAATAATCAATAGGATAAAGATGCCAGGAAAAAATTGTCTCTATGAGCCAAAGGTTTTGCTAGTAGATGATTTACCAGTGTGGTTCTAGTTATTGCTGTTGTGTGGCAAACCAGCCCCCAAATCAGTGGCACAACAGAGATGGCTTCTTGATATCTGGGACCTCAGATCAAACTCTGGGTGTATCCTAATGGCTTAGGGTGCTGGAATCATCTGGAGGCTTCTTCACGAATATGTCTGACAGTCGATCCTGGCTGTTGGCTGGGACCTCAGCTGGGCTTTTGACTCAAAACACTTACATGTGGCCTCTCCATGTAGTCTAGTTTGAGCTTCCTTGAAATGTGGTGCTAAGTTCCAAGAGCAAATGTTCCAAAAGAACATGTTGGATGCGAAAAGCATTTTTACGATCTAGCCTCAGAAGCTACATAGTATCACTCTTGCTCGATTGGTTGAGAAAGCCACAAAGATATACCAAGTGCAAGTGGAGGGGACATAGACCTCGCCACTCACTAGAGGAATATCAAGAAGGGCATGTGGGATGAGGGATACCATTGTGATCATCTTTGGAAAATACAATCTGTCACATTTCTTTTTTTAAATAATTTAATGGCAGAGTTATCATAACCAGCACCCTTCCTGGCACTAGACTCTTACTATGTCAGTACCGCCCTGGACATAAGGAGAGCCTCTGGCTGAACTTATCCTAGGATTTCAGCCCAGGCTGGAAATTGACTAGCCAGAATTCCAGATCCAGCTCTGCCACAACTGGTGGGGCCTCAGCTCCTCATCTATAAACTTCTAGAGGTCTAAGAAGTTAAGAACTCTGTTTTTCAATTATTAGGAAAAGAAAATTGCTCCCCACACCCTGGGTGTTAAGTTGGATTCCCAAATCTCACTAGAGGTGGTCTCTATACCAATCATTTCATACCCTCTTCTAACAGAGCCTCACCTTGCCCTAGCCCTAGAGAGAGCAGTTCTAAGTATCACATGACCCACCTCCTCACCACTCACCATGGCTTGTGCCAGGGAATCACCTAACCTAAGCTGGCTTCACTGGAGTCCCCTCCTGGGAATCTGGAATTTCAAGTGAGAGACTAGTTAGGTGGTGCTGGGTGTTCGAGTGAGAGGTCATGGTGAGCCTCTGAGCCATTTCCCACCATAAGCCATCGAAGCACAGGATGCTGCTTTGCAGAAAGACAGGAGTAAGGCCTTTGTGGAGACAAAATAGAGATGTGTATGTATGACACACACACACACACACATACACACACACACACACACAGATCATATAGGAAGAGGAAGAGCACAGGAGTGAGGGAGCTAGTGTGATTTCATGATTTTATGGTCTCTGGTTTCAGCCTCTTATAAGATCTATATGTGCTTTGTTCATTTCAGTACTAAGAAATCCCTGAAGTTTCTAGAAAATGTCCCATTTGCTTGAGAAGTACGATAGGATTCTATCCTTTTCAACAAAGCGTGCTTGACCAAGATGCTTACTCTCACTTCACTATAATGTACTTGACATTATAACCTAGACAAAATCCATCCATTGCACAATATTCCTCCTCTCAATCTCATTAGTCACAGCCTGGTGCCCATACTGTAAAATCCTTGATGAGTCTCACCCTGCAGTGTATTATTCTATGAGTATACAGGAAAGAGAAGTAGAAAAGTTATAAATATCAGTCTTGGAAGAGACCTTGGAGATCGTTTAGAGAATGAGCCCTTTATATTATAGAGAAGGAAACTGCGAGCAGAGAGGGGAAGTGACTTGCCTAAGGTTGTAGATTAGTTAACAGTGGAGCTGGGTTGAAAAATCACATCTGATTATCATTTCAGCCCCTGCCTGACTTTAAATCAGCCAGAACTGACTGAGAGAAAGACAGCAGCTGACTGAGCAATCAAAGATACATTTTGTATTGCTTTTCTCTGCACCTCTGTTTGTTCTCATGGGAGTTAGACTCGGTAGGGAAACCTTTACTTAGAGAAGTGACAGATGTTGGTTATTGCTCCAATGCAGGGAACTATAAGTGTAGAGGGGAATAAATAAGGGTCATTTTAGGGGCTGAATTAAAATTGTGCAAGCCCAGCATGTTCCTAAAACCTCTGGCAACACAACTTAGGTTATAACAAGCATGCAGTCAAATTGCTTGTTGACCTTCCCAGTGATGGAGGGGA
>NW_011888782.1:1825545-1828111 GCF_000151845.1 Pteropus vampyrus
TTTCAGCCCCTGCCTGACTTTAAATCAGCCAGAACTGACTGAGAGAAAGACAGCAGCTGACTGAGCAATCAAAGATACATTTTGTATTGCTTTTCTCTGCACCTCTGTTTGTTCTCATGGGAGTTAGACTCGGTAGGGAAACCTTTACTTATAGAAGTGACAGATGTTGGTTATTGCTCCAATGCAGGGAACTATAAGTGTAGAGGGGAATAAATAAGGGTCATTTTAGGGGCTGAATTAAAATTGTGCAAGCCCAGCATGTTCCTAAAACCTCTGGCAACACAACTTAGGTTATAACAAGCATGCAGTCAAATTGCTTGTTGACCTTCCCAGTGATGGAGGGGAGTATCACTAAGATGTCACCTCGAGGCCACTACCAAAAAGACAAAGGTGTTTCTTTTTAACTTTTTATTCTAAACTATTTTTAAACATATACAAAAGGGAACAAAGTAGAGAAATGGACCCTCACACAACAAAGATTTTTTTTTAAAGCTTTATTGAGATATAATTCATGTAAAATATCTGCCATATAATTAAAAGTTACCATTTGGAAAGTTTTGACATTCACATATGCACATAATTGTGACTCCATCAACACAATCAACACGATCAAGATAATTAACATAGTTTTTACACCTTCCCAAGTTTTCTCATGCCCCTTTGTATTCTCCCCCTGTGGCAACTCCCTGTGATCTCTCCTCCACTTCCCTTCTCCCTGTCTGCAGGCAATCGCCATCTGCTTTCTGTGACTATAGACTTGCATACATTTTCTAGAGGTTTATATAAATAGAATCATCATGTACTCTTTTTAATGTCTGATTTCTTTCACTGGGTGTAACTATTTTTGGATTCATCTATGTTGTCACAGGTATCAGTGGTTCATTTCTTTTTTATGAATCAGTAGTATTCCATTGTATGGCTACAACAAAGTTTGTTTATTCAGTTCTTGGTTGATTAACATTTGCATTGTTTCCAGCTTTTGACTGTTACAAATAAAGGGGCTATGAACATTTGTGTACAAGTCTTTGTGGGGATGTAAGCTTTGTTTTTCTCTTAGGTAAATCCTGGCGTGGAATGACTGGATCATATGTTAGGTATGTGTTTAACTTGTTAAGAAACTGCCAAACTATGTTCCAAAGTAGTTGTAACATTTTACGTTCCCACTAGCAGTATATAAGAGTTTTATTTCCTCCACTTGATATTCCTCCATTTGATATGCCAACATTAGATATTGTGTCACTTTGAAAAGTTTTAGCCATTCTAATAGATAAGTAGTGGTATTAATAGAGATTTTATTTTCAATTTTATAATTGAAATTATAATTATTGAGCATCTTTTCATATACTTGTTTGACATTCATATATTTATTATCCTGGGAATTTTATAATACTCAAATTTTTTGCCCATTTTTTAAAGTTGAATTGTTTTCTTGATATTTATTTCTTATAATTTTTAAAATATATTTGGATTCAAGTTCTTTATCAGATGTACACTTTGCAAATTTTTCTCCCAGTCTGTGGCTTGTATTTTCATTATTTATTTATTTTTTAATTAAGTTTATTGGGGTAATGTTGCTTAATACAATTATATAATTTTCAGGCGTACATTATAATTTCACATCTGTATATTCTATTGTGTGTTTACCACCCAAAGCCCAGTTTCCTTCAGCTACCATATATTTGATTACCTTTACCTACTTCACCCTCCCCCTACCCCCTGTATTTGACCCCCTTTACCCCATCTACCTCTCCCCTCCTGCCCCATCTCCCTACCCTCTGGTAACCGCTAGTCCATTGTCCATGTCCATGAGTCCCTGTTTGTTTGTCCTGCTCATTTGTTGCTTTTAGGTTTATATCCCACATATAAGTGATATCATGTGATTTTCAACTTTTTCTGTCTGGCTTATTTCGCTTAGCGTGATCATCTCGAGTTCCATCCATGTTGTTGCAAATGGCAGTATTTCATCTCTTCTTATGCTGAGTACTATTCCATTGTATATATGTACCACAGCTTCTTTAGCCAATCATTTATCGTAGGACACTTCAGTTGTTTCCATGTCCTGGCCACTGTGAATAGTGTTGCTATGAACATCTGTGTGCAAAAATCTCTTCGGATATGGGTTTTCAAGTCTTTGGGGTAAACACCCAGTAGAGGGATTGCTGGATCATATGGAAGAACGATTCTTAGTTTTTTGAAGAACCTCCATACTGTTTTCCATAGTGGCTGTACCAATTTGCAGTCTCATCAGCAGCATATAAGGGTTCTTTTTCTCTGCATCCTCTCCAACATTTGTTATTACTTGTTCTGTTGATGATAGCTATTCTAACAGGTGTGAGATGGTATCTCATTGTGGTTTTGATTTGCATTTCCCTAATAGCTAGCGATATTGAGCATTTTTTCATATAGTTGTTGGCCATTTGTATGTCCTCTAGGGAGAAGTGTCTGTTCAGGTCTTCTGCCCAGTTTTTGATTGGGTTGTTTGTTTTTTTTTTTTTTGTTATTGAGTCGTATGAGTTCTTTGTATATTTTGGATATTAGGCCTTTATTGGAGGCATTGCTTGCAAAT
>NW_011888782.1:1828837-1830919 GCF_000151845.1 Pteropus vampyrus
CTGAGGATTTGTCATATATGGCCTTTATTATGTTAAGGTACTTTTCTTCTATACTGATTTTATTAAGTGTTTTGATCATAAATGGATGCCGTTTCTTGTTGAAGGCTTTTTCTGCATTTATCGATACGATCATGTGATTCTTAATTTTTAATATGTTTATGTGGTGTATCACATTAATCGATCTGTGTATGTTGAACCATCCTTGTGCCCCTGGGATGAAGCCCACTTGATCGTGGTGTATAATCTTTTTAATATGTTGCTGTATTTGGTTCACTAGTATCTTATTTAGGATTTTTGCATCTGTGTTCATGGGAGAGACTGGTCTATAGTTTTCTTTTTCTGTGTTATCTTTACCAGGTTTTGGTATTAGAGTAATATTGGTCTCATAAAATGAGTTGGGAAGTATTACCTCCTCTTGGATTTTTTGGAAGAGTTTCAGGAGAATAGGTGTTAAATCTTCTTTGAATGTTAGGTAGAATTCACTGGTGAAGCCATCTGGTCCTGGACTTTGACTTTTTGGTAGGTTTTTGATGATTGTTCCAATTTCATACTGCTGATCAGTCTATTTAGATTTTCCAGTTCTTCTTGGTTCAGTCTGGGAAGATTGTATTTTTCCAAGTACTGGTCCATTTCTTCTAGGTTATTAAATTTGTTTTATATACTTTTTTTTCATAGTATTCTTGCATGATCCTTTGTATTTCTGTGATGTCAGTTGTAATTTCCCCTCTTCCATACCTGATTTTGTTTATTTGTGTCCTTTCTCTTTTTTTTTTAGTAAGTCTAGCCAGGGGTTTGTCAATTTTATTAACCTTGTCAAAGAGCCAGCTCTTTGTTGCATTTATTTTTTCTATTTTTTTTTTTTGTTGTCGTTTTCAGTTTCATTTATTTCTACTCTAATTTGATGATTTCTTTTCTTCTGCTGACTTTAGGCTTCATTTGTTCTTCCTTTTCTAGTTTTTTAAGATGAAGCATTAAGTTATTTATTCGGACTCGTTCTTGTTTTTGCAGATAGGCCTGTAATGATATGAACTTTCCTCTTATGACCGCTTTTGCTGTGTCCCAAAGTTTTAATATGTTGTACTATCATTATCATTCATTTCTATATATCTCTGGATCTCTCTTTTTATTTCTTACCTGATCCAGCTATTCTTCAGTAGCATGTTGTTTAATCTCGATGTATTTGTGGTTCTTCCTGCTTTCTTTTCACAGTTGATCACTAGTTTCAAAGCATTATGATCAGAGAATATGGTTGGTATGATTTCAACCCTCTTATATTTGTTGAGGCTATCTCTGTGTCCCAGTATATGGTCGATTCTTGAGAATGTTCCATGTGCACTAGAGAAGAATGTATAAGCAGCTGTTTTGAAATGGAAGGCTCTGTATATGTCAATTATGTCCAGTTAGTCTAATGTGTCATTTAAGGATGTTGTTTCCTTATTGATTTTTTTGTTTGGATGATCTGTCCATATCTGACAGTGGGGTATATAGGTTCCCTACTACAATAGTGTTTTGGTCTATTTCTCCCTTTAGTTTTGTTAGTAGTTGCTTTACGTATTTTGGGGCTCCCTGATTGGGAGCATAGATATTAATAAGTGTTATCTCTTCTTGGTGCATGATTCCCTTTATCATTATGAAGTGTCCTTCAGTATCTTACTTTACCTTTTTTATTTTGAAGTCTATTTCGTTCGATATTAGTACTGCTACTCTCGCTTTTCTCAGAATGCCATTTGCTTGAAATATCATTTTCCGCCCTTTCATTTTGAATCTATATTTGTCTTTGGAGCTGAGATGTGTCTCCTGGAGGCAGTACATGGTTGGGTTTTGTTTTTTGATCCATTCTGCAACTCTGTGCCTTTTTATTGGCGAATTCAGTTCATTAACATTTAGGGTGATTACTGAAATATGAGGCCTTCTTATAGCCATTTTATCTTTTGCTTTCTGGTGGCTCGGTGCTTCCATCGCTTCCTTGTCCTTGTGTTTCTGTTTTCTTTATTTTAGTTGGCTCATGTGGGTTTTCCCTCTGGTTCTTCTTGCTTTATGTTATATACTTCAGTTCTGAATCTTTGCTGTGTGGTTATCATT
>NW_011888782.1:1835579-1843120 GCF_000151845.1 Pteropus vampyrus
TGTTTTCATCATTTTAACAATGGCTTTTGAAGAGTAAACATTTTTAATCTTAGTAAAGTCAAATTTATTAATTGCTTCTTTTATGGATTATACTTTTTAATATCATATCTAAGACATCATTGCCTATCTCAAGATCGTGAAGATATTCTCCTGTCTTCTTTTAGAATTTTTAGTTTTAGGTTTTATATATAGGTCTATGATCCATTTAAATTAAGTTTTGTGTATGGTGCAAGATATGGATCAAAGTTTATTCTCTTTGCATATCCAGTAATTCTGGTACTAATTGTTGGCAAAACTATTCTCCAGTGAACTGCCTTTCCACTTTTTAGAATGATTCTACAAGAGACAAGGAAGAGATGGCATTTGATCTGAACTTTTAAGGATAAATAGATTTTGGAAAGGCACTCTTGTGCCAATAGTCTTTCAACTTCCAATTAGCTGCGTAAGACTGGCCTCCTGCTCCCTTGGAATTGATAACCAGTACACTGTACTCTGACAACTAGCACTGGAATGTGTGGGTGAAAGGAAGTCGATAGCCAAGAAGGAGGTCAGACGGTGCAGGACTCAAAGGGCAACAGCAGCATAGAGCTCTGTGCATAAGACCCTCAAAAACCAAACCTGGTACTCAAGATCTTCCTACAATGTATCTTCTTTCTCAGTGCTTTGGCTTAAACTCTCCATTGGCTTCCCATCACCTGCAGAGTGTGTACCAGCACCTTCATGATCTGTGCTGTCTTGCATTTTCAGATTATTCTCTCACCAGATCCCTTAATCCTCTTGCCTCAACTCCAGATCTAGGCAAAGCAAATGGCTTCTAATTTTCTGTAGGAGCCATGCTCTCACTAGATTTTGATACCAGACTACATCCTGTACTCTCTGCCTAATACTTCCTCCTCCATTTCCCTCAATTCACTTTTCCCAGCTATTTCTAACAGTCTTGTGGACTCAACTTTTGAGAAACTTTCCTCAAATCTCAATTGTGTATCCATAAAACATATTGCTAATCAAGGTTGGTTACATAATTCACAGAGCCTAGTGTAAAATAAAAATGTGGGGCCCCTTTTACAAAAAGTAGGAAAAAAAGTGCCATTAAAGGTACTACAATATAAAGCTTTCCTTTTTCTTCCATACTCTGTCTCTTGACTTGTCTATTTGTTTATTGTTTATTTGCTATTTAATGTCATTATAAGTAAATTAACATTTTACATTGTTCGTAAACATGAAATTTACCATTCATCTTTATATTGTGAAATGCCAGTTTTATATAAGAGCATTTATCTCATATGTAGGATCACCAAAATTACAGAATTCATGTTTCATAACTTTTGTGTGCAAATGTATTTTGTTCTTACCATGCAGTAGAAAATATACACAGAATTAACTCAACATTTTAAATTTCATTTCTATCTAAGAACACATTACGACAACACTCTCTACCTTCAGTTTACTGATGAATAAGGGAGGACTTAAAGGAAAAGGAACCATGAGTTGTTGGATATTTCCCTTCCTTCTGTGTCATCATTTTAAGCATAAGTGGGTAGTTAATACAGGGAAACGATATGAATAAAAAGAATATAATAGTTTTGTATTCTTGGCCATATGTATTTGTTAGAATGCCACTGCTTTCATTCTGTGTTTGAAGTAAATTTTGGTTAGAACTTTAAGTGTGGCCTCTTAGAGCTGTCAGACATCTCCTTCCCCCTACCCGCTCAGTCATAGAAGTAACAATCTTATCTTCTGCTCATTTTGAGTTTCACTGAACTCCCAGGCATTGTGGGTCCACTGAATATCTCAATTCAGGGTATCTCAAATGGAGTGGTGAGTAATAGTGAGCATACATATGATGTGTATCTCTTTCTGATCATACAGAAAGAGATACACTGTCCCATTGGACTTCACTTATAAAACACATTGGACTTCTCCACTGTCCCATTGGACTTCACTTATAAAACACAAGTCTGAAGATAAAATTACCAAGACTTTCAGATGGTGACAGCAGATCATATAACCCAGGTCCTTTTAAGCATAGTACCTTGTGTGACAGCAGGTCACATGCCCATGATGCTAGCTCTAGTGCTAACCCAAATCATTAATCACTGTATCATAAATGCCTGGTATTGTAGAGTTCTGAGAATTTGTATTAGTCAGGGTTCTCCAGAGAAACAGAAACGATCTAAATCTCTCTTTCCTTCCTTCCTTCCTTCCTTCCTTCCTTCCTTCCTTCCTTCCTTCTTTCTATCTGGTGGAGACTCATGGAATTGTTGATGTTGCAGCTCAAGTCCAAAGGCAGTCTAGAAGCACAATTACTTCCTTCTTGGGAGACCTCAGTCTTTTCTCTTAAGGCCTTTGACTGATTGGATGAGGCCCACCCACATTATGGAAGGTAATCTGCTTTGCTCAAAGTCTATTGATTTAAATATTAAGCACATCCAAAAAATACCTCCATAGCATCATTTAGGCTGGTGTTTGACCAAAAACTGGGCACCATAACCTAGCCAAATTGACACATACAATTAATCATCACAGAAGTAGACTCTGAGAAGGATGTCGGTGTGCAGGAAGTTTATTGAGGAGCTCTCTTGGATCAATATTTGTGGAAAGAAAGGGAAGCAAGCAAGATTGGTCAGAGGAAGAAGGTGAGCTGTGATACAGTTCCAATGTCAGCCAGCCCTATGGAAAATTCTGAAGAGATATGACCCTTCCTTTCAGAAATATCCCAGTATGGAGGAAGAGGACTATGCCTTTGAATGACTGTTATTTTATATGAAATCCCTGTGAAGGGGGTGTGACCTTGGGCAGGATGACTCTATTCAGCCCAGACATTCCCTCTAAGGGACTGATAGTTTCTTCAGCAGTTGGAAAAATAAGCCCTTTGACACCAAAGGGGAATCTAGGTGCAAAGTCACAGCATGTTCCATACTTAACCTCCTTTTCTTGTTGCCCTCCAACCCCCACACTCCCTGCTCCACTCTGCAGACTATATAGTCTTTGAAGATTAGGATTTCATTATATATTTGTAATGAAATATGTATTTCCAACCCATAGTCCATTGTCTGGCACATAGCAGGCACTTACCAATCTTTATTAAATAAATCAACCAAGGTCCTGAGAACAAAAATAGTTTTCTGTTAACAAACAGCAGATTCTGATAAACAATAGAATGACCATGAATGCTTAAATTGCTTTTCACAAATCCCACAGCTCTTTCACACTTTTCTCATTTAAACTTCATAACAAATTGGTGAGGTAGGGAATGACTGTTCTCATTTTCTAGATGAAGAAACTGAGGCTCAGAGAAACAGAATGGTTTGCCCAGAATCATAGAATTAATGTGTAGTTTTTGCCAGATTTCCTTTGCTGCAGCTTAGAGTGATTGTGTTTTGTTGACTAAACACGACCCATCCTTCTTATCTCCTGAGACCTGATCCTCATAGTCATGCTCTAAGGATAACGTGAACAATCAAATGCCCTACCTTCCTTTAGCTGCCCAAAGGATGCTACTTGATTATGTTTAGAGTAGCAGTATGAGTTAAGGGAGATATACCTTTCTGGACTCACATTGTAACTTCTGGTGTCAATGGTGGTTTACGTGGCTCCAGAACACACCAAAGCTACTTTAATGACCTCACCAAGGATAGAGCCAGTCTCTTCTCCTCCATTATATAAACACTCTCTAACTACCCAAGGTATCTAGCTGCTGATAACACAAGGTCAGGTTTGAGACTGTTAAGAGGAGAGAGATTTATGGAAGCTCTTAGTTTCTCCTTTTCACTTCTACGATGCTGACCTTTAAAAAAAATCTCACAGACCATCAGATGAAAATAAAAATAGCCTTTCTTGGCATTAAATAATCTGACTTCCCTTGACAAAGAGGTCATAGATTCCTCTCCTTGGATGGTTTCTTCTTTTTGATTAACTAGCCAAATATATTGAGGAAAGAGCATTCAACTCTTTGGGGGAAGAGAAGTGGAAATGTTTAGACAAAGGACATTTTTTTAAAGCTGCATTTTTAGGTGACTTCCATTTGATCTTATTGAACCCATAAAGTATAGATCTGTGGGTTGGAATGATAGTAATAGAACTAAACTCTATTTTTTAAAAGCAAGTAAGATGTACCAAATATGTCTTCTTGTGCTTGGGTGTCCTAATAACAGGGAAATTAACACCAAAAGTCAAAAGCCCATGACTCAGTGCTCTTAAAGCCTTTGGTGATGTAATGAGAAATTAGTAGACTCAGATACAAGAGAATTTTAGTTCATCTTGTATTTACCAGCTCTGTGACCCTAAATCTCAGTTCCTCAACTGTAAAAGAAGATTAAAAATATAAGCCTATTGCTCAGAGCAGATAAAATGCAAGTGAAATTTCTCTCCAAGGAATAAAGTGATTTTTACTAAAGTGCTTTACTAGTTGTAACATAAGATGCAGACAGACTTTGGAGGGCCCGCGTCACTTGGAATGATTGGATATCAGATCTCATGTTTAATAGTCACACTACACTTAATGTAATTGTGAGTAATGTGACAACCTGCTGGATCGTTATGTTAGCCCTTTGGATTTCAGAAAGACCTTTGCTATTATTCGAGTCTAAATAATTTGAGTAATAAAGTAGTGTTTTTCAAATGATAAGTCATTACCCATTAATGGATCCAAAATTAATGTACTCATTTTACGTGTACAGTTCCATAAGTTCTGACAAATGTAGATGCCCATGTAACCACCACTACAATCAAGATATAGAATATTTTCATTTCCCACCCCCAAATTCTTTTTTGCCCCTACATAGTCAGTCCTCTCCTTCAGATTATAGGCACCACTGGTACTTTTGATCATTAAGAAAAGATTTTCTTTATATATAATTTTATATAAACAAATTCATACAATATATGTGATTTGAGTCTGGTTTCTTTCACCCAGTATAATGTTGGCGAGGTTCCTATTGTGTGCATGAATAGTTCCTTTTAGTTGCCGAATAGTATTCCTTCCTGCTATATTACAGTTTGTTTACCTATGTATTTGATGGACACGTTGATGGACAAGTGATGGTTGTTTCTATCTTTTATGGGGGGATTTTAAATAAAGTTGATACAAGTATTTAGTGCAAGTCTTTGTGAGGAAATGTATTTTTATTTCATTTGGGTATATACTATGAATTGCTGAGTCTTACGGTCAGCATATATTTAACTAAATTAAAAGCTGCAGAATTGTTTCCGAAGTATGCCATTCTCATTGGCAATTGATGATGAACCCTAATTGCTTCCTCTTCTCTCCAACACTTAGCATTGTCGGCCATTTAAATTTTAGCAATTCTAGTGTGTGTTAGTTGTATCTCATTGTAGATTTTATTTGCAATTCTCTGACAAATGTCTTTTTATGAATATCTTTTCATGTGTATATTGGTCATCTTCTGTTTTAAAGTGTCTGTTCAAATATTTTGCCCATTTAAAAAACTGAATTGTTTGTCACTGATAGCTTTAAAATCAAAACTACATAAGACAGAATAGAAATTATCAGAGTACATTGCATGTAGTATATTTTGTTTCATATGTTTATTTCAGCATACATAGACATAACCACATGCATGTGTATATACATATACACACAAATACATATATACTGTTTAGCAATGTTAAATACATCTATTATCACTTAATATCACATTTCTAATCAAGTAATAAAAATATCCTCCTCGATGTCTTCAGTCCATTGAAAGTTGAGTTTTCTATTACTTGTAGCTGAAAATATATCTATTCTGGCTTAAACTTCTATAGTTCTTCCCTGGGACAAACTCTAAATTCCATTCCTAACATTATGCATTGATTTAGAGTTGTGCATTTGAATAAATATACAGAATATTGTTCATCTTGCTTGCTTGATTGCTAAGTATGTGATTGCTGAGAAGTGGAAGTCATCTCTAACTATCGACACTTGGATTCAAAAGTTTAGACAGAAAAATATGGTTGGAAAAAAAGGAGAGATGCATGACATAAAAAACTTTTAGGATGGGAATACTAGTGATTTTATGTACATTTTCAAATTATATTTTATTCCCTTTAATTGATTTTTAATTTATCAATTTTCAGTTTGGAAGTAGTAGCGGTAGTTTTCCAGGTTTTGGAGTTTATTAGTTATACCGCATTTGGTTTCAGAACTTCTTATTGTTCTAGAATTTTCTCCTTTGGTTACAGTGTTAACATAGTTGCCCAAGAAATTCTCCACATGCTATTTTGAAAAGAAGAGAGGACTTTTCTGCTCATTTTCATTATATTCTCCACATCCAACTTTTAGGGCTAAAACTATCCCTCTTACGGTTCTGAGTTGTCTGGGAGTTTACTGTTCCCTGAATGTTCCACAGCTGCCTGATAGGTCTGGAGGATGTTTTACTTTTCTGCACTAAGCTGTTGGCCAAGGGAAACGTGTGTCTTTCATCCCAGGAGAGATATTCCTGGAGGTGTTGCTTATATTTGTTAGGATAATGCAAAATTTAGTTACAAATAAATTTTCAAATTTCAGGGCTTACACAATAGAAGTTAACTCCTGTCTCATGTAACAATCCAGTATGGCTATTCCTGATCAAGAGGCTGGTGGGTGAATGGCAGTCGGCTCGATGTAGTCCATGCAGCCATTGAAAGACCCAGACTAATAAAGGAGCTGCCATCTTCAATTCAGTGTGTTCCTTCCGTAATTACCCTTAACACTGACCTCTAGCCCGAAGAGAGTTAAGAGCACAGATCATGCATAGTAGTATCTCGTAGGCTGGGCTCGAAAATTGTGCGTGTCACTTCTGCTCACAGTCCATTGGCCAGAATTCAGCTGTGTGGGCATACCTAATGCAGGGAAGGCTGGTTGCTATGGTCTGAATGTTTGTGCCCACCCTCAATTCATATGTTGAAATCCTAACTCCCAAGGTGATGGTATCAGGAGATGGGGCCTTTGGGAGTTGATAAGGTCATGAGGGAAAGCCCTCATGAATGAGATTAATACCTTTATAAAAGAAGCCCCAGAGAGATCCCTTGCCACTTCCACCATGTGAGGGTACAAGGAGGACATGGCCATCTGCGAACAAGAGAGCTCTCAGCAGACACTGAATCTGCTAGTGCCTTGATCTTGGACTTCAAAACTGTGAAAAATAAATTCTGTTGTTTTTAAGCTACCCACTTATGGCATTTTGTTATAGCGGCCCAAATGGGCTAAAATACTGATACATTTAGTTTGGCATTTTGCTTAAGAAAAAGAGAATTTTGATTTTGATTTATAGTTTCCACTGCCCCTTTTGTTTCGTTTTTCTCAATTCCTTATTGTAGAGGTGGTGAAACACAGACCAAATGAAGATGAGAAAGGATGCTTGCACATGACAAGTGGGCGGAATCAAAGCAGAACCCAGGTGACCCAGCCATCCTTCAATATTACAGATCATGTGAATGGCCTTTCTTCTCCTCTCTCATCTCCCACACAGTGCTCTGGCCACACTGGACTCCTAACTCCTCTAGAGCTCCAAGCTCAAGGCCTTTACCTGGGCTCTGACCTCAGCCTGAACCCTCCC